>NC_133418.1:95494000-95803333 GCF_049350105.2 Macaca mulatta
AAATGATGTTGTTCTTCACAGAAGTTTCATTTTCTTTTGGCAGGCAGATACCTTGATCCAATCAGGATTTGATGATTTAGGGCTGTGAAGTCTCAATGAATGACTAAATGACTGCATAGAATTGGCAGAAATCCACAACTTATTAAAAACTCGTTGACGGGCTGGGGAATGATGAGTGGAATTTGCAAGAAAGAAGAAGTCAAACCCATTGTGGCTGGGAACTTCATTGTCAGGGAGGGGGATGGTGCCATGAAGAGAGCTGCAGAGAGGGCCAAAGTTGGGAAAGAGTAAGGAGAGATTTCATGACCACAGAGGTGCAGCGTGACTGTGAAAAGATGCTGGGACTGAATGGGATTTTTATCTTTCAGAGAGAGAACACATTGAAAGATGAACCTAAAAATAAATGCAAGTGGGCCCTTATCAAAACTAATATCTGAAGACCACCTGCCACTTTCCTATTAGATATTACTGTTGATGTCACTGGTTCTCAGCAATTGTCAAATTAGGGGCTCTGGGTATTGGGAAGGCAGTTTGGCACAAGATAGTGGCTGGTAATCACTGATTTGGCTAATTCCTTACATTGACCCAACGTGTCCACAGATGTGGAATGGATCTGGAAACTCATCTTTTCATTATCTCACTGACCAGGTGCCTGCCTCTCCCCTCAGACTGCAAGTGAGAGCAGCTTCCTTTAGGAAAGCTTCATAGCACGATCTTTACCCTCTCAGACCTCATTAGGGCTGGCTATTTCCAAGACATACCAGCCTTCAGCCTGTACCATTAGCCCATTTATGCTTAGTGTTCCATTATTGGAATGCCAAGCATGTGAGAGTTATTTATATCCTGCTGCTCAAGGTCATTGCCAAGGTCTGATTGCAAAAGTTCAAAAAATTGCAACCTCAGGTATAAATGGGTTACTGGTAAGGCAGTTACTATAGTTCTTTTGTGTGCTTAGTTTGTTTGTTTGTTTGTTTGTTTGTTTTGAGACAGGGTCTCACTCTACTGCCCAGGCTGGAGTGCAGTGGTGTGATCATGGCTTACTACAGCCTCAACTTCCCAGGCTCAAGCAAACCTCCCACCTCAGCCTCCTGAGTGGCTGGCACATGCCACCATACCCAGCTACATTTTTTTTTTCAAATTTTTTGTAGAGGAAGGGTCTCACTATTTTGTCCAGGCTGGTCCTGAACCCCTGGGCTCAAACAATACACCATTCTTGGCCTCCCAAAGTGTTGGGATTACAGGCATGAGCCACTGAGCCGAGCTGGCAATTCATTCTGAACCATGAACTTTTCATTTAGAAGGATTGAAAAGAGAAATGTATGTTCATGAACTTATTATGGGCTCATATCGCTAGCAAGCCAATATTCTTCAAATCTGTATCTCCATGGCTCCTCAACTTCACCCTAAAATATATTTATTGATCTCCCAAGTGCTCAGCATTGGTCTAGGTCAGCAGTTCTCATAATTTTTATCTCAGGACTCCTTTACACTATGAAAAATTATTGGCCAGGTGCATTGACTCATACCTGTAATCCCAGCACTTTGGGAGGCCGATGTGGGTGGATCACTATGTCAGGAGTTGAAAACCAGCCTGACCAACATGGTGAAACCCCATTTCTACTAAAAATACAAAAATTAGCCGGGTGTGGTGGCACAAGCCTGTAGTCCTAGCTACTTGGAAGGCTGAAGCAGGAGAATCACTTGAACCCGGTAGGCACAGGTTGCAGTGAGCTGAGATCACGCCACTGCACTCCAGCCTGGGCAACAGAGCAAGACTCCATCTCAAAAAAAAAATTATTGAGGACCCCAAAGAGTTTTGTTCATGTGGGTTATATATATACATATAGATTCTTATGTTGGATATTGAACAAAGAAATTTTAAAAATATTTATTCATTTATAATTAATAAATATATTACATAACAAGGGTGTAAATAACCTATTTTAATAAACAGTAACCATATTTACCAAAACTAAAATAAATTTCATGAGAAGAGTGGCATTGTTATACATTTTTGCAAATCTCTCTAATGTCTAACTTAATAGAAGTCAGGTAGCCTCTGGAAAACTCTATAATACACTCATGAGAGAGTATGTGTGGAAAAGAAAAATGATATTTTAGTATTATTATGAAAAGAGCTTTAACCTTGAGGGTTCCCTGAAAAGATCACAGGTCCCCCGAGCCACACGTTGAGAGGAACTGGTCTAGTGGATAGGCTTTTATACCAGAAAGAATGAGCAGATTCCAAGCTCTGGTCTTACACCAGGCTCATTTCTTAAAATAGGATCATTTCTTAAAAGCATCCTTGTACCTTTTAAAACCAGAATTAATAGAGAATGTACTTGGACTCCATCAGATGGCAGAAAATGATAAACTAAGTGGAAAAGGAAGACTAATTGGCTTATGTAACTGAAAAATCTAAAATAGTGAAACTAGGCTTCAGGCTCTGAGGGCTTGTTCACTGCCACATTCCCGAAGTCAACAGCAGTACTAAAAGCATAGTAAATATTCAATATGTATCTTTTAATTAATTAAACAGTAAATTAGTTACTGTCATCAGGACTCTTTATCCTCAACTCGGCTTGCCATTTGTTTTTTCTGTTATCAATAAGAGTCTCCTTAAAATTGCTCCTTGGAAGCCCCAGTCAAACATGGCTCTTGGTCCTCATGATCCCAAAACAAAAGTCATCCCTTCCTTCACACAGCATACCAGTATCAGCCCTTCTTGAGTCATGTGCCCAAGCTCTATCAACTATTGTGTTGTGAGGTGAATGCGCGTTGCCAGCTTAGAAGGGGAGGAGGGGCAAAATTATTAACAGCCTTACCAGAAACAACTGGAGATGCTTCAGTTCCTAAAAAAGAAGAAATACTGATCACACATCACACAAAATTACAGATGTCCACTAAAGATATCATAATAACCCATCAACAAATGGCTTATCCAATCAAGTGTAAACGCAAATTATCAGATGTAAAATATGTGCTGTAATCACTTCAGTGATCCAGAGAACTGTCTTCCAGACAAGTTAACAACTGAGTGATTGATTTATGATTATTTTATTAGTTTTAGTCAGCCTCAAAACAAACTCTTCAGCTTTTTTCTACCTCATTTTCATCAAATGTAAAACTTGTGAGAACTCTGTTCTCATGACACACCATTGAGAAGCCATCAGCAATTGCTTGTTACTTGTAAGAAACAGTCTCAAACCCTCAAGGCCCAGCCCTTTAATTTATCACAATGGTTCCACGGTTCCCAGCCTCTTAAAATTGAGGAGCCCTTTTTAATGACTCCCATGAATAGAACCTAGTTGTTAGTCATAAATATTGATTGATTTAAAAAACATAATGACACTTTAGAATAGATTTGCGTGTGATAGCACCCATGTGTGTTTGAAAAGTATTGTGCATATATTTGTGAGGCATATTTGAAATGTGTTCTCCAGATAAAGCTTGGTGAGTGTCAGTGTGTGAGTGTGTGTGTCTGTGTCTGTGTGTGTGAGTGAGTATGTGTGTGTGGTTTCCATGACTCTGGACATAGAAACAACAGATGATGGGAACTAAGAGGTCAGCACAGAGGCTTGGGAGATTCTTCGTTGATGTCTGTACTAGTGTTTTCACGGCTTTTTAAAAAAGAAGGAAGAAATCAGGCCACATGATGTCCAGAAGCCCTGGAACCATGAAGAGCTTCAGTTTACTTAAGTATTTGTTTGTGATTCCATTTTAGTTTGCCTATAGTTTATTAACTATATCTTTCTTTTTAAATATATTTTTTTGGTGGGTGTTCTAGGCTTTTTAGTGTTCATCGTAAACTTCTCACAAGCTGCCTTCAAATAATATGACTGTACATATAGTATAAGATCTTTATATTCTTGTATTTCCAGTCTCCATCCCCAGCCTTTGTACTATTATTGTAATACATTTTAATACTGCATATACTATAAACTCATAATACGTTGCCATTATTTTTTCATTCAAACATTCAAATCTTTTAAAGGGATTAAAAGTGAGACAAAATGTTTTTTATATTTGCCTAAATATTTGCCATTTCTGACATTCTTCATTTTTTTATGTAGATCCAATTTTTCATCTGATACCATTTGCCTTCTGCCTGAAGAACTACTTTTTAACATTTCTTTTTTTTTTTAAGATGAAGTCTCACTCTGTCACCCAGGCTGGCATGAGTGTAGTGGTGCAATCTCAGCTCACTGCAACCTCCACCTCCTGGGTTCAAGTAATTTTCATGCCTCAGCTTCCCAAGCAGCTGGGATTACAGGCATGCATGACCATGCCCAGCTAATTTTTGTATTTTTAGTAGAGATGGAGTTTCACCATGTTGGCCAGGCTGGTCTCGAACTCCTGACCTCAAGTGAGCTGCCTGCCTCAGCCTCCCAAAGTGTTGAGATTACAGGCATGAGCCACCGTACCTGGCCTACTTTTAACATTTCTTAAAGTGAAAGTCCTTATAGAATTTTGTTTGTCTAAAACACGATTTTTCTTCATTTGAAAAGATGTTTTTGTTGAATATAGAATTCTAAGTTGACTATTTTTTTTCTTTTAACAATATCTTTAAAGATACCCCTTGTCTTTTGGCCTATGTGACTTCTGACAATGAGTCTGCTGCCATTCTTATATTTGGTCTCTGCATATATTGTATCTCTTTTTGTCTAGGTGCCATAAAGATTTCCTTTTTATCACTCATATTAAACATTTAGATTATGATGGATCTTGATGTAATTTTCTTTATGTTTCTTCAGGTGGAGTTTTGTTAAGCATCTTGGATCTGTGAACTTAAAGTTTTCAACAAATTTGGAAATCTTTGTGCTATTATTTCTTCAAATATTTATCCTCCCTTCTGAGACTCCAGTTATACATATATTAGACTGACATTGTCACGGATGTTCTGTTAATTTTTTCCAATCTTTTTTTCTCTGAGCTTCATTTAGACAGGTTCTATTGCTTTGTCTTCAAGTCTAATGATCTTTTCCTCTACAACAAGGTTTCTCAACTTTGTCACTATTAACACTTGGGGCTAGTTAATACTTTGTTGGGGGAGCTGTCCTGTGAATTATAGGATGCTTAGCAATATCCTTTGTCTGTACCCACTGGATACCAATAGCACCCTCCCCTCATTTCTGATGATAAAAATCATGTCCTCACATTACCAAATGTTCCCTAGTAAAAAACCGGCTGCTGTTGAGAACCACTGCCCTACACTGTCTAATCTGCTTTTAGTCTCATCCAATATATTTTGTATCTCAAAAATTTCCCTTTGGGCCTGTTTCAGTCTTTCATGTTTCCCCTGATTTTCCCATGTCTCCTTTATAAGAAGGCACACACAAGCTTCTGTTCTACCACTTGCTTTCATAAATAAATTTGTATTTGAACACATAATGCCCATTTGCCAATGTATTATGATGGCTGTCTTCATGACCCAACGGGAGAGTTTAATAGTTGATGACCTGCAAAGCCTAAAATATTTACATGTTTATACTCCAGTTCTTTATGGAAAAGGTTTGTTGGCCCTCTGCTTTATATTAATAAGTATATTTATAAGGTTTATAATAAGCCATTCTAAGATCATCAAATTCACTGACTGATTATCTTCTTGATTATGGGTCCAATTTTCTTCTTTTTTGAATGCCTGGTAACTTTTGGTTAGATACTAGACCTTGTGATTTTATATTATCAAGGCCGAATTTTGCTAATATTCCCTTACAGAGTGTTGGATTTTGATCTGGCATGCAGTTAAATAATTTGTAAATCAGTTTGATACTTTCAAAGATTGCTTTTAAGTTTTGCTGTGTCAGACTCAGAGTAGCCTTTATTCTGGGACTAATTTAATTCTAATACTGTGAAAGTATAACTTTTCTGAGAACTCCACTGAATGACCCATGAGTTACTAGATCTACCTACTTTGGCTGGTTGGGACACAGATTATTCATAGCCTTGGATCTAGGAATTGTTCTGCCTGTTGCTTTCTGGTACTGCTTTCCTTGCCCGGGGACAGTTTTCCCTCATGCATGCATGAATTAGTACTCAGCCAAAGACTCAAGGGGACTCCTTTGCAGATTTCCAGAACACTCACATTCTCTCTCTCCCCTACATCTCCCGTCCCAAACTTGACTTAGTCACCAAGCTGTGTTTGGTTTTATTCTCTCTGCATGGCAACCTGGAAACTGCCTCCAGGCAATAATCTGGAAAAATTATAAGTATCACCTCATTTGTTTCCTTTCTCTCAAGGATCACTTCTTTCTCTTCTCTTAAGTCTTGTGGTGTCTGTTGTTCAGTGACTGAAACCCACCATTTTATCTAGATTTCCAGCTTTCTATTTCTTTATAACATGAGAGCAATTCCTGTAGCAGTTAATCCTCATGAGCCAAAGTTGAAGTTTTTGAGGAGCTTTGAATAAACCAAAGAGCAGACTTTCATATTAAAACATATTTTCAGTATGAAAAATACCATATCTACTCTGAGCAGCAGTCATCATTTTCTGTGGTATTTCAAGTGAATGGAATGTCTGGAATCCTTCTTCTTGCTGCAAGAGTCAATCCAAAACAAGGGAGTGCATAAGCACTAATTTCCTTTGGTATTTCACATGTTAAGAGAAGTGGGCATCTAAACCATCCTGTAAAAATCCATCTGAGGTCTAAAGGAAGGAAATAAAATTATCCTTCATTACATGTTCTTGGTTTATTATTGTTAGCATGTTAGTCTTAGGTGAGATTTGTGGTGTAGGTTTTCACGATTATATGTTATATGACTACTTTGATTATACAATCAGCCCAAATGTGCTGTAATATGTTCCATATATTTATTCCCATTTTATAGGATTTGGATCATCATTTTATTATTTCAAATGATGTTACATTTTGCTCTTGTGCCTTGTTATTGGCTATATTTATAATTAATTGGATCCTAAGTCTTTGATTAACAGCATAACCCTTTTTATGACATAATTCCTATGGGGAAAGTAGGAATCATTTTATAATGATTTGCTTTTTAACACTGATTTGAAGAACATATTGTAGCAAAAAGGAGCCATTGCTTTAAAAGGACTCTAGTTTAACTCTTGCATTTCTTCTCAGTATGGTACAGGCATACCTCAATAAGGTATTCCAGACCACCACAATAAAGCAAGTATCTCAGTAAAGCAAGTAACACAAAATTTTTGGTTTTTCCAGTGCATATGAGTTTTGTTTACACTACACTGTAGTCTATTAAGTGTGCAATAGCACTATGTCTGAAAAATATACATGCCTTAATTTGAAAATGCCTTATTGCTGAAATCTGCTAACAATCATTTGAGCCTTCAGTGAATCAGAATCTCTTAGCTGGTGGCAGGTCTGACCTCAATGTTGGTGGCTGTTGACTAATCAGGGTTGTGTTTGCTGAAGGGTGGGGTGGCTGCGGCAATTTAAAAAATGACAACAATGAAATTTGCTGCATCAACTGACTCTTCCTTCTATGAAAGAGTTCTCTGTAGGATGTGTTGTTGTTTGATAGCATTTTACCCACAGTAGACCTTCTTTCAAATTTAGAGTTAATCCTCTCAAACCCTGCTGCTGCTTTATCAACTAAGTTTATTAAATACTTTAAATCCTTTTTGTCATTTCAACAGTATTAACAGTGTCTTCACCAAGAGTAGATTCGATTTCAAGATACTACTTTCTTCGTTCTTCCAGAAGAAGCAACTCCTCTTCCATTCAAATTTTGTCATGAGATTGCAGCAATTCAGACACATCTTCAGGGTCTCCTTCTAATTCTAGTTGTCTTGCTATTTCTACCACACCTGCAGTTACTTTCTCCAATGACGTCTTAAACCCCTCAAAGTCATCTATGAGGGATGGAATCAACTTCTTCCAAACTCTTGTTCATGTTGATATTTTGACATCTTCTACAAATCAAAAATATTCTTAATGACACCTAGAATGATCATTTTTTTCCAGAAGATTTTCTATTTACTTTGCCCAGATCCATCAGAGGAATCACTATCTATGGCACTTATAGCCTTACAAAATGGATTTATTAAATAATAAGACTGAAAGTTGAAATTACTTCTTGATCAATGGGCTGCAAAAATGGATGTTGTGTTAGCAGGAATGAATACAACATTAACTTCCTTATACATCTTCATCAGAGCCCTTGTGTAACCAGGTACATCGTCAACAAGCATATTTTTAAAGGAATCTTTTTCTCTGAGCAATAGGTCTGAACAGTGGACTTAAAATACTCAGTAAACCATGTGTTGTCATCCAGGCTTTGTTGTTACATTTATAGGGCACAGGCAGAGTAGATTTAGCCTAATTCTTAAGGGCCCAAGAATTTTCAGAATGGTAAATGAACATTGGTTGTAACTTACAAGTCACCAGCTGCATTTGCCCTGAACAAGAGAGTCAGACTGTCCTTTTAAGTTTTGAAGCCAGGTATTGACTTCTCTTCTGTAGCTATGAAAGTCCTAGATGGCATCTTTCAATAGAAGGCAGTTTTTATCTATATTGAAAATCTGTTGTGTAGTGTAGCCACTTTCATTAATGATCTTACCTAGATCTTCTAGATAACTTGCTGCAGCTTCTCCATCAGCACTTGCTGCTTCACTTGTACTTTTATGTTATAGAGATGGTTTGTTTCCTTAAACCTCATAAACCAGCCTCTGCTAGCTTCAAACTTTTCTTCTGCAGCTTCCTCACCTCTCTCAGTCTTCCTGGAATTGAAGAGAGTTAGAGCTTTGTACCTGGTTAGGCTTTGGCTGAAGAGAATGTTTTGGCTGATTTGATCTCCTATCAAGAACACTGAAACTTTTCTCCATAGAGCAATAAGTCTCTTTCACTTTTCTTATCATTTGTGTGCTTCCTGGAGTAACTTTTTATTAAAAGTCCTCCAAGAACTTTTCCTTTGCATTCACAACTTGGCTGTTTGGTGCAAGAGGCCTAGCTTTTGGCCTGTCTCAGCTTTCGACATGCCTTCCTTACTAAGCTTAATCATTTCCAGCTTTTGATTTAAACTTAAAGACATATGATGCTTCCTTTCACTTGAACACTTAGAGACCATTGTAGGGCTACTAATTGGTCTCATTTAAATATTGTGTGTCTCAAGGAATAGAAAGGCCTGAAGATAGGGAGAAAAATGGAGAATGGCATGTCAGTGGAGCAGTCAGACAGCATTTATTGATTAAGTTCACCATTTTATTTTGGCGTGGTTTGTGGCATCCCAAGCCAATTACAATACTAACATCAAAGATCACTGATCCCAGATCACTGGAACAGATATAATAATAACGAAAAAATTTGAAATACTATAAGAAGTATCAAAATGTGACACAGAGACAAGTGAGCACATACTGTTGGGAAAAAAAATGGTGCCAATAGGCTTGCTCTATGCAGGGCTGCCACAAATCTTCAGTTTGTAAAAAATGTAATATCTGTGAAGTGCAATAAAACAAGGTGTGCCTGCATGTGTATATGACTGATGTCCTCCACTGGGTAACAAATGTGCTGAGAACAATGATCAAGTATTACATTCTTTGTACCTACAATGCCTTACATTTAAGAAGAAAGCAGCATGGCATAATGCTATTGTATTTCAAACTATTTTTTCATTCATCAAAACTCTGTCTTTAAATTGTATCTTACATGGAAGCCCAATTTAGAAAATATATTAACAAGAATTCCTCTGGCTGAAGTGAGATCAAGAGCCCAGGCCCCATAACTTGCTGGGTTCCTTCCACTCCTACTGCAAGGTAATCACTAAAGCCCCTTCACTGTGGAGCAAGGCTCCAGGGTGGATGGGTCAAGATTTGCAGTCAGTCAAGCTGAGTTCCAGCTGAGGATCCACTGTGTACTTGCTTAGAGATTTTGAGCGAGTCACATAACCTTTCTGAGACTACTTTATACAAAACATGGATTTTAATCATTATAATACTTCTGTATCAGTCAAGAATGCTTTTAGCTGAAAGTAACATAAAATTCGGTTTATGGTGATCTAAACAGAGATTCACTTTTCTTACTTAAAAGTAGGTTCAGAGGTATGCAGTTACTAAGTGTTTTTTAGACATTCGATGATATTGTTGGGGACCTCGGCTGTTTTTATCTTTCTGTCCCATCATACTTAGCATTTTGGCTTTTATTTGTATGCTTGTTACTTCAATGTCACAAGATGGCTATTCATTTATAAGTTCCAGAAAGAAAGAAGGAGAAAAGGCCTCCACCTCTGGAAGTTATTTGTTTTTAATTCAGGAAGAAAAATTCTCCCTCAGCACAGTTAAAAAAAAAAGGAAAAATTAATTAGCTAGAACATGACCTCCTTAGCCAATCAGTTGCCAACAATAATGAGTTTGCACCAATCCAAGATTTTCCCCTGAAGATTAGATAGGGACTTATGTTCCCAAGTTTGAAGGAATCTCTAGCCCAACACCTGAACACATCAGAGTCCTGCTGACAGAATAGAAGGAGCAGAAGAGGAGTGTCCATTGGTGTCTGCCATGTCTGTCCCTATTCCTGCCTCATGAAGTTTAGATGGCTGCCATGTGCTTCAAATGTGGATGTTGGAGAAAGTGACTTCCAACCTATAAAAGCACCAATGAAATGAGATTGTTCATTATGTTAACGTCTCAGTAAATGTTTAAGGAGTGAACAAAGGGGAAAATTTCAATGGAGAATAAGAATGACCTTGAATGTCCTAAGTCAGCGATTATCAAAGTATAACCCCATAATGCCTATGTTAGATAGCATCAGAAGGGTTGATAGTTTAAAATATAAATTCAGACCTACTGAGGGTGGACCTCTAGGTGAGTTCCAGGAACTTATATTTTGAAAGATTTCCCAAGTGACTCATATGCCTATTAAAACGGAAAACCATGGTCCTGTATGACTGGGGACCACCCAGTGAGGCAAAACCAAGTACTCCTGGATAGATGTGCACCTACAATGGATATTTGGGAGTATCAGAAAGGGGAACACCACACAAAAGAGCAGGTTGCTGACTGGTAGCTGTACCTTCTGTTTAGCATAGCCCCTCTGCAGTGTAAGCACTCAATCATGGCGGCAACTTTTATTCTTATTGACAATTTTCTCCAGCACCAGGAGAATTCAATCTTAATGGAGGCTTCAGCTATGGTTCAGTTGTTCAGTCACTGTCTGTGAAATGAAGCCGCCATCACCCAGGTCTGCTTGCGGTAGACACCATGGAAACTCCTAATTTGATCCACAGGGAACAACAGGAAATTCCCAAAGCATTCTGTAGGTCAATAAGAAATGTTAAGCCTCAAGATGGTGTTGAAGGCATTTGCAAGATTGATGTAGTATCTATAAAGGGTATAGAGTCCCTCAAATGACAGACAGCCAAATCAAGGTGTAATGATTAGCGACATCTCCTTAGGCCAGAGCATTGGGAAGCGCAGATGATAAATTACTCTAAAGGCTTAACGGAATGCTTCAAAGTTCTATGTAATATTACAACATAGAGTCTCTGAAGCTGAGTCCCTGGGTGTGACTGAGCAGATGTTTTCCTGGTTGATTTTGAAGCAAATTAATCAAGTTATGGATGATTATTCCAGGCTGTGTGTCCCAAGTTACATAACTGGACCTGAAATGATTGTCAAATGTAAACAGATATATACCCACGCATATACATTTAAATCTACAGAGATATGTGTGTACATGTATGTGTGCGTGTATGCATATGTACACACATTGTATAACACTGTGGGAGTCACATGTTAAACATTACAGGTTTAAAAAGTAGATTACATGTCTCCATTTGTCATCCTTAGAGTCTTTTTCTCCTATAAGCTAAGCACACTGGTAGGCTTTCACAAAGGCTATTGGTGAGAGTAGTATCTGAGACCTTCCTAAACTTCCTAAAGTATTGATGATAGTACCTTCAAGATGTGAAAAGTTGTGGTTGAGCAGGAGAAAAGTATGTGAAGGGTTGTTTTTTAGTATCCTTGTACCAGGCACCTAATCTCTTTAAACATCAGTTTCCTCATCCATGAGAAGGAAATCATAACACCAACATCAAAGGGTTCTTGTGGGGAGTTAATGAAATAATGTATATAAAGCACCCAGTACAGTCTGACAAATAGTAGACTCTTGATCAACCACTGTTATTGGTTTTATTTATCTCTATATGTAGATGTGACAGGTTTGAAAACATGATCTGAGCCCAAGCTCCCTGATTCATGGTGTTGTTTGAAGGCACCATCTGAGAAGGAGCAATGTAAGAAGACAAAGAGTCAGGCCCAGACCTAGACAAGTATGCAATAGGGTTCAGGCCTGGCCGGGGCTCCTGCAGGAAGAGCTCCCCTGAGATATGCAGGCGGAAACCTGTCCATACGTAGAGGCCACAGATGCACTGAAAACGATCTGGAAGAAGCCTTAGAGAAGTACTCTTTGGAATTATCCCCTGAAAGCCCATTTCCCAGCAGCAGCTGAAACCCTCCCTACTCCTAATCTAGGCTCATGCCTTCCAGCTTACCTCTTCACCTTGTTTCTGAAGTTCAGCTGAGCATCGATGGGCAGATGCAGTGACTCACCACCCAGACACACCATTCAGCCAGGCGAGTAAGATTCCAGCTCCTACATTTGAATCGAGCCAGTGCTGAAGTGTTAGCTGGCCTAGTGGACTAAGTAGGTAAGGAAGGATACTCCCTTCACTTTTCAGACCCACTTTTCAGACCCAGAGAGGTACGTTTCCCTTCTGTTTTAAACTCAAGAGGAAGTTACCATGGTGCCTTTCTACTTTCAGCGTGTTGCAAGAAGCTGTTTTTTGTTTTGTTTTGTTTTTTGTTTTTTTAAAGGCATACAATGGAGAAATCAGGGTCTCCAGACTGGCTTGTGATTACTTTCTTTCTTCTTTGAGTGTGGTCATCTTGCAGTAGAAATGTCATTCTATTTTGTCTTTATGTGCATGGCCACTTTTCAGGTATTCTCTCCTAACTGAGAAGGCAAGGGCACACTTTGTATAAACTGTATATTCTCTGTAGAGAAAGAAACCAGTACATGTTGAACAACTGCTAGGAGATGGAGCATTATTCTAGATATTTTACATGTGACATCTAATTTAATCCTCAAAATAGCCCCACATTCTAGGTGGTAATATTCCCATTTTTTATTATGGTAAAATACATATAACATAAAATTTACCATGTAATCATCTTAAGGGGTACAGCTCAGGGGCATTAAGTATATTCATATTGTTGTGCAACCATTACTGCCTTCCATCTCCAGAACGTTTTTCATCTTGAAAACTAAAACTCTGTACCAGTTGAGCAATAAGTCCTCATTCTCCCTGTAGCCCCTGGCGACCAGCATTCCACTTTCTATGTCTATGAATTTGACTACTCTACATACCTCATATAAGTGGTATCATACAATATTTGTCTTTTTGCGACTGGCTTATTTCACTTAGCATGTCTTCAAGGTTTATCCATGTTGGAATGTGTGTCAAATTTTTTTTTTCTCGTTAAGGCTGAATAATATTATATTTGTGTGTGTGTGTGTGTGTGTGTGTGTGTGCACGCACGCATGCGTGCCACATTTTGTTTAATCATTCATCTGTCAATGGGCACAGATTGTTTCTACCTTTTGGCTACTTTGGCTGCCATGAGCATGGGTGTACAAATATCTATTTGAGTCCCTGCTTTCAGTTCTCTCCGGTATATGCCCAGGAGTAGAATTGCTGGATCATATGACAATTCTATGTTTAACTTTTTGAGGAATCACCAAACTGTTTTCCAGAGCCCCTGCACCATTTTACATTCCCGCCAGCAATGCACAGGGATTCCAATTTCTCCTCCACCTCACCCACCAGTCTCATTATTTTCTGGACATTGTTGTTGTTGTTTATTGATAATAGGCATCCTAATGGATATAAAGTGGTATTCCCACCAGGCTTAGTTTTAATCTAGAGCTCTTTGGCCTCAAACTTATGGCTGTGTTCCTTTCACCAGCACAATGCTAGGAGTGCAGGGACCTCGGGAAAACCACAGAGGAGAGAGTCTGCATAAGAGAAGAGCCTGGTTGTGTCAGTTCTCTTTTCCAAGAGCCACCCAAAGACGGAAAGGCAGTCTCTGCAACATAATTGCCCAGTCAAGAGCACCGCCCAGAACTTCAGTCTCTGCAGTTATAAATAGAAGCTTTTGAATTCCCATTTCTCTTACTTCTCTTAGTCAATCAAGTGGTTTTTGACCTTTTCTTTCTTGCATCCAGACGAAGGCCCCCCCTGGGGATATTGTGCTTTTTCCCTTCTGCAGCCAATTAGATCATTTTGATTGTGGAGCTCACAAAACAGTCCTTATTTGAAAACTGAGAGTGAGAGAGAGAAAAAGAGACAGAAATAGAAGCAGTGAAAAGAAGACGGAGGGAAAAAAGAGAGGATTGTGAGGTTGATGTAATTAGCATGGCACAGCATTTCAGCCAGTTAAACAACATCCATTTCCGTCCCCCGCACACAGGACAGCAGAAGTCTGCAAGCTGACCAGACCAGAGGCCCCACCTTGCTGTTCTCCCAGGCTAGAAGAGGGTTTTCACGTCTTCATCATCTGACAGATGACATAGCTAAGGCTCAGAAAAGGCAAATGCCTTCACTGATCCCACTGAAATAATATGAAACAAAGACAGGCCTCCAGTCTGCTGACAGTCCCTCTGGGCTCTCTTCACACTGTTCCCGCCACCTCCTGCTGCCACACCTTGTGAAAGAGACCAGGACCAGGACCCCTTCCTCTTAAAGGCTCGTCTCTCTTGTCTGCAAATGTCTGTTATGAAATAGACATGAAAGATGGGGCAAAGAAGTGAAGAGTTGGGTTAGATGACGTCTAGGACCCTTTTCAAGAGCTCGGAATGAGAGAGAGCTAGGTTTGAATTTCTGGCTTCGTGGCCCTATTGTGTAAATTAGGGCCAGCGATTTTCTTCTCTGAGCCCGTTTCCTCATCTGTGAAGCAGGTACATTAAACTAACCACATAGGACTTTTATTGTGAACAACTAAGGGAGTATAGAACTTGAATTTTAATAGTATATAACTTTAATAGTATATAATTTTAATTATGTGTATTAATTGCCAATTATGCACCTAGTATATAGGCACTTATGTACTAGGTGATGGGTTTATAGGAACTCTCTACTATTTTTGCAACTTTTTTGCAACTTTTATTTAAATATAAAACTATCTCAAAATTAAGGTTTTTAGAGTTTTTTGTTTTGGTTTGTGCCTATTATATAGGCATCAATGCAATTTCATTCTTTCTACTGGAAAGATACCCCAAATTTTGAGCCCTTCTTGTGTCCTTAGATTTGGAAGACAGCACAGCATATACAATCAGATCTTCTTGTCTGTAGTTCTGCATTTGTGGATTCAACCAACTGAGGATCAAAACTATTAGGAAAAAAATGAAAAGTAACAATACAACATAGAAAATAATACAAATTAAAATACAAGATCACAGCTATTTACATAGCACTTACATTGTATTAGGTATTCCAAGTAATCTGGAGATGATTTAAAGTATATGGAAAGATACATGTAGGTTATGTGCAAATATTATACTATTTCATATAAAAGACTTGAGCATTCTTGAATTTTGGTATTCACAGGGGGGGTCCTGGAACCAATCCCCCAGAAATACTGAGGGAAGTGTATAATTTTCTATATCCCACAGTTGAAAATAAATTCAGTTCTACAGGTCATCCAAGAATGGGCCCTATTTTACTGAATTAATCTTGTTCCAATTTCTAGCAGTCTTAAGAGACTCATGTATGCAAGCCCTCAGGACCCAGGCCTTAGACTATGACAGTTTCATCCAGTAGCCAAAGTTATTAACCTGCCCACCAAAAGCTGGAGAACTCTTTTGGGAGAGCGTTGCATGTGTTAATCCAACTATTGCATTTAATCCAAGTTATTAACTACTTGAATTAAATTGAACTCAATGAAGCGTCTAGAATGTGAGATCTCCATGCTTTTGTGTGTCCCTGGGGTGTGCTGGATGCTATGAGAGAGCCTTTTCTCTGAGGTCCTTAACAGGCCTGTTCTGTTTCACATCTTCTTCAAGGGACACCTTGAATTTTCCCAAAACTGTGCAGTCCTTCCCCTCACACTTCCTCCATATCTTCTTTCCTCTCTTCCCTTCCTCTTTTTCTCTTTTCCTTTATCAGCTCCTCTTTTCTCCTATTCCGTCTTTCCTTCTTCATTCTCAGTCTCCCTGTCATTCACAAATAAATATTTAATACCTACTATATAGTAGGTACTGTTCTAGAACAAGACAGATAAGCCCTTGCCCTCAAGAAACTTGTAATTTTTTTTTTAAAGAAACTTTTTATTTTAGGCCAGGTCCAGTGGCTCACGCCTAAAATTCCAGCACTTTAGGAGGCCAAGGCAGGAGGATTGCTTGAGTTTAGGAGTTCAAGACCAGCCCGAGGGACATAGCAAGACCTTGTCTCTACCAAAAATGATAAAATAAATAAATAAATAAAATTTTAAAAAACAGGCATGTTGGTGCACACTTGTAGTCCCAGCTACTCAGCAGGTGAGGTGGGAGGATGGCTCGAGCCTGGGATATTGAGGCTGCAGTGACCTATGATCATGCCATTGCTCTCTAGCCTGGGCAACAGACTGAGACTGTGTCTCAGAAAAAATAAATTGTTTTGAGATAGTTTGATATTTAAATAAAAGTTGCAAAAATAGTACAGAGAGTTTCTATAAACCCATCACCTAACTTCGCCTTATGCCAACATCTTACCTAACTATAACATAATTACTGAATATAGAAAATCAACATTGATACAATTCTCTTAGCTATCCTACAGATCTTATTACATTGTTTCCAGTTTTCCTACTCATTTTTCCAGTTCAGGAGCCAATCCAGTTTCCTGCATTGTATTTAATTATCATATCTGCTTAGTTTCCTCCCATATATGACAGTTCTTCGATCTCAATGCATCTTTCATGACCTTGACACTTCTGAATAGAATCGCCAGGTATTTGGTACAACGTCACTCAATTTGGATTTGTCTAACGTTTTCTTCTGAGTAGACTGGGGTTCTACATTACAGAGGGGAGACCCCAGAAGTGATGGATCCTTCTCAGTGCATATCAAGTGGGCATCTCATGTCAAAATGTCTTGTAACTGGTGATGTTACTCCTGGGTTACACTTGAAGTTAACATGTGGTGCGGTGGCGCCTGATGGTTTTCTCTTCTGTACTAAAGTTTCTGTTTTCCCCATTATAATTAATTAGTATCTTATGGGGAGATACTTTGAGACTATATACATATCCTGTTTCTCATCATGCTTTCCTCCATTGATTTTATTATGCATTGTTTTTGAGCACTTCCTTACTCAAGAAGCTTACCTTTTATTAGGAGTTAGACAATGAAGAAGTAATGAAATAAATGAGATGACTTTAGTGAAAATGTTATAAAGAAAGTGTAAGAGGGTAGAGTGAGAGCAAAGAGGTCTACTTTAGAGAGCACATCAGGGAAGTCCTCTCTAAAGATGGGACATTTAAGCTGAGTCCTGAATGAATGAAAAAAAAAAAAACTTGAATGAGATCTAAGAGAAAAACACTCTAGGCAAAGCGTGCAACAGCAAAAGCCTTGAAGCCAGAACAAGCTAGGGCCTGTTGGAGAAAAGGAAATCAGCCAGGCATGGCTGGAGTGCAGGGAGTAAGGGGCCAAGTGTAGAAGACAAGGAGGTGGAAGTAGAAGAACCAGATCAAGCGACCTCTGTAGGTGGGATAGAGAGTGGGAATGTTTTCTACGCACAGTGCAACCTCCTTTGTTAAACATATTCTCATCTGTGCTGTCCAATAGGGTAGTCAGTAACCACATCAGCTACTTATATTTAAATTGTCATTGATTGAAATCAAATAAACATTTTAAAATTCAGTTCCTCAGTCACAGTAGCCACATTTTGAGGGTTCACTAATCACTCTGAGGCTAGTGGCTGCCCTGTTTGACAACACAGCTATAGAACAAATTCATCATGGCAGGAACGTCCACTGGACAGCGCGGCTGCGCATGTTTTCTGGAGGTCATTCATTATGTTAGTTTCTAGGGGATACGCAAAGTTGAATGAGTTATAGCCCCTATTCTCCAGGAACTTCAAGTTTAGGAGACAAATATGCAAATAAACATAGTACCAGACAGCTCGTATTAAGAATCATGGGCATGCCACAGAAAAATTGCTGTCGGGTTTGGATGCAGCACTGACAGTTAGGAGATCAAAAGAGGCTTCCTGGAGAAGCAACGCTTAAATGTCTAGGAGGATGGTAAGATTCTTTTGGGTTGAGAGGAGGAAGTTATGTCCAATGGAAGTTCGATATGAGCTGAGGTTTTGAAGACAGCTAGTACAAGATGAGGATAGCACGTAGTGTAGGTTGGCTGCAGTTTGGTTGTGTGTGTGTAGGAGAATGTGAAAGGGAGATTAGCAGGAAGGAGGGCGATAGAGTGTGAAGGGCCTTGGAGCCAAGCTAAAGAGTTTTATCTTTATCCCATAGGCAGTGGGGGAGCTGTGGATGGCTCTTACCAAAGGAGTAACATTTTTGAAGTTGTGCTTAGGAAAGATTGGTCAGTGTGCAGCATATGAAGTGGACGATGGCTGGGGAGATGGACTGCAGAGAGAGGGTGGGAAATCTATTTGCAGTAGAGCAGGTGTGAGGTCATTCCTGTTCCAGCATCTATTTTTCTGAAGCCTAAAAGCGTTCTCAAGCACAAGAAGACAGGCTGCTTGAAATATAACATTCAGAAATAAACCTGAGATTAGAAAACACACCACATACTCTTTACAGCAAGCAAACATCAGACCCACAGGATGTAATTAAGCTCACTGAAAAACAGGCACTCTTTGTGTGTGTTTATTTACACAAATCAGGGTTTTAGGAACTTTAGGGCTCATAAAAGTCACCTTGAGCAGCTTATTAAAATGTGGAGTCCTGAGCCCCTCCCCCACGGACTCCGACTTCATATGTCAGGGATGGGGCCTAGGAATCTGTTTTTTAACAGGAATGCACTATGATTAGGGCAGTCAGTGATCTCAGAAAAGGCGCCTGAGAAACACTGCCCACCCTCTTTTCCTTTTAAGCTTTCTAACCTTAAGGTAACAGGTTCCTTTTCTCATTATTTATAGGCCATAGTCCTGCAAATATAAAAATTGTTCCTCTCTCATTATGCCTTTTTCTCTCACCTCCATGAATTAGTAGACTTCAGAGAACTGTAACATATTTTTTCCATTTATCATTTTTTATTTTATCTACTTAAAATAGGCTTAAAGAATTATCCCTTCATTTTTTTCTTTTTCCCCAAGTGCTGATTTCCAGAGCTTAATCTATCTACCCTCTGTCTATGTATCCCTTCTATTGGTTTCGTTTGTTTTTCTTTGCCCTGTCTGCCCCGCACAACCAAAAACTCTGAGGGCAAAGACCTTGTTGCAGTCACTTCCCTGAACCCTACAGGACTCAGCCCTGTGCCCTGGAATTGTCCTAGTTAGCCCTGGTACGATTAGAGCTCTGGCCCAATTGGGACCACAAATGTTCTAAAAACCCTCTGAATTGGCATCATTACCAAAGCCACTTGACAGTTGAGATGACCAAGTCTCAGAGTGTTTATGTGGAATCCTCAGAAGCATACAGTGAACATCTGAGTGGTTTTGAACCTCAGTCTCTGAACCTGGCATCCCGTGTGTTTTTATTGTTCACTGCATGGGGTCGGAGAAGGTAGGTAAAGAAGGTGAGGGAAGGTTTGGTGATACTGATGTTCTTTCCCTGTGATCTCAGGAGCCGTACGGTCAAGGAGGGAGCAGGAGGGGACAGCATTTTCCACTTTGCCCTTTGTGTTTTGCTTGCTATTAACCACTTCCAACTTTGGCACTTTCTCTTCCTATTCCTCCAATGCCATGTGCCCACACGTGATCCGCACAAACAAGCAGCCATTCCATTAGCCCGTCTTCAAGACCAGCGTTCCCAATTCACAGGTAACTGGGGAGTCCAGAGAGTGATAATTACAGACCTTTCCTCCAATTTCACACAAGTAAGGAGCTTTTACAATTTAACACAGTGCCTTTCTTCAATTATGTCACATTTCAGACAAAATGCTTGAGCCTCAACATTTCCTTTGGCAATCCATGCCTTTACAGAACAGATGGGGGTTTTGAGATAACAGCCTCCTCTGCACAGACAGTTTCCTGTAGGGAGGCGATGGGGGATGGAACAAACATTCGTAAGCCCTCAGCTTCTACAGCCAGACCCTTGGGGGTACTGGCCCCTCCCAGGGGCTTTCCTGCTCCAAGTTGCATGCCCAGGTGAAGCAAGATGGATCTGAACTGTATATGGAAATGCACCAAAGTGTTGTGATTGTCAGAGCCCACATTAATGGAGGCCCCAACACAGTGGCTGGGTAGACACCAACATGCAAGTCTCCTAGTGATGAATTTGCCAAGCAGTTTGAAGAAAGTTAGGAAATATGCAGCCCTCAAGGCCCAAGATCAACGCCACCAGCTTGGGAAGCCTTCTCTACTTCCACTCACTTACCCACCCACTAGGCAATGAATATGCTTTCCTGTAGACCCCCAGAGGACATTGTTTAGGCTTTTACTCACTGTAGAAAATTCAGATTAGTTGACTTGTGTCCAGTACCATAGTATATTGTGAGAGCACATTCCATATCTTATCTACCTTATATTCCTAGTCTCTGGTTTCTGGCACATAGTAGCTGCTTAATATATGTTCACCTAATGAATGATCAAATAAATGAATCCTGTGATATGCTGCTCAAATAGCTAACTGCAGCTATTGGAAGATTGGCATGCAAAGAAAGATTGTTTATGCCCTTTGTGTAATACTGGATAAAATTAGAATCAAGCAGTGGATGTCATGATTTTAATAACGTAAAGTAGAAGGGTTTTGTTTTTGTTTTAGCAGCCCGGTCACTGAGAAGTTGAGATGAGTCAGCTGCCCTGGGGGAAGCAGCGAGATCCCCTTCATGGACAGGGTTTAAACCAGAAACTGGAGGAGAATAAATAAAGATTTTCTAAGAGGATTCAGGTGTAGACATTTGGAGGGGTGACCGGTCTGGACGCTCTTAAGGTTTCTTCCAACCTTGAGATTCTCTACTTTCCGGATTTGTTTTTATTCACCTGCGTGGCTGCTTTATTGGTCTGAATATACATGGGGATATTTTTCATCTTCACAGTAATCTGAAGGCAGCCTCTCCATTTACCCACGGAGCTTTTGGTGGGAACCGTGGATTGACTTATAGTGGAGCTGACTCCTATGTTGCTTGATTCACTGTGCTCTATAGATGCCCCCAAACACATATATCATTGTGTCTGCTCTTCCAGGATGACACTGTTATTCCCCCACCTGTGCAAATACAGCTGTAAAAAATGTTACATGGCCAGCCTTCCCTTCCCCAGAGTGTAGAGAGAGAGCACACACCTTCTGGTTTAACACGCCCACGAGGCACACACCCCCTTTTCTGAATTTCAACACTCACATTCAAGTCTATTAAGAAGAGAAGAGAATTGCAAATGAACGCACATTACTGGCAAAACCAAGCCAGCCTCCCTCCTAAATTACTGCGTATATTAAGTCTGTGGGCTACAGAAACTCCTGCACCGTCCGTGGCTCCCTGGAAAATCAAAAAGGTTTCCAGCAGTTTCAGCACACAAGCAGGCTCTGAGACTTCTCTCTTTGTTAGAGATTTGA
This sequence comes from Macaca mulatta, assembly GCF_049350105.2. Classification (NCBI taxonomy): domain Eukaryota; kingdom Metazoa; phylum Chordata; class Mammalia; order Primates; family Cercopithecidae; genus Macaca; species Macaca mulatta. The sequence continues at coordinate 95,515,689 of NC_133418.1, forward strand.
TTCAAACTGTGTCCGTTAGCGGTGCAATACAAAAGGAAAAAAGTCAGTATGGTATAGCTTTGAAATTTTTTAGCAAGCGCCACAGGAAAGAATAATAGACCATAAATTGCTGCATCTGGCCTTAAATTTATGAAGAAAACAATAATGCAAAAAACCAAAGATGTTACTCTCCTTTGTCATTTAAAAAGATAGTTTTGACTCCTCATCAGTTTTTGTTCACCCTTTTACTTCACCAGTTGTGAAATTGCAACAAAAGCCACATCCCTTTCTCCCCATCCCCCCCATTAAGCAATAAACTTTTGCCAAAAAACTCACACATATTTGAGCAGCAAAGAGATTGGGAAAAGTTGAGAGTAGTAAGGACCCCACTCCAAAGACCAGAGGTGTGGGTGGGTTTCTGGTTAGGAAACAAAGCCAGGAGCTACCTGGAGGGCCTGTGCCATTGAACCTGAGATGTGAAGTGGCCATCTGAGCTCAAGGTGAAACCCCTCCACCTCTCCCCCAGCCACTCTCTTTCTACAAAAGGTGCTATTGAATCATGTCATCTCCTAATAGAAGCAGACTGTGGAGAGAAGGATGAGTCCTGACTCCATGTTCTTATCTTTTATGCGTGCTCAGAAGTCCAGGACCGATTCTATTCGATTTTGCACATTTGGGGCAATCATCTTGGACTGCGTTATAATAAACACAGATTTTTTTTTTCCCTCCCAAAGCCACACCTTGCTGTGCTGCTCGAAATAATTTCCGCATCTGATAAAACACCATATGTCAGTAGACCTGTTCTGCATGGACTCTCTGTCCCCGTCTTACCCAGATACTGCGATGGTTTCATCTCAACGCTCCCTGCCCAGGTGCTGCTGTACCTGCCAGAAAGATTTCTGCAAGAAATCATGATGGGCAGTGCTAATGAACAATGGAGAGGGGTAGGGGAAGAGGTTCTGGCCGGAAGGTCAGTTGGGGGTAGACTGTGGAGGGTCTTGAGTGCCTCCATCAGGTATCTGGACGTAATTCAAAATGGCATCCAGCTCCACCCACGTGTTTGCCAGGAGACGAGTCCCCAGCTGCGTTTACAGCTGACTCTGGTGGCCATATTGCCAAGGAGGTCCTTAGGGGAGGGTTCGTTCCTTACTCCTCTTCCAGTGAGTAAGTTCCTGGCACCATCATTTTTAAGTGATTAATGATTGAAAGACTTTGCTTAAATGATGTCAAATACCCTGATGAAGACTGAAAAAGAATATTAAGCACACAGCTTATAAACCACACCCTAAACTCTAGCTTCCCCAGCATCTGTATTTTATAAAACAGCTGGAAGGGTAACTAAAGTTTAAACTATTCTTCCTGATTCTTGTGAAGATATAGACAGCCTTTGGCCACCAGATTTTTCTAAGCTAACACAAGGACACTATTTGCACATTATTTTTCATGAAGTGTGGTCATTTACATACATTTGCATAGTGCTTTCAAAAAGCCTTAATTCTAAGTACGTCAAATAAAATAAAACAAATTAGTGTAATCTACTGCCATTGTATAGCAGCTCAGCTTGGAGATCTTGGCAGTGGTGGCTGGAAGAGCCAAGAACCAGCTTTTAAGAAGCTCCAACAACCCAGGTTTAGTGTATCCAGGGGTCAACAGACACAGTAAAGTCTGAAAACAGGGAACTCTTTGGGGCAGGGTCAAGTTTCAAGTGTCTGGATAGTGCTAGTAGTTGACAAATCCCAGTTATATCTCTTATTTCATTTAAGCCTTACAAAAACCCCATTACTTGATAGGGCTAGGATTGTGAAGAACTTTTCTGCAAGGGGATCAGAGAGGTCAAGTGAATTGCATAGTTATACCCTGGTAAATGGTCACGCCAACATGCAAACCTAAGACAATTCCAAATCCTCATGGACCTCAGAGCCTTGTTGCTCTGAGAATTGATCCTTGAGAAGAGGTAAAATATCCCTATTTACTGGTGGTTGTGTTTTCTTCATTTTTTTGTTTGTTTTGTCTTATTTTCATTATTATTTTTTTTTCTGAGAAAGAGCTTCACTCTTGTTGCCCAGACTAAAGTGCAATGGTGCAGTCTCTGCTCACTGCAACTTCCGCCTCCCAGTTTCAAGCAATTCTCCTGCCTCAGCCTCCCAGGTAACTGGGATTATAGGCATCCGCCACCACGCCCAGCTAATTTTTTGTATTTTTAGCAGAGAGAGTTTCACCATGTTGGTCAGGCTGGTCTCGAACTCCTGACCTCAGGTCCTCAAGTGATCCACCCACCTCGGCCTCCCAAAGTGCTGGGATTATAAGCATGAGCCACCATGCCCAGCCCTTATTTACTATTAATCCAGCATCTCCTCTTTAGTCACCACACTGCCACTGGGAAGCAATATGAGGGAACCCCTATTGGCTCTGGAAGAGCATTACCCAGCCTGTGATGCATCTGGCCCTAAGTAATTGTCTTTTTATAGTTTGAGACAGTTATTTGAAAGTTATGGTAATGGGGTGAAAATATAAGCAGCTTATAGTTTACTAGAACATTAATCCTCTGGGGATGATTTCTTTTCTCCTCATGCATCTCCATGGGACCTTTTTCACTGCATTGTGTAAAATTTATTTTTAGACTTTTCTCCCTGTGATCTACTATCACTGGCCCACCTCTGCCTAATTATTAATTTCCATATTTGCTAAGGTATAGAGAAAGGGTTCTAGTGCAGGTCAGGCCAGATTTTGTACCAAGGACCAAGGACCTTCTCAGCAGAGGCTCAGGGGAGACACACAATGGGAAGTATGAGTCAAATCCAAATGGGCTTTGGAGCCAGACAGAGCTGAGTTCAAATCCTGGCTCTTTTATCTTTGATAACTTGGCCTTGGCCTCTCTGATATTCAGTGTCTTCAGTCATGCACCTGTAACTCCTAGATGCCCAAACTGATGCTCTAAGACTAATCCTGTAAATGTGGGTAAGCCTGTATGTGGACAGGCTTGAGCAGGACCAAGGAGTCAGCTACTATAGTTGGCAGCCCTAGGATGCAGAGGAGACTTCCAGGGCCGACTTATTCATGAGAAAGAGGAATGCACAGTGCCTAGGGCCACAATACTTTTAGAAGCCCAAGGAAACGTTTTAATTTCTTGAAAAATCAGAGGAAAAAAATGAACTTTTGAGTTTAATAAAAGGGTTTAAATATATGATATTAATATAATTTGTATACATTAATATATACTATTAATATATTTATCTCAATGCAATTATAAAACAGACTTTTTAATTTTTTCTTTGTATAAAGGATCCCATAATGGCAAAAGCACCCAGGGCCTCCAAAAGTCATAATACAGCCCTGGAAGTTCTTGCCCAGTCCTCTGTTGTCTCCTGGGCACCCACTCCTCCTTTGTTCAATCTTCATCTGTTCATTTACAAAAGAGCTTCCAAATCAGGCAGCCTTGGGCTGACCTAGCTCCCAACATTTCATGGTGCCCAGGGAGCACCCATGGGGCAGGTCCTTTACATCAAGGTGACCTTTGGTTTGCCCAGACTTGGCCACCTGCCTGCCCTGCATCTTGCACTAGGTAGTATCATTCCACATTCTTCAGTTTCCCTCATGTTCCTGCCCATAACCCTCAACCACCTCAAGCCAAGCAATAAAGGAGAGGAGGGGAGAGTCCGATTCACTCTCAGTCCTAGCCTCCCCACGTAGGACTATTCTGGCAGACTAAATACACATGCCAATGGCAATCATGTTGCTCTCTACTGTAGTTTATTTTATGTGAATGCTTGAGAAACCAGTAGAACCAATGCCAATTCATGATACGACTTTCTGTGCCTCAGTTTCTCCTTTTGCAAATTGGGCATAACGAGCAACGTGGTAGAAGCAATAGGAAAAGAAATAAAATTACAACTGGGAGAATGCAGAATGCCCTTCAGAAGAAACATCCTAGGTGCGTTTGAAGTTATTATTAGCATGACTATCAGTGAGCTCAAGCCTCTCAGAGTGCCTGGGGCATAAGGACTTCCTGTATTTATAGGGCTACATGTCTGCCTCCTCTTCCTTCCTGATTCACCATCAATTGCTTTCACCACTACTAAATGGGCCCTGAGCTCCAGTTACTCTCAGTTTATGCCCACAACCTGCAAAAGGGTGAGTGAGCCAGTGATGGGTTAATTTCAGGAGACTAGCCCCTTTCCAACCATCCTGAGGGCCTCAGTCAGTCTCCCAGGAGGCCTGCACCCTAAGGGGTGAGAAATTGGGAGCAAGAAGCAAAGTCAGCAGGCAAAGGAGGGCAGAGGCTGTAAGGAGAAAAACCCAGAATTATAATTAAATTAACAAACCAACCCTTCTCCCAAACTGGAAGGGAGCCGAGAGACCAAAGAAATACTCCGTGGCAAGATGATGAGTTTATTTGGCCTTACATACGGGGCACTCCTGGGCGGCTGCAGGACAGCTCTAGAGATCTAGCCCACCTTCCATCTCCAAGCTGCTTTTAAGCTAATTTTCTGGCTCTTTGCCTACTATATGTATGTGGTGGGACTGTTTTCCTCGTTGGTTCTCAGATACTCTCTGGGAGGTTTGCGTTCTCAGGGACACCTGCTCCCTGGCAGACACCATGGCCTTGGCTCACAGCCTGGCCTTCAGAGTTCAGGCAGCAGGTGTACACCCTTAAGTAACCTGTCACACTACAGAGGCAAACAAGGAGAAAGAGGAGAAGTGCAAGAAGCGAAAGGAGAGTTAAAAATGCCATAGGGATGGGAAAAGACGCCCTCAAATGTCTAGTGTCACCCAAAGCTAATGCCTTCATTCTCTGTTCCACAGTCATCCTTTGAGCAGGACACACAGGACATGCTTCCAGTCCCCCTGCATCCTCATCGTACTGTAGCTACCATGTGGCAATTAACCTTAGCCAGTGGTAGAGTCATGCTTTGTCCCTTCCAGGTTTCAAGTTAGAATCAGAGATCTTCGACCTGGAACGGACATTGAGAATCATTTGTCTAACACTATCTTTTTACAGATTAAAAAATTGAAACCCAGAAACTTAATGGGCTTGTCCAAGTTCTCATAACAAAGAAATCAGGACGAAAATCCCAGATCTAGTGCCCAGCCCAAAGTTTCACTGTTACGCATCAGACTTTTAGGTGCGTACCCTTCCCACATGCTTAGGATCTAGGTGTGGTTTTACTCTCATTATTTTATGCATCCTGACACCAACCAGGCCTGGAAAACATGTACTATATCCCCATTTTTACCAGTGAAAAAGCAGAGGCTCAGAGAGGCTAAGGAAGAGTACCCAAGACTCAAGGGAGAATATTGAAGATCACCAGGTCGTTGTGGCAGAGCTAGAATCCAACCCAGTCTCACTGACCAATACTCTCAGACAGTGCACTTCCCTCCATCCCACACTGCCTCAAAGCCGACTGTCCAGAGCTCTGTAGTAATGGATATTGTGAAGGAGCAAGGATTCCCATCCATATTTATAGGCAAACTTCTGGCCCAACCACATTCATGCTTAGAAGTCTCAACATTTTTTTTTTAATTTATCAGAGGAAGGAAAGTAACAATAGAGTTGATGGGCTATTTGTGTAATTAACACCCCAAAGCTCCTAGTACTGTAAGGTTTTTGGATTCAGTGCATTCTCCCAAAAGATGCTCTTTTTACTGGTCAAGTGGCGTTATCATGAGGATTATAATGGAGTGGAAGAGAATGGCTGCCAGAGGAGTCCACAGGGTAGGCGGGATATGGGTTTGTCATTAGTGGTCTTGGGTGCACTTCGGTGCACCTATGAGCCTGCTTCCTGTGAAGAGTTTAATGATGAAACCGGTGAGCTCTGGAGAAGGAGTTGACATCTGCTTCTCAATTAGCATTAATTTAGCTTGTTTGGAAATGATTTATGCTTCTACAAGACAACATAACTGAAAGTTGTTTTCTTTCCTATGATCATAACTTTTTACTCTTCTCACAATGGGCCAGATGAAGGCAGCAGAGGGGCATTCCTGGGCTGCAGAGGAACGATGAATAGTCCTGTTCCTGTCAATATTTGAAAGACATTGTTGCTCCTTAGTCTCAATACAACTTTAATGCCCAAATCAAGGTCTTAAGAAATGTCCAGCACCTTCCAGCATTTCTTGGAAGCACGTAATTGGCCCTTTTATGGTTGTTACCCCAGGGTGGATGTTAAGGTGGTACACACAGCTACAATCATGCTGGTTTTTAAAACATTGACATATTTCCAGATCAACTGAAAAATAGCCATTTCTCCAAGCCCTACAAGTGCTCCATCACCTCTTCAGCTTCCCCAGACTCAGGGATCACAGATGAGCACTGATCAGGAGCTTCCCTGGTACCCAGACACCAACCAACCTGCCAGTCAGGCCTCCATGGCCCCTGCATGCCTGCCCCATTCCTACATGTCCCTCAACTAGGCCCTGCCCTGCTAAGGGAGATAGCATCCCTTACAGTGACACCGAGCCCCAGCAGGCTGATCCCCGCTCTGTGATTTCCCCAGAGGCACCTAAAGTGATTGATTGTCAAATGGTTTTAATGGCACTCTGCCTTTGAGTTCCTTTGTGAGGTACACAAGGAGACCCCTGCTCTACGCTCTTCACAGGAGCCCATGCAGATGTGCTGTACTCTTGTTGGCTCTGAAGTTGACATAGACAGATCCAGAGTAGGTTCTGCCCTTGAGCAGGGCATGCCAACACTACCTCTTACAGTGTTCAGGTGAGCAATGCTGGAGCCTGATGGCCAGACCCTACATGCAGGGTCAAAATGAGTTGAATGTGATGGGAAGTCTGAGTCCAAGTTGGCTATTGAAGCCAGAGACTCTCGACCAGCCAGAGCCTGGAGTCACACAGGAGTCAGGAAAGGCAAGAGGGAGCGAGAAATGGACAAAATCTGATGCTTTTGCCCCTCAAATCAGAGTCTGTACACAAGGATCTGTGAGTTCTCTATGATAATTTAAATGATATGTTCTCATATTGATGATAATCTAAAAGAAAGTCATTTTTGCCTCTACCTTTGGGCTTGTGTTCTGGATCACTTTGGCATCAAAAAGTGGTGCTTTAATAGTTATCAGACTTGAAGATAGAAGCAAGGTAGACTTGTCGAGTGTTCATGCCCTCGAAGGCCAAATGATTGCAGGGGACCCTGACGAGAGAAGGGTTTGCAGCAGTTGCATACTGAAAACTCTTAGAAGAATTGATTCATCAGCCAGGCACTATGGCTTACAGCTGTAATCCCAGCACTTTGGGAGGCCGAGGTAGGCAGATCACCTGAGGTCAGGTGTTTGAGACCAGCCTGGCCAACATGGTGAAACCCCATCTCTACTAAAAATACCAAAATTAGCTGGGTGTGGTGGTGGACACCTGTAATCCCAGCTACTCAGGAGGCTGAGGCAGGAGAATTGCTTGAACCCGAGAGGCAGAGGTTACAGTGAGAGGAGATCGCGCCACTGCACTTCAGTCATACAGCCACTTGGCAACAGAGACTCCGTCTCAAAAAAAAAAAAAAAAGGAATTGATTCATCACGTAACCTATGTAACATGGGCGTATCAATCATCTGAAAATATGTGTATTCGTGGGTTTTTTTTTGTTTTTTTGAGATGGAGTGTTGATCTGTCACCCAGGCTGGAGTGCAATGGCAGGATCTTGGCTCACTGCAACCTCTGCCTCCCAGTTTCAAGTGATTCTCCTGCCTCAGCCTCCTGAGTAGCTAGGATTACAGGCACCCACCACCACACCCAGCTAATTTTTGTTTTCTGTTTTTGTTTTTTTTTAGTAGAGATGGGGTTTCACCATGTTGGCCAGGCTGGTCTCGAACTCCTGACCTCAGATGATCCTCACACCTTGGCGTCCCAAAGTGCTGGGATTACAGTGTGAACCACCATGCCTGGCCAAAGATGTGTATTAGTTTTCCATGGTTGCTAGAATGGATGACTTATTTACTCAAAGTTCTGGAGGCCAGGCGTTCAAAATCAAGGTGTCAGCCACGCTCTGCTTTCTTGGAGACTCTGGGTAGAATCCTTACCACTTCCTAGCTTTTGGTGGTGGCCATCAGTCTTTGGCATTCCTTGCAGCCACATCCCTCCCACTTCTGCCTCTGGCCTCATGTGGCCTTCTCTCTGCACGTCTCTTCCATCCTTTTTTTTTTTTTTCACAAGAACACCAGTCATGTTGGATCAGGGCCCGCCCTAATGATCTCACCTTAACTTGATTACATCCACAGAGACCCTATATGTGGTCACATTCACAGGTGCCAGGAGTTAGGATTTCAACACATCTTTTTGGAGGACATAATAAGAACCTGAGTAGGAGCCATCTATGCTCTATTTGTCTGTCCTGTGAGCAGTGATGTTGTTTCAGCAAATAGCACCTTCCATCACATTGAATTGATGTGTTAATTTAAACAGTATGGTTTTATGTATTTATATTTATTTCATATTAAGTAATTATTGAATTATTTTTGTTTGGTTTTAATAGTCAAGTAAGAGCTATAAGCATAAGGAGTTTATGCCCACGTATGTGCTTTCCATTTTAAAATAATATTGGAATACATAATCTATCAGCTAAGGCAGTCCTTGACAATTGTCACCTGTTCTATTTAAAGCAGCTTCGTGTTGTTTCAGTACTAGAAACCCTGGAATCCAGATGAATTCCAGATGTGAGAGGAGATTGTGCCTTTTCTAAGCTTGATAGGTGGTCAGATTTCAAGTTCCTAAGGACCTGTGTACTCTCAGGACTTGCAAATGTCCTCGAGGTAAATGTTGAGTTTTGAAATAACCTGGAGCCAACACCAGTTCTCTCAGCAACAATATCTGGGCCAGAGAGGGGTCAGATTCTGGCTTGGAGTCCCACTGGCAGGGCTGGTCTGGAGATAGTCAAGCTCCAGAAAGCTGGGTTGCCCCTGGAAACCTAGGGAAGAACTGGCATCTATAATAGAACAAGACCACAGTTCTCTCCTCCCCAAATCAATGGGAGCCCTAGGGGACATTGTAACCTACTCCATTGACCCTCATGGCCCTGAGGACAGGTTTGCTCTCAGCACCCCAACGAGAAAGCCAGAATGTCAGTCTAAGGTATTTGCTTCATGTTCTTTGATCAGAAATGGATGCAGGGACACTAGTGGAACTTCTTAGCTCCATCTACATATTCCTAAAGGCAGCCCTCTGAAGGTCAGGCGGGATCTGTGAGAGTAGCCTTCAACCACTTGCAGCAAGTTACTGCAAATTTCTTTGCTTTCTATTTTAACATTTCTTTCAGTTTTGTTTGAATTTTAAAATGTTTGAATCTCTTGCTTTAAAAAAATATTAAACTTGTTTTCTCAAAATAATTTGATTAAAATTGATGCTTTTGAAAGATATTCCAGGTTTTTCCTATGTCATGGTGCCTACTACCAGTCTTATTCTCTTCTCACCTGCAATCTCCAATTAGTGCAGCACTAAATAACAAATAACTATGAGATATCTTTCTTCTATGACCAGCTCATGTGGACAAAACACTGTATATGGAACAAGATGACCTGGATCAAACTGTGTTTCTAGTACTTATGAGATGTTTGAACTTTGAACTTACATTTAAGCACACTGAGCCTCAGTTTCCTAATCTGGAAAATGGGTATTAATATCATAATACCTGCAGGTCTTCCTCATTGGTGGTGTTATGAAGATTGAATAAAATAATGGCTATAAAAGCTTTTCAAAATGTAAATGACTATTTGAATCTGAGTTATTTTTACCACTTGTCTATGGCCTTCAGCCAGAGACCACCAAAGCTAATCTATAGTTAAACAAGTTTGGTTTATTACTAATTGTAGCATGAAGAATAAACATGTTAAGTGTCTTAGTAAGAGGACATTAGGAAGAACCTATTACAGAATTGGGGTTTTGTTGGGTAATTTGAGGTGGGGCTTAGGGAAGCAGGGCTTTGCTCTAAATTGGATGGTGTCATTAGGTGGCAGCAATTCTATAACTGGGTATCTCAATAAACCTCCACTGAGAAAAAAGACTAGAATGAGGATAAAGCTGTATTTGGTAAAGAAGCAGGAGTAGCTCATTTTGGTCAAGAGAAGAAGGTGTTTGGTATTTTGGAGGTAGCACAGTGATCATATCTTTGTCTGTACTTAGAAGTGGTCTTGCTTTGTCTCGTTTTATCAAGATCTCAGAGTAGCCTTGTCTGAACTTGGTATTCTGCATGCTGTGTCAACGGGAGAATCACATGGCCTACCTGTGAGCCAGGCCAGCTTCTGAATGTCAGAAGCTGCTCTTTTATTTCTCACATTATGCATGTTTAAACCAACAGATTCTCTGGAGAACCATGGGCCCGCATGGGGACCCAAAAATAGATGTTCTCAGCGTATCTAAGAGAGAGAAGAAGGAAGGGAGGGAGAAAAATGAGGAAGGAAGAAGAAACATAAAGGGGGAATGAAGTTAGGAGGCTGTAGAGTGTTCGCATGTCCACCAAGACTCCCCAAGAGCCCCGGAAGAACTAAGATGGATCGAGTGATTTCCCCTTCCTAACAGGCCACCATCACATCACATGGTTGGCGGAGAAAGCACCAACACCATTTGATTCCCTTAGAGGGCACCGCTTGAATCAAATCCTGGGACTGGTTGTAGATTTGACATTTTTTGGCACCCCTCACTACCTGTCTCACTCCTACTGAGTCCCATGTCATACAGATCTTGGGGTCTGTGCTCCCTAAGTGGTTTGAGGGGAAGGATTCCAGAGCCATTTTCTCCTCTGGCCGGTCTGTGATCATAGTGCACAGAGGTTTCATAAAACTTAAAATGACTAAGCCATTTACCTCAGGTGGCTAATCAAGCAGATTTAAAGAATTCCAAGGTATCAAGGAACCACAAGTGCAGAGTGGAAATTGAATTGCAGTCACAGGTATGGTTGGGCCATTAAAAGCCAAACTTGATGGGCTAAGAGAGAGTTATCAGCTGATGAACGTACATGAATATGATAGCAAAAAAATTGGCCTCTGTTGAAAGGGGCTTTTCTCAAAGGCCTCATGATACCCAGTAGAAGATGAACTCTTGATACCTGCCGTCTCTCTGTTAATAGCTTCAGTTGAATCAGATTAATTTAAAGGGGCTAATGAAAATGATGTAGGACAAGAGTTTGGAGGTAATAATTTGATGCTAAGGTATTGGCTTAAAGATGATGACATTATAAAACCAGTCCCCTGGGGAACAGGCAGAGAGAACTGGGAAGTGATTAGGAAGCAGGGGGTTCCCGCTTTCAAGGGTTCTTGCCTCCCCTCTGCCAATCCACAGTGCCTTTCTCAGACAGGAGCGTGTGACAACATCAGCTGACATTTATCAGTAAGGATTTTATCAGTAAGGTTCCTGGAGAATTTAAGTATTTAAATACATGGCATACGGTAGGCTCAATATCTATTTTGTTTAACAAATGAATACCAAGTAGTAGAGACTCTTTGTTTCCTTTATTGGTTAGCTCATTTCCACTTTGTTTTGGGTAAAGACCCAAATCTTAAAATGATACTGGAATGATACTTAAATTCCAGTACCTTTTGCTTGATACTGGAATTTCTAAGGAGTTCCAGTCTTCCCAATGGTTTTATAATATATGTATCTTGCCTTTTTCTTTCATTTCTAGGAAAAGTTCTCCAACTGTGCTTACGGTGCCTTCTTTGCTTCTTTCTATCTTTTTTGGGACCAAAGTTATACTTGAAACCAAATCTTAGCATTATGAAAGCCGTGTCTTATACAGAAAAATAAAAATCCTTAAGACAAAGGTGGAAAATTACATAGTTAACAAGTGGGAGTTAAGGTGGCCAAATGGACTCCACTTTTACTTCTTTAAGGGTTAGTTACCCAGTTCTGTCTAGCCGGCTGCTCTTGACACAATTCCTCAGTCATATTGGCATAAGGGAGAAGCTTGTGTTGCCTTTAGTGTTAAATGTACCTGTATTCAAATATTAGCTCTAGCTCTTTTTTTTTTTTTTTAACCACTGTGACCTTGAATTGACTTCATAAAACTTTTCCAGATTTCTGTATTTTTATGTTTTCAGGACACAGATTGGGAGAGGGGGTAATATTTGACTGTGTTACTGCCAAAACTAGATGAGAACACGGATATGAAAGCACCTGGCATTGCACCTGCATGTTCAAACTTTTTTAATCTTATGAAGTGCTCAGTTTTATCCTCTTGTTGGTGGCATCTGGCAGGGCCGCCTCTGACAAAGGCATATAGGCATTACTCTTGAGGTAGACTCAGCAGAGAACACCTGGATGGTGCTGAAGACTCCTAGGAGTCTGTTGAGAAATGAGTTTTGAAGTTCTAGTAGGAGGGTTCATGGTTCCTAGGGAATTTAATTAGTTAAATAACTGCCACATAGTAGGCTCACTGTCTATTTTGTTTAATGAATGAATGACAAGTAGTAGAGACTCTTTGCTTCCTTCGTTTGGTTAGCTCATTTCCACTGTGTTTTGGGTAAAGACCCAAAAATATACTGGTCGGAAGGGTAATGGACTGCTAAACTAAGAGGTCCCTAGGACTTTGCTTGATATGAGTCAGCTGCATTCATGAACTGACCTGACCTAACAACCAGGAGATCTGAGTGCTTTAAATCATTGTGCAACCTTGGGCAAATCAGTTCAATTCTCTGAATTTCAGTTTGCTTATCTATGAAATAACAGCTTTGAACTAGAAGATTTCTATTATTCCTTCCAGTTCTAATGGTCTGTGATCCAAAATTGACTGTTCCCTTGCAAATGGATTCCCCACGGACCTAATGGAAAAAGGCACAATTGCCTCATCATTCAACCCTGAGCTCAGCAATGTCCATTAGAATTGGAAAGTGAGCCTCCATTGAAAGTGGTTATTATACATGTTGGGGGCTGATCAATGCCTTTCCTTTGTGGATGAAGTGTTATTTTGATAAAAACTTACCTTATGAATTTTAATCATATAGATTGTCAGCATTCCTCAAACTCTAAAGACCAAACTGTTGTTATTACTTATTGACTGACTTACAGCCAGGTCAAAGAAACAAGTCCCAGACATTGGCAGCTGAAATATTTATGATGCAACTAGTGTTGCTTCCAAGTAATGTACATGATATTCAAAAAGGAACACATTATGGCAAGCCAGGGCTTAAATTGATGAACGTGTTTCCATTTTAGCCATGCAAATTATGCATCAGAGAACAATCAATATGAATTTGATATTCCCAGGAGACAAAGCAGGCGTGGAAGTGGGTCCCGGGACTAATTCTACTTTCTCGTGTTTTAGAAAAGGAATGAGCTATCCTCAACATAGTACCCTAGCCCCTGTCTCATTTGTATTAGGTCATTATGCTCTTCCATCCAAAGGACAATGTGCCTACTTAGAGTGTATCATATAGATATATAAGATTGAGATTCAGAGTTAGTTTCTTAAAATATTCAGTTAAAAAATTTATGCATTCCCTTTCCAACCAGGGATAACACCGTAAGTATTATTGTATAGGCACAAGTGGTGAAGTAATAAGGAAAGCATCCTGTATAAAACTCCAGGCACAAGCAAGCATCCCCTTCACCATGCTTTGCCTTTTCAGTACTTTACAAAGCACATTGACTGATTCCAACTCTTGGGAGTTTGGGTGCAAAATAGCTCTGAGTTTTAAAATATCTTGTAGATATTCCATTAAGCTGGGCCTAAGAGATCCAGAAAGACTTAATTGCAGACAGGATGGATGTGATATTTCTTTTGTTCATTTATTTGTTCATGCATTAAACAGTATCCTTTAATTGCCTTTTTATGCCAGGAAATAAGTACCTATTATAGTCTGGGTGTACCCATAGATTCCATTTTCCTTCCAGAATTGACTTATTAGCTGTATCTCATCATTTTATGTATTTTTTTAAGTTGACAAACTATGGCTCCCAGGTCAGCCACCTGGTTTTGTAAATAAAATTTTATTGGAACACAGCCATGCTTACTTATTACATATTTTCTACAGTCATTTTCATGCTGCAATGGCAAAGTCAAGTAGGGCATGCTATTTGGGCTATATTGCCCTTAGTGGTTAAAAAGGAAAGAGATACATTTTCTTCTAGCCTTTAGCAAAAGAGCAAAGTTTATCAATCAGTGAGCAAACACTTATGAGGCACTTGAGCAAGGCCTCAAGTTAAGCACTTGGGGGGAACAATTTGGTATTCTCTCAGATATAGTATCAAGCCTCCTAATACTGGCCTCATGTTTCCTCCTCAAAACCCTCTAGAAACTTGCCACTTAAAGTGTGGTCAACATTCGTCTTGTCTGGGAGCTTGTTGGAAATACAGACTCTCCAGCCCCATCCTACACTGACTGAATCAGAATCTGTGTTTTAACAAAATTCTCCTGTTCACTCCTATACACGCTAAAGTTTGAGAAGCACTACTGCAGACTAAAAGGGTCTGAGAAACAATCACTTGGCTAATCAAAGAGTATTCACAGGGGGCATCCTGAAGTCCCTACTATGGGTTCAATAGTGTCATAACAGCCTCTAATAGTTGTTAAACATTGCCTGGTCACTTTGGAAATAAATGGATTATCTCTAAGGGTCCTACAAAGAGGACTTTTTTGTTAATTGTGTGAAATCATAGATGGTACAGCTGGGAAGGATCTTACTGACTACCTATTTCCTGCTGATACAGATAAGGAAACCCAGAGCAAGGAGATGATCAATGGTTCATAGCTAGTAAGCATGAGAGCTGGAGCTAGAACTAAGGTTTCTGAATGTATTACCTAGTGCTTACTCACTTCCATTTCACTGAGCAGTGAAGACAAGGGATGAAGCACATGTTTGGATGAATCACTCCAGATCAACTGATGTACAATGGATCCGTTGGTTAAAAAAAAGAAAGAAAGAAAGAAAGAAAGAAAGAAAGAAAGAAAGAAAGAAAGAAAGAGAGAGAAAGAAAGAAAGAAAAGGCTACCCTGGGTTATCCATTGCTTAGAGTCAAGTTGTCAAGGGGAGAAAATGGAATTACAGGAACATGGCCAGTTTGTACCACAATTAGTGCCATAGCATGAGTCAGGGACAATGTGGAGACTGACCAAGTTTAATCATTAAATAAATGACCTTGTTATACAAATCTGAGGTTGATTGTCCATTTGCATTGCTATAAAGGAATACGTAAGACTGGATAATTTATAAAGAAAAGGGCTTCATTTGGCTCAAGGGTATGCAGGCTGTATGAACATGGAACCAGCATCTGTTCAGCTTCTGATGAGGCCTCAGGAAGCTTACAGTCATATCAGAAGGGGTGGGGGAGCCAGTGTATCACATGGCAAGGGAGAGAGCAATGGGAGGATGGTGCCAGGCTCTTTTAAACAACCAGATCTCATGTGAACTAATAAAGTGAGAACTCACTTGTTATCACAAGGGCAGCACAAAACCATTCATGAGGGATCCACCCTCATGACCCAAACACCTTCCCCTACGACCACCTCCAACATTGGAGGCCACATTTGAACATGACATTTGGAGGGGACAAAACATCCAAAGTATAATCTTTTCTGATATCTAAGAAATAGATATCAGAGAGAGGCCTACCTGTAACCTAGGCTTCAGGGGTTGAGGTGGTAGCAGGGCAGGGGCATTCTCCTCAAAGTTTCTTCTGTGCTAGGATACACTCCCTCAAGCCCTATTCTTCAAGGGTCAGCTGAAATACTGGGATGGGATGGGATGGGATGTGATGGGATGGGATGGGATGGCATGGCATGGCATGGCATGGCATGGGATGGGAGGGGAGGGGAGGGGAGGGGAGAGGATATTATTTTCTCTACTGGCCTGGGAGCTCCTAAAGATGGAGTACACATCTGACTCATATCTGGGTCCCCAAAGTGCCCAGTACCTAGTAGGCCCTCAATCCTATTTGTTTTGTGGAACCTTTTGGGAGAATCTTTCCCAGTTCACAGATTGACTGAGCTTCTATCACAATGACTGCAGGAGCTTTGGGGAACCCCATATCTGCCAGCACCATCGCCATGACCTAGTTATCATACACATCTGACCTACACGGTCCCTGTTGCTGTTCTTGCTTGCAGTGGCAATGGTATACATATTTCATATCCTGACCTCTGCTGAGTCAAGGGACAAGCAGGCAGTTTGCACAGAAGCCTGGGCAAAAAGAATGGTTTAACCAAATTGATTTGTCAGTCTCCATGTGCCTAGAATAAGTCATTATAAATGGAAAAAAATAAATCACTTCAGTGATTTTTATTTGGGACTTAATTTTAGCTAAAATTCAGAATCAGTTGGCTACAGGCGTCAAGAGGATTGATTCCCATCTCCTCCTTAACCCATTAGCCTGAATGTTTTGTCTTACACACCGTGGTCCTCTGTCTTGTAGACACAGCCTTAAATACACATTAACATTAATGACTCTTGGGAGATACAACCTGAGAGCATGTTACCTTCCCATATTTATCATTTGGTTAGATTATCCAACCTCCTAGGTCCCTTTGTGTCTTATATCAGAAATCATTTGATTGAATCACTGAAATCAATTTTCCTTTACTTTCAGCTAGCTTTCTGTTGTCCATTCTGGCTCTCAGCTTATAGTGATTCTCTTGTGTCTGGCATCTCCATGTCTGTCTTTTGTGGAAGTGATTATGTTTCTAAGAACTCTTACTGTTATCCCTGAGATACAGAAGAAAAAAAAAAAAAAGCCTCGCCTTGCCTTCCAGTGCAGCCTCCTTGTCCTCTCCTTGCATTTCAGCCCAGCTGCAGTCAATGTGGAATGCTGACATACTATACCAGGACTGCTCTGGCTGGGCTGTTTTCCTTCTGAAGTTCCCGATCAAGGTGTCCAAAAACAGGGTGTCAGGAGACTTGTTCAAATCAAAGTGAGTACATGGGAAAGCATACACAGTATGTGGCCTCTGCCTGCCCCCATTCATTTCTTTGTTCATTCGTTAAACAGTATTCATTAACTGCTATCTTTATACCAGGCAATAAGCGCCTATCACAGTCTGGGTATGCCCATAGATTCCATTTTATTTCCAGAATTGACTTATTAGCTATATCTCATTGTTCTATTTTTTAAGAGTTGCTCTAGGGCATGAGTGGGCAAACTGACTCTCAGGCCAGCCACCTGGTTTTGTAAATAAAATTGTATTGGAACACAGCCATGCTTATCTGTTACATATTTTCTATGGTTGTTTTAATGCTACCATGGCAAAGCTGAGTAGTTGTATTAAAGACTGTATGGCCCTCAAGCCTAAAACATTTACTATGTGACCTTTTACAGAAAAAGTTTCCCTACCATTGGTTTACAACATCCTTTGTACATTTTTAATTGGTTGTCTTTTTATTATTGAGTTATAAGAATTCTTTATATATTCTAGATACAAGTCTTATCAGATACATGACTTGCAAATATTTTCTCCCCATCTGTGAATTATCTTTTCAGTTTCCTGATGGTATGCTTTGAAGCAACAAGCTTTAAAATTTTGATAAATTCCAATTTTTGTATTTGTTTGTTGCTGCTTATGCTTTTTTGTGTTATATCTAAGAATCCATTGCCAAATTTGAGGTCATAAAGATTTACTACTATGTTTCCTTCTAAGCATTTTAAAGTTTTAGCTTTTATATTGAAGTCCTTGACTACTTTAAGTTTTATATATTGTATGAGGTAGGGGTTCAACTTCATTTTGCATTGGATATCCAATTTCCCAGAAACATTTTTTTAAAGACTATTCTTTCCCCCATCGAATTGTCTTGGTACCCTCTCAAAACTCAACCGCAAATCTGAGGGTTTATTTCAGTTCTATTTCATGGATCTGTGTGTCGATCATTATGCCAGTATCACATTGTTGTGGATGCAATTACACTGCAGTAAGTTTTGAAATCAGAAAATCTCATACTTGGTTCTTCTTATTAAAAACTATTTTGACTATTTGGGGTCCCTTGAAAATTTTATATAAATTTTAGCATCAGCTTGTCAATTTCTACCAAAAAGTTACCTGGGATTCTGATAGGGATTATATTTAATCTATTGATCAATTTAGGGATTATCTTCATCCTAACAAAATTAAGTCTTCTGCTCCATGAACCTGGGATGCTTTTTCATTTGTTTAAATCTTATTTGATTTCTTTCAACAAGGTTTTGTAGTTTTTCAGAGTGTAAGTTTTGTACTTCTTTTGTAAAATTTATTTCGATTTTATTCTGTATGCTACTGTTCTAAAAAGAATTTGTAATATCATTTTTGAATTGTACATTGCCATTTTATAGAAATACAATTGATTTTTGTATTTCTGCAACCTTGCTGAACTTATTAGTTCTAATATTTTTTAGTGATTTCTTAGAATTTTCTAAACACAAGATTATGTCATTTGCAAATAAATAGTTATCCTTCTTTCTTTTCAATCTGGTTGCTTTTTATTTATTTATTTTTTGCCTAATTTCCCTGGCTAGAATCTCCAGTATAATGTTCAATAGAAGTGGCATGAGCTGATATTCTTGTCTTATTCCTGATCTTAAAGGAAAGCATTCAGTCTTTAATAATTAAAGTACAAAGTTAGCTGTGGGATATTTTTAGATGCCCTTTATTAGCTTAGGAACATTTCTTACTATTGTTTGTTGACTGTTCTGTCATGATAGGGTGTTCGATTTTGTTGAATCTTCTTTCTGTATCTGTTGAGATGATGCTGTGGTTTTGTTTTCTACTCTACTGATATGGTTTATTATATCAATTGATTTTTGCATATTAAGTTAATCTTGTAATAAAGCCTAATTGGTCATGAAGTACAAGTCTTTTTATACATTGCTGGATTGAGTTTGCTAGTATTTTGTTGAGGATATGTGTGTTTATATCCATAAGAGACATATTGGTCTGTAGATTTCTTTTCCTGTAATAACTTTATCTGGTTCTGGTATCAGAATAATATTGACATCATAGAATGAGTTGGGAAGTGTTTCCTCTTCTTCTATTATTTGAAAGCGTTTGTAATGATTGGTATTATTTTTTTAAATGACATAATTCAGCAGTGAAGACATCTGGGCCTAGGATTTTCTTTGTAGGTAATTTCTTTAATTACTAATTTAATCTTTTTACTTGTTATATATTGATTCAGATTTTCTATTTCTTCTTAAGTCAGTTTCAGTAGTTTGTGTCTATCTAGGAATTTATCTATTTCATGTAAGTCATCTAATTTCTTGGCACATAGCTTTTTTAAAACAGTATTTCTTTATAATCCTTTTTATTTTTGTAAGTTTGATAGTAATGTCCCCTCTTCCATTTCTGACATTAATGATTCAAGTCTTTTCCCTTTTATTCTTAGTCAACCTAGGTGAAGGTTTATGAGTTTTGTTGATTTTTGCAAAGAACAAATTTAAGATTTATTGATTTTCTTTATTTTTTGTATTCTCTGTTTTAC
Source organism: Macaca mulatta (assembly GCF_049350105.2). Classification (NCBI taxonomy): domain Eukaryota; kingdom Metazoa; phylum Chordata; class Mammalia; order Primates; family Cercopithecidae; genus Macaca; species Macaca mulatta. The sequence goes on from NC_133418.1 coordinate 95,535,026, forward strand.
TAATTTCTGCTCTTTGTTATTTGCCGTCTCCACATGTTTTAGTTTGCTCTTCTTTTTCTGGTATCTTAAGGTGGGTGGTGAGGTTTTTCACTTGACAACTTATCTTCTGTTTTAACATAGACATTTACAGCTATAAAGTTCCCGGTAAGCACTGTTTTAGCTGCTTACCATATGTTTTGGTATGTTGCATCTTTATTTTCATTTATCTCAAAGTATGCTCTAAGTTTTCTTATGATTTCTCCTTTGACCCATTGGTTATTTAGAAGTGTGTTGTTTAATTTTCACTTATTTGTGAATTTCCCAAATACCTTTCTGCATTGATTTCTAATTTTATTCTGTTATGGTCAAAGAAAATAATTTGTATGATTTGAATTCTTTTAAATATATTGAGCCTTGTTTTGTGACCTAGCATGTGGTCTATCCCAGAGAAAGTTTCATGTGCATTTAAGAAGATTCTGTATTCATACCTCCTGTAGAAAGCATATAGACAGATTTTGGGTTTTTTATTTCCCCCATTCTGATGATCTCTACCTTTTGGTTTATTGTTTAGTCCATTTGCATTTAATGTTATTATTTACATGCATGGATTTTCTCTGCCATTTTATCTCATTTTTTCTGTGTCTCATGTCTTTTGTTCTTCTTTTTATCTCGTACTGTTTTCTTTTTTATTAAGTGAATATCTTCTAGAGTAACATTTTAATCTGTTTAATGATTTTTTTCTCTACATTATATTGAGTTATTTTCTTAGTAGTTGCTCTAGGGCTTACCATATACATCTTAACTTGTTAGAATTGATTTTAGATTTATATTAACTTAATTCCAGTGAGATGCAGAAACATTACTCTCATATAACTCTCTTCCCCTTCACTTTTTAATGTTATTATTCTCATACATATTACTTTACATTTTATAAACTTTACAACAAATACATTGTTATAATTGCTACTTTATATAATTTTATGTCCTTTAAATAAGCTTGCAGGAAAAAAGGAGAGCAAGTATATATTTATAGTGTTAGTGATACTAACCTTCATATTTACCATTTCTCTTAATTGTTTTTGTATCTTAAAATTACTGTCTGGTGTCCTGTCCTTACTCAAGTATGCCTCTGCTGCCTGCAACCTCCCCCCAATCCTTTGTGCTGTTATTATCAAATATATTATATAATACATTTCTAATTATTTTAGGCCCAACAATACAATTACATACCTATTTTTAATGTAACTGCTTTTTTTTTTTTTTTTTTTTTGAGACGGAGTCTTGCTCTTTTGCCAGGCTGGAGTACAGTGGCGTGAGCTCAGCTCACGGCAACCTGTGCCTCCCAGGTTTAAGCAATTCTCCTGCCTCAGCCTTTTGAGTAGCTGGGCCTACAGGCGCACACCACTATGCTCAGCTAATTTTTGTATTTTTAGTAGAGATGGGGTTTTACCATGTTGGCCAGGATGGTCTCCATCTCTTGACCTTGTGATCTACCCACCTCGGCTTCCCAAAGTGCCGGGATTACAGGCACGAGCCACAGCACCCAGCCTGTAACTGCTTTTTAAATCCATTAAGAGAAAGAAGGACAAGAATTACGTGTTAAAAATGTCTTTTATAATTACATAACTACCTTTCTTGATGTTCTTTGGTATGTGTCTGAGTAGGGGGTGTCTAATTATTGTCCGGTGTTACTTTCAGTCTGAAGAAATTCCTTGAGTGTGTCCTATTAGTAACAAATCTCAGTTTTTGCTGATCTGGGAATTTTTTATATTGACAGAGATTTTTCTTTCAGCACTTTGAACATGCCACCCCACTGCCTTCTGGCCTCCATTGTTTCTGATGAGAAGACAGCTGTTAATCTTTTTGAGGTTGCTTTGTAAGTGATAAGTCATTTTTCTCTCGCTGCTTTCAAGATTTTCTCTTTGTCTTTCAGCCTTTTTACCATGAGTCTGTGTGTGGATGTATGGATTGAATTGTGTCTCCCAAAAAGACATGTTGAATTCCTGACCCTTCCTACCTATAAATGTGGCCTTATTTGGCTTTAGTGTAGTCTATTTCCCTGCAGTGGGAAGCCTTTCATGTCATTCTCCAGAGGGCATGGTGTGTGTGATCATCCTAGGATGACACTGCTTTTAACAAGGTTCTCTTTGACTGTTTATTTCCCTGATCTCTGTTAAACCGACTGCTTCTGTTGGCATTACACCCAGCTGTTGGCACTCCCTAATTGTTGGCTGATTATTCTATTGTTTTTGGCAAAGCTCTGGGGTAAATGTTGCTCCACAGTCTGATCCAATTAAATGTGAGTTCCCTTTACAGACATAATATTTGAGGCCACTCTTTGAAGGTTTTTTTCTCACTCCAGCAGGTTCTTCTTAGCTATCTATTTCCATGGTTCTCTCTGGAGAAATAGCTAACCAACTGTTTAGCTTGTTGTAGATAGTCATGAAACTGCCAGTCTCGTCTCAGTTGTTTGCCTCCAAAATCACAATTGTTTGTAAGAGCATTCTTAGGCTTGAACTCCCTCACACTCTGATATAAATAAATTCTGTTGCTTTGGGGAGAACTTTGAAGATCTCTATTCTTATGGCCTTCTTCTCTCCCTGGGCAAAATCTCTGAGCCACAGGTCTGAGGCAGGGAGCAAGAGATTGTGGCCCACTTTTCTTACAGTGACACCCTACATTATGGTCAGGGTGCTGAGCAGGGTAAGTAGCCTCTCTTCTTCTCAACATGTCTCTTCCAGCTTAGAACATCCATCCTACACATGAGCTGTGGTGAGGGCAGCTGGAGCTCCAGCATTATCAGCATGACATGCCTGAGGTAGAGACTCCATTCTATGGGGGTGAACTGGGTAGAGTAAGGGATCCCCAACTTCTTGGTCCTTCTTACCTGGAATTTAGCCTCTGCCATGTGTAGCTGGGGAAAATTAGAAATGCTCATAGCCTGTCCCTCCTGGGTCCCAGGAGGTACCAGACACTAGATAGGGAATTGGGGGCCAGGGAGAAAGCCTTTCTTGACTAAACCTTCCTGGAATGGAATTTCCATTATGTTGAGCCAGGAGGGGAAAAGAGAGAGCAGGTCATGGTCCCAATGTTACAAATTCTCACTGTTCTTAATGAGTTTTAGTAGCTTTTCTTATTTTTTTTTCATTTGCTATATTACCTTAGGACAATTTCCAAAGACTTTAAGTGATTGTGTTTCTAAAAAATAATTTTTACCAGTTATGCTTGTTTCACAGGAGAGCAGATATGCAGGGCTACTCATTCTACCATTCAAAAGTAGAATCCCTTTGCAATTCTTTATTTTTCTGTCTCCCATACCAGACAGTGAATGCCTTTAGAATAGGGTCAGTATTCAAATAATAATTTCTGCCTGCATTTAATCTATGCCTGGAGGTCTGTGAATTTTATTTATGGTATCCTCAATAGAAAGTTAATTATTATCACCATTCCACTGGTGAGAAAACCATGGTTTATGAGGTTAAGTGATTTGCCTAAAATGTTACCATTAGTAAATATTGGTTCCAAGAATACAAACCAAATGTCTTTCTCTCAAGTCCATGGTCTTCCCACTCCATCATGCTGCCGTTGTGTCTCTAGCACCTAGGATAGTGCTTGGGATACAGGTTCTGGCTGAATGAATGAATTGTAATTCAATGTACAAATAATTAAGCTCTTAGAGACCAGAAGCTTAAGAATATAAGCACACTGCTATTCTCACCCCTTTTGCATTTTGCTTTCAGGCTGATTGATGTACCTTCATGGCAACCTTCTTGACTTTGCTAATTAGTTCCTTTGCCTTAATGGTAATCATAATATACAAGAACAACCTTAATCCTAAATTCATTAAATTAAATCAATGGCTATTATGTAGCCACGATATTCAGAAAATGTAGTGCTAAGGTCTCTGGAATTTGCAAAAAGTCTTCCCTTTGAGTTTATTTTAGTGCCACATTATAGTAGTATTCTTTTGTGCTACTTGATTTCTGCATAATTTGTCAGCTTGGCTATTTTTAGATTGGTCATTTTTGATGTAGTATTGTTAAGAAAATCAGGTTAGATAAGCCATTCATAGCATGATTGTACCTGAGTCTGTTTTTGACAAATACATTGATCTATTGGACACTCCAAAAATTTGGAATCAATAACTTCCTTCCAAAACTAAGCTTTATCTTTTAAGTTCCACTTTACCTTTCTCTCTTTCTCTTTCTTGTTTAGAATTACATTTTCATTACCCATGTAACATGTGAATTTATTCTCCTTGTGAACATTTCTGTGAATACATATTTATGTGTGATACATAAGAAAAAGGCCTGAAAAGATATATTTCAAACTTTATACGATGGCTACCTCTAGGGATAGAAGGGGGAAGGGGAAGGGGAAGGAGGGAGTCTACTGGTCAAAGAAAATGCTAGGCTTATCCGTATTGTTTTAATATTTTATAAGGAGAACATAGCCTCCTCCTTTCTGTGTTCCCTTTGTTCGCTTGTCATTCTTAGTGCAAACATATGAGAATGTGTTTATACGCCCATGTATATAAGGTAAATGCAGCCAAAACCTCCTCCCTAGGAGGGTCCCTCAGTGTCCTAAGGGGTCACTCACCCCTTCTTAATTTTTCTTAAGTATGAGAAAAGGGGTATCATTATTCTTGTCTGTGCCTTTTTCCTCTGCAATGTGCATTTTTCTATTAGCTTGTGCTGCTGCAGTTTATGGCAGTTTTATTGCTCAGATTATTTGCCCAGTAAACACCAGCTTGATCATGAAGAAGCGGAGAAAATTGAAGAGGTACTTCTAAAGACACATCCTGTTACCAATAGCAAGTTGCCGCCTTGATTAGAGATTCAAGCTGAGGCCACCTGTGGCATGATCCAAGCCTTCACTCGGCTAACCAGCTCCCCACTGGACACTGTCTGCTGCAATGGGATTAGTCACTGAAGGACCCACATTGTTGGCTAGGTCAATGCAATGTGGTGGAAAGAGCAAGGGCTTTGGGGTTTCAATCTTGGTACAAATTCTGGTTTTATCTCTTACCAGTCAAAGGGCTCACAGGCAAATTCCAGTTTCTTTCAAGTCTCAGGTTCCTCTTCCTCCTCCTTCTTTCTCCTCCTCTTCCTCCTTTTTCTTTTAGAATTAAATGAAATGACATATGGAAGATATGAAAGAACCTAGTTCCATTATAGTTGAGGCACATAAGAGGTGTTTTATGATTGACTGCCACTTTTCTTTCTTTCTGCTAAGAGAGAAAAAAAATAATTCTTTCTCCTTCTTCTGGCATGAATATGCCCTCTATTTCTCTTTCTTAAAACTATGGAGAGCAGTCCTCACCCATGCTCATCTCCCCTGGTATTGTTGATGACATTTCAAGGTAAGATCTCTTAGGCTGAACAGAGAATTGATGCTGGAAAAAAAAAACATATCAAGTGTTATTAGGATTGAGGTTTGAAGTTTCCATAGACTCAGGCACTGTTCCTCAAGCAGTTCCTGAAAAAGCTTTTAAGATGAAGGATTTCTAATATCTGTAGGAAGAGTAAAACCTAGACCCCTTAAGGAACAATAACCCTAGGCCATGCCAAATGCTTCCTTTCTTTAGGTGAGGACTCTCAAGAAGAAATAGCAGCTGGCAAGAGTTCTCACTGGCATTTCTTATTTCCATATGATAAGCTTGTTGTAAAGGTGCCTAACTAGTCTCAAAAATAAAAAAAAAACAACTAAACAAAAATTATTGAGCTGCATTTGCTTTCATTAAGCATTTCTTCAGGAAGTGTTAGAGAAGATAGAAAATAGAGAGTCAGACTAGCACCTCAGGAAGCACCCAACTTACTAAGGCCAAGGGAGTCCTCATTGTTTGTATTAGGTTGGTGCAAAAGTAATGGCAAAACTGCCATTACTTTTGCACCAACCTAATAAAAGAAGCCTGGACTAGAGAGGCTTCCCCATAGGATCAGGGATGAGGTTTCTTCTGAGTGAGTAGAACGCCACCAATTGGGCTCATGTAGTCAGTCATTCATAAGGCTCTTTCTCTGGCCAAGGAGACTGTGTTTTCTATTAGTGAGAAAGTCAGGAGACCCAAGAAACCCTCCTGGAACTCACTTGAGTTTGCTGGGAACTATTAGGTTCTTGTGAAAATGACTTTGATATCACTAACATTCTTTGAAGCCTTTTAATTCTGTAATTCTGACTTAGAAAGGTGGAGTCACACCTACCTTACCTACAAGCTCCAAAAACACTACCTGGCTTTGGTCTTCAGACTCTGATTCCTTTGCCTGTCCTCATGGAAAAAGCCCAGGGAGCCTCACTGGAGAGGCGTTATCAAAATGGAGTTGTCTGGGTAAATTCCAGAATGGAAACAACCTAACTGCTACTTCCAAGCACTCCTGGAGGTTAAGAAAAAGAGAGGTTAGCTGTGAAATGAATTGCTTTTCTAGAATTTCTAGCAAACAAAAGTTCTTCCTCAAGACATTACAGTGGGGTATTCTGTCGAGTTTCTGATTTGCAGAATGGGGCTCTGGAGAAAGAGTTAAATTCAAGGGTTCTTCTTTATCCCCACGGTGACTGTGATCTGGGCAGAGGTACACAGGATGCCTAACCAATGGCTGGCACTTAGGAATCTCATGCCTGAAGCAGACGCTCTGGTCTCTCTGAGATATAGGACGCAGTCAGGCTGAACATGACACAGTGAGCTGGGAGTCACATCTCTAATCTGGTGTTTATCTGGTGGGAGTAGAGAGTCAGAGGTCAATCATAGAATTGCAATTGCAGACTGTTAGAGTGGAAAGAGGCCTTAGAAATATTGTCCATGCCTGTGCTTTTAAAGGAAACAGGCTCAGAGAGATCAAATGGCTTTCCAAATGCCTCCTCTACTAGCGCGTCCCTCAGGAGTCTCATTCTTCTCAATGTTCTCAGCTGTCGGCATGCTTCCTGACACATGATAGGTGTTCAACAAATGTGGAATGAATGAGTACACATTGTGCTGGTGACTCAATAATGAAGCTGAAATGAGTACCAAGACTCTCTTTTCTACCCCTGTCGCTCAAGTCAACACTCAGTATTACTTTCTCTGCACAGTCAAGCATTGGCACTTGGAGCTAAACTAAGGCTCACCAAAGGCGGCCTCCTGCCTGCACTCAGTCTGGATAGATTTGCCACTCACTGCTATGTTGGCCTTGTGGATTGAAGGGGCTGCAGCTTCCAGTACCAGCAGAGGATGTCCATTGTCTTAGGGAACGGATTGGAGCCAGTCTCCCCTTTGGAAGCTAGGATGTATAGAACGAACGATCCTATTTTGCCACAGCCGTCCTGGGATGAACATGTAATGATGGCGTGGAGTCAGGGAGGTCGAGAGCCACCAGCAGCTCCTGGCCATTGCTTTTCCTGACAAGTGCTGTGATAGAGAGAGTATGCGACCTCCCCGAGCATGTAATCACAAAGCAGAGGGGGCAAGCTATGTCGAGCAAAAGTAAGGTCTGGCTAGCATTCTCTTTCTCCAGACTTTTTAAATAACAGGCTGCAGAGCTAGCATTTCTCCTCTCTGTGGTTATTATCTGTTTCTTTTTGCAAAGCAAGGCATTCCGTGAAGGACGCTGGAACCGCAAGGCGGGTCATAAAGGGTGACAAAGCAGAAAGAGAGTTGCCTGCAGTCTCCTCTGCCTAGGATCCACTCCGCCTGCTTATTCATCCACACAGAGGAGTCGCGGGCCCCACTCTTAAATGGCTTCATTCATGATGATTGACTTCGGAGATTTGCCCATGCTGTTTGCAGAATGTTAAGCAGGAAAGGCTTTTTCCCTCCTTTGAACCAGCTATGTTAGGAGGCTCCAGTTTCACAAACTCAGGGTGGGGGAGGCTGGAAGGAAAAATCAGTCCTCCGCCAGAATGCGTTCCTCAAATGTGAATAACTGCTGAATAAAGATGGTAATGAACTTGGAAGAGGCTCCTCAGCATGAAACTGATGCCTGGGGGTGCTCAGGGATTTCTCTGACCAATTCTAAGTAGCCTTTAAAACCTTCAAATATCTGTAAAAGTTTGTTCTATTTAAGATAGCTTCACTTCTGTCTACTGACTAGCTTTAGTACCTACGTTACAGGAGTTGGAGAAGATCTGAACCTCATTGTTCATTAAAATCAAAAGTTGGATTTGTATGGTGCATTGGAGCTTGCAGTTGTGGTCCCCACCTTTTTTTTTTTTTTTTTTTTTCTGAGACAGGGTCTTACTTTGTCACCCAAGCTGGAATGCAGTGGCACCATCTCAACTCACAGCAGCCTCGTCCTCCCTAGTTCAAGTGATCCTCCTGCCTCAGCCTCCTGAGTAGCTGGGACTACAGGTGGGCCATCATGCCCAACTAGTTTTTGTATTTTTAGTAGAGACAGGGTTTTGCCATGTTGCCCAGGCTGGTCTCAAACTCCTGAGCTCAAGTGATTTGCCTACCTTGGCCTCCCAAAGTGCTAGGATTGCAGGCATAAGCCACCTTACCCGGCCAGTCTCTACCTTTCTAGAGAAACTGTCAGCATGCATATTGGTTCAAACTTTCTCCTCTCAAAGCTTGACTCCTGCAGTAGCTTCCCCAGGTGTCTCCAGTCTTTACAGTCCTCTCACCCCTAAATATTCTAATGCCAAAATATTTTTCCTATGGACTATTTTATTTATATAACTTTCCCAGTGATAAACCTTATAAGCTTCTCATTCATTCCCTTATGAAAATCAAACTTCTTCATAGAGCAGTTAAGGTCCTTACAAATGACCATTCGCACTTTGTATCACACTAATCCTGTATATCCGATCTCCATTCCAGCCAGGCAGGTTCACACCACATTTTTAGCCAATCTTCAGGCCTCCCTAACTCTGTAACCTTTCTATGTGCTTGTTCGTCCACCCGGAAGGCCCTCACTTCCCATCTCTGCTTAACACGTCCCAAGTCATGCTGCAAGGTCATGAAGGCTTTATTGATAATTCTCATTTGGGAACTCCTTGTATTATAAGCACATGGGAAAATAAACATCTTGGCCAGGCGTGGTGGCTCACGCCTGTAATCCCAGCACTTTGGGAGGCCAAGGTGGGTGGTCACTTGAAGTCAGGAGTTTGAGACTAGACTGGCCAACGTGGTGAAACCCCGTCTCTACTAAAAATACAAAAATTAGCTGGGCATGGTGGCGGGCACCTGTAATCCCAGCTACTCAGGAGGCTGAGTCAGGAGAATTACTTGAACCCGGGAGGTGGAGGTTGCAATGAGCTGAGATTGCACTACTGCACTCCAGCCTGGGCGACAGAGTGAGACCCTGTCTCAAAATAAAATAAAGTAAAATAAAAAATAAAATAAAATATCTTGTCTTCTGCACAAGAATATAGGGTTATTGAGAGCACAGATTATGTATTTTTTATATTTCTACCATACCCTCTCACCTGTAAAGGCCACTGCTTTGCATATTATGCACACTTTAAAAATAATTTTTCAATGATGAATGAATATATGAGTGAATGAGTGATCAACAAATTAATGTATTAATTCTGGATGTACTTTTTTTTAGCCTTTAGTCTCTATTTTCCTGTACAACCCAATGCAAAGAAACTCACCTCTTAGTAGCATAATTTAAAAAGAAAGACTATAAAATATCTACTATTTAGCCATAAGAAAAATGAAATCATGTCTTTTGTGGCAAGATGGATGGAACTGGAGGCCATTATCCTAAGTGAAATAACTCAGAAACAGAAAATCACATACCACATGTTCTCACTTATATGTGAGAGCTAAACAGGGGGTACACACAGATACACAGAGTGGAATAATAGACACTGGAGACCCCAGAAAGTAGGAGGATAAGAGAGGGGTAAGGACTGAAAAATTACTTTGTGGGTACAGTCTTAACATAACCATGTAAGAAATCTGCACTGGTACCCCCTACCTCTTTAAAAATGTTTTAAAAATAAATATGTAGAAGAAAAAGAAAGATTATACGTATCTGTTATAAAGTCCGTGTTTTCCTCTAGACTCCTTAGTTGTAAAAACAAGAGAGTAGAGAGCATAAAAACTTGGACCTCGGGGCTAGGTTTTCTGGTCCCAGGAATCCCCAAGGAGTACTGGGGAGTAGGGATTGGAAAACATCAGGAGTTAGACCAGACAGAGCATGTAAGAGGTTGACTGCTTTCTGGTCTGGGTGAATATTTTTTTAACTGCAGAGTTAACCCTCAAAGGTCATGGACTGGGAAATCTAGCTCTTGGTGGTTTTACTCAAATCAAAATGTTAAAGGACTAATCGAATCCAATCAGTAAAAGTAAACTTTTTATGGGCTGTAAGTAAAGCATAAGGGAAGCAAGCCAGGAAGCATGAACTTAAAGGGGTGCCATGCCCCAGGGGTGTGAAGCTTAGAGGCCTCTTATGTCAATTTTCACAAATAGAATTGTAACTATATTCACAAAAAATAACTATGATAATAAACATGTTCTGCAGCATAATTTATAAGCTCAGTCACTAGGGTAAATGCATTCGGGTCTAAAGCATGCTGTTATGCTAGAATACAGTCCTTGGGACGGTCATATTATACTTAGCAGATGCAAGAATAGAGCACAGCTATTCCACTCCTCCTTATGTACTTGAGGCACAAAGGATAGGATAGCCCTGAGGAAGTCTCTCTTCCTGATGTCCTATCTGGGTTTTTTATTTCAGTAGGAAATTGTCCACTTGGTGATCACAGGATGTAGGTTAGAAGCTATTTTATCAGTAAAAATAGGCTTGCCTTGGAATAAACACACCCTTTCACTCACTAGCCGTGTGATTTTGGGCAAGTCATTTTCCTCTCCACCGGTCTCTTTATCTGGTGAACTAAGTGATTAGATCAGAGGATCTCTGGGTCTCCTTTCCATGCTAGGGCTTTCTCTTATGGATGAAACTCTATGGTCTATGAATCTTTGTTCTTTTTCTGTTCTACAGAACTTGCTTTACAATACAAGTTTGGCTCTCAGGATAGCTCAAGAACAGATTCATTCATTTTGAGGAAAGGAAGGAGAAAATGTTTCAAGAGTTGATTAGCAAAGCAAAGAAAGGATACTTACATTTATTGACCCGCTTGAATGTTTAAAATGCTTCAAATACTCACGCCTGTAATCCCAGCATTTCGGGAGTCCGAGGCAGGTGGATCACAAGGTCAGGAGATCGAGACCATCCTGGCTAACATGGTGAAATTCCATCTCTACTAAAACTACAAAAAAAATTAGCCGGGCGTGGTGGTGGGCGCTTGTAGTCCCAGCTACTGGAGAATGGCATGAACCTGGGAGGCAGAGCTTGCAGTGAGCCGAGATTGCGCTACTGCGCTCCAGCCTGGGTGACAGAGCTAGACTCCATGTCAAAAAAAAAGCATCAAACATCTATAAAACAAAAGTTCACTCATTCTTTTTTAATGAGCAAATATTTATTGACTACATGCCATATATGAGGCAGGCATTGAGCCAGATGCTGGGGATACCATAAGAAGCTTTTGTCTAATCCCACTTTACAGATGGAAAAGTTGAAGTTCAGAGAGCTTGGTTAAGTAATCAGCACAAGGTCATGTAGCTATTGGTTGGGGAGTCTAGATTTGAACCCATATCCCTCTGACTACTGTAGTACTTCATGTTGCATCCTGGGAAGTGAGTCTACAGAGCCAAAAGGAGTAGTGTCTGGAGCCCGAGCCTGGATCTAATATCCTGGGTATTCTTTCTACAAGAGCCACCAAAATGAGATTTTTTGTGCTTCCTGACACTATCCCCAAAGTCTGATGGTATCTGAAAATTCTCACTTTCCTTAATGATTTTTATAGAAACGTCTTCTGTTAATCATGCTAAACGCTTAGAAAATAGCCTTCGAAAAACTCAGAACTAGATCCCTGAAGCCTGGCCCTTGGATGCCACATTTGATATTTCTAGAAACAAGAAGGGGACTTCATGATATCTGAAATCATGAATGAGGTACTTGAAGAAATAACTAAAAGATGGGTCTCCTGCAAATTGGAGTTTCTTTCCCTAATCTTGTTCCCCAAAGCCCCTGGCTTCTTGTTTGATTTGCATACAAGTATTCATAGATCTTGCAGAGACTGGGAAGACCCAGAGACAAGACTCTGTGCCCATCCAACCCTCCAGCCACTCCCGACATGTAGCCTTAGGGCCTATGTCCTTGTATTCACTCAGAGTTCTCCAGAGAAACAGAACCAGTAGGCCATATATAGACATATGAAAGCATATCTATTATGGAAATTGGCTCACATGATTATAGAGGCTGATAAGTCCCACAGTATGTTGCCTGCAAACTGGAGAAGCAGGAAAGCTGGTGATTTAATGTAATCGGGATCCGAAGGCCAGAGATCTAGGGGAGCTGATGGTGTGACTCCCCGTCCAAGGCTGAAGGCCTGAGAAATACAGCCAGGGTGGGGGCGGGGTTGCCGGGGGGGAATTGGTGTAAGTCTCAGAACTCAAAAGGCCCGAAAACCAAACGCTCTGATGTCCAAGGGCAAGAAAACGTGGATGTTTTAGTTCAAGAAGAGAGAAGGATAATTTGACCTTCCTCCACCTTTTCGTTTTATTCAGGCACTCAATGATTAGGAGATGCCTGCCCACATTGGTGAGGGCAGGCCTTCTTTACTCAGTCTACTGATTCAAATGCTAATCTCTTATGAAACTCCCTCATAGACATACCCAGAAATAACATTTATACCAGCTATCTGGGTATCCCTTAGCCCAGTCATGTTGGCACATAAAATTAATCATAGCTTTAACTGGGTAGTTCTGATTGGGGAGCCTGTGTTTTCCAAACCTAATGGATTGAAGCAACACTGTATGATTCTAAGGTAACTCCTTGCTCACTGTCTCCATCTTATGCTAGGATAGAAAGAGTTCTTAAGGAGAGCATACCTGGCTAGGTGACCAAATAGAGCTTCGGTAGGCGACACTGGATTGGAGATAAAGAATGTGCTTTAGGGATACAGTAGAAAAATAATGAGTTTGAATGCCAACCTAGTCTACTAGCTGTGTACCTGGGACTCTAGCATCAGTGCCTTCCTCTATTGAATCAGGATAATAATACTTCTCTTGGAAGATCATGAAGATAGTTGCTAACACAAAGCAAAAACCTGTTTTGCAATAAAGAGTATCTGCTGTTATTTTTGCTTTATTTATTAATATCCCTCATGAATCACGTAAGATTTCAGACTATGGCATTCTGGATGGTCACTTATAGTGAGGGAAGAAGAAGCTTAATTGCAAACTAGAGCCTGTGACTGTATTTGATGTGTGTGTATACATGTGTGTGGGGTGTCTGCATATCTGTGCATGTGTGTGCGCACATGTCCTATGTATCCATGCATGCATTTGCATGCTCCTGGGCCTGGAGCCACACCTCCACATGACATTCTCTGGAATGACTAGAAGATTTGATAATCTCCCTTCTTGTGCAGCCTTCCTTAAATATGGCAGTTTCAGGATCCCAATTATAGACTCTTGTCTCAAAACAGCCTGGAAAACATAAAGACAAGTCTCACAAACATTGTCTCATTAGTTCAGTAAAATCTTGCTAATTTGTCCTAATTGTGGGGAAGGATCGTTTGCATGCGGGAACTGTCTGAAAGGGACCTGCTTTAATAAATAGACAGGACTTACTTGTAATTAGTGGTGCCACTCACACACAAACAATCAATGTGCTCAAGTACTTAAAAATAGTTTGTTCTCGTAAGTGGGTTGCACATTCCCAATGCCATCTTGAAGCCACTAATGCAAGGAATGGGCTGGGAGCAAGGGTCTTTTATTTTCTTTCTTATTTCCAAATACACAACCATCTGACAGATGGCCAGGGGCCTATTTGGACCTACTTGCAGGGAGAGAAGGAAACAATGAAGGCAAAGCAGAGGGTTTTGGCAAGAATCGGGACTCAAAAGACCAAAGTTGGAATCCCAGTTCAGTCTCCAGGCTGTCCGGTTATGTTCAATTTCTGGGTCTGTTTTGCCTGTAAATGAGAGTTTAGCTAAGTGGTCTTCTAGTGTTTTTAAGTCACAGTATTTCAGAACTGTAAGAGCTCCTAGAGGTCATCCAATTTAACTCCTTTCTTTAAAATGTGAAGATAGTAAGGGGTTCTTCCAATACAGTCACGTGCCACAAAAAATTTTGGTTAACAACAGACCACATACACAACCATCGTCCCATAAGACTATAATGAAACTAAAAACTTCCTGTCAATCACCTAGTGCTGTTGTAGCCATCCTAACCTCATAACGCAGCACGTTACTCATGTGTTCGTGATGATGCTGGTATAAATAAACCTATTTCACTGCCAGTTGGATAAAAGTATAGCACATACAATTATGTTCAGTACATAATACTTGATAATGATAATAAACAGGCCTGGGCACGATGGCTCATGCCTGTAATCCCAGCACTTTGGGAGATCAAGGTAGGTGGGTCACCTGAGGTCAGGAATTCAGCAGACTGGTCAACATGGTGAAACCCCGTCTCAACTAAAATATAAAAATTAGGCCGGGTGCGGTGCCTCAAACCTGTAATCGTAGCACTACAGGAGGCTGAGACAGGTGGGTCACCTGAGGTCAGAAGTTCAAGACCAGCCTGGCCAACATGGTGAAACCCCATCTCTACTAAAAATACAAAAAATTAGCCGGGCATGGTGGTGGGTGCCTGTAGTCCCAGCTACTTGGGAGGCTGAGGCAGGAGAATTGCTTGAACCCGGGAGGTGGAGGTTGCAGTGAGCCGAGATTGCACTGCTGCACTCCTGCCTGGGCGAAGGAGCGAGGCTCTGTCTTAAAAACAAAATAAAATAAATAAATAAATATCAGCCAGATGTGGTGGTGTGCACCTGTAGTCCCAATTACTTGGGAGGCTGAGGCGGGAGAATCACTTGAACCCGGCAGGTAGAGGTTGCAGTGAGTCAAGATCATGCCACTGCACTTCAGCCTGGGTGACAGAGTGAGGCTCCATCTCAAAAAAAAAAAAAAAAAAAAAAAGGATAATAAACAACTGTATTTACTATACTATACTTTTATACTTTTATTATTATTTTAGAGTATGTTCTTTCTACTTATAAAGAGTTTACTGTAAAACATATGCCATGTTACCCCAACAGCAGCCTCATCTGTCTTGTGTTTACCATGTCTCTTGACGGTGTCGTTTTCTCTTGTGCTTGATTTAATCTCATGTTGTTTTGTTCATCATGGCCCCTAAGCATGCAAAATCCACTGCTGACATTGCCAGTAACCGGCCAAGTCAAGTGATTGACCTGGAAACAAAATTAAAAGTGATTAAGGACTACGAAGGTGGAAATCAGTGATGGTTATTGCTTGCCTGTCAGGCATGTTGCATGCCACCATAGCTATGATCTTGAAGAACAAGAACAAAGTGATGGAAGCTATTAAAGGATCTGCTTCATTGAAGGCAAGGAAACAAACAAAATTCTAGAAGGATCTATAGCAGTTATGGAAAAACTTCTCATGATTTGGATTAAAGACCAGACACAGAAGTATATCCATCTCGGCACCATGACAACCATGGCCAAAGCAAAAAGCTTGTTTCCAATGTTGAAAAAACAAGGCTGGACCTGACTGTGATGTTGAATTTACTGTTAGCTCTAGATGGTTTAAATGATTCAAGAATCACTATTCATCACATAATGTGAAAGTGAGTGGTGAGTCTGCATATGCTGATATGAAGGCAGCTGAAAAAAATTTTCAAACTAGATAAGCTGATTGTGGGGAACAATTACTTGCCAGAGAAAATCTTCAATATGGTCGAAATCTCCCTACTTTGGAAATGGATGCCTGAAAGGACTTCTATCCATAAGGAGACTAAGTCAATGTCAGCTTTCAAGGCTTTTAAAGACAGGACAACAGTCTTGCTTGGAAGCAATGGTGCAGGCTAAAGATGGAATCCCTTTGTGACCTGGCACAGTGAAAACCCCAGGGCCCTCAGGCATATCTATAAGCACACAGCGCCAGTGTACTACGGGAGCAATTAGAAGTCATGGATGACCCAGCTCCTCCTCCAAGATGCCCTCCTGAATTGCTGTCTCAGTAAAATGGAGAAGTACTATTTGGAGAGTAACATACCTTTCAAGATTTTGTTCACTATTGATCATGCTCCCGCACATCCCCCTTTTATTGGTGATTTTCATCCCAATATCAAAATGGTGTCTCTCCCTTCACATAGCACCTTTTTGGTCCAACCAATGGATCAAAGACTTATAGCAGCTCTTAAGGTCTACTACCTGGACAGGACATTTGTACCTACTACCTGGACAGGCTATTGCTGAAGCTGAGAAAGACACTGAGATGACACTGATGCAATTCTG
Source organism: Macaca mulatta (assembly GCF_049350105.2). Lineage (NCBI taxonomy): Eukaryota > Metazoa > Chordata > Mammalia > Primates > Cercopithecidae > Macaca > Macaca mulatta. Next base: position 95,551,312 of record NC_133418.1, read on the forward strand.
GAAGGATTACAACATCTATGACTGCATCAAGAACCTTGCTTGCACTTGGGCTGGTGTCTCACCAAAGAGTGTATGAGTGGCATCTACAGAAGAGCCTCATCCATGACTTCAAAGGATTTGCCAAGGATGAGGAGGTTGCAAAAATCAACAAGGCTGTAGCTGAGATGGCAAATAACTTTAACGTGGGTGTGGATGAGAATGACATTGAGGAACTCCTAGAAGTGGTTCCTGACGAATTGACTAATGAGTTGTTGGAACTGGAGCAGGAGTGCATAGCTGAAGAACAGGCAAGAGAAAAGGAAACTGCATGAGAAGAAAAAGAAGAACTCCCAAGAAAATTCACAATGAAGGATTTATTTTCCAGACCTCAACAAGGTCCTCAAAAAGTTTGAAGACATCTTCCAGCTACTTGGGAGACTGAGGCAGGAGGGTCACTTGAGGCTAGGAGTTAGAAACCATCCTGAGCAACATAGCAAGACCCCCATCTCTTTCTTAAAAAAGAAAAAAGTTTGAAAACATGAAAAAGTTTTTTTGTTTTTTGTTTTTTTTTTTTAATAGAGAGGAATGTTCACCGTGCATTATCTGCTTACAAGCAACTCTGTGATGAAGAAAGGAAATAAAGCAAGCAATCCACCATGGACATATTTCTAAACAGAGTGACAGCTCCTCTAGAACAGCCTCAGGCGGGGCCCTTAGGAGATATCCAGAAGAAGGCATTGTTATCACAGGAGATGACAGCTCCATGCATGTTATTGTCCCTGAAGACCTTCCAGTGGGACAAGATGTGGAGGTGGAAAACCGTGATATTGATGATCCTGACCATGTGTAGGCCTAGGCTAATGTGCATGCTTGTGTCTTAGTTTTTAACAAAAAAGTTTAAAAAGTAATAAAAATAATTAAAATATATAAAAAATAGAAAAAAGCATACAGAATAAGGACATAAAGAAGAAAATACTTCTGTACAGCTGAACAATGTATTTGTGTTTTAAGCTAAGTGTCACTACAAGAGTAGAAAGTCAAAAAATTAGGTTTATAAAGTAACAAAGTTACAGTAAGCTAAGGTTAATTTATTATTGAAGAAAAATATTTTTTATTAATTCAGTGTAGCCTAAGTGTCCAGTGTTGCTAAAGTCTATAGGAGTGTACAGTAATGTCCTAGGCCTTCACCCTCACTCACTACTCCTCACCGACTCACCAACTTCCACTCCTGCAAGCTTCATTCATGGTAGGTGCCTTACACAGATGTAGCATTTTAAATCTTTTATGCTTTATTTATACTGTACCTTTCTATGTTTAGATACACAAATACCATGTGTTACAATTGCCTACAGTATTCAGTACAGTAACATGCTGTACATGTTTGCCACCTAGGAGCAATAGGCCATACTATATAGCCTAGGTGTGTAGTAGAAAGTTTATTTTGCCAAGGTTGAGGACGTGCCCATGAAACAGCCTCAGGAAGTCCTGATGACATATGCCCAAGGTGGTCAGGGCACAGCTTGCTTTTATACATTTAGGGAGACATGACACATCAATCAATATATGTAAAAAGTACATTGGTTCAGTCTAGAAAGGCGGGACAACTTGAAGCAAAGGCAGAAGGTGGGACAGGAGCTTCCAGGTCACAATTATACAAAGGGTGTACACAAAGGGCTACATTCTTTTATTAGCCTTTCCAAAGGAGGCAAATCACATATGCATCTATCTCAGTGAGCAGAGGAGTGACTTTGAATAGAATTGGAGGCAGGTTTGCCCGAGGCAGTTTCCAGCTTGAGTTTTCCTCAGTGATCTTGGGGGACCAAGATATTTTCCTTTCACACCATCTAGGTTTGTGTAAGTACACTCTATGAGGTTCCCATGATGACAGAATCTCCTTAAGATGCATCTCTCAGATGTATCCTCGTTGTTAAGCAATGCGTGACTAAACCCTCCAAGGGTTCATAAGCTATAAATTATGAAGGTTGAGCATATGTTTAATGATGTATATGATTAAGATAAAGACTCAAGAAAGAGTGAAACTGGAAGTTCTTGACCCAGGTCAAGGTCCAAGCAGAGAAAAGATGAGCAGCCAAACAGGGCGCACAGAGTGCAGGCAATCAGAGAAGACAGAAACGGGTAATGGGGTAGAGAAATGAACCCTTGAACCCTGAGCTCAAGGAGCAGAATAGGTCTGGGGTCACCAAGGGAGCAAGAAGGCAGGTGGAAAGCCCACTAGGAATCAAGGACACAGATAAGAATCTTAGCAAAGAAAAGCAAAACTCAGCAAAAATATTGCACCACAGTCCCAGGTCATTGAAGAAGGGGATGAGGCTTGATGGGAGCCTCTGGCTCAGCCAATGGTGATCATTATAAGGCTAGTGGTCCAAGAGCATCTTCTTGGATTAAAGGAGATTAAGGAAGCTCTGGGCTTGTGAATTGTGTCCTCCCCTCTGGAGGAAAGTGGAATAATGGATAGAGGGATGGGCTGATGGATTGAAGGGGGCTCCGTGTAATGGAGGGCATCCTTGCAGAAATGGTTCCAAGCGGCAGGAAACAGTGCCAATGGCCCCGTGAGCCTGACCAGAGCAGGAGCTGAAGATTTGAGAGTCCTCCCCACAGAAAGCAACATTGAGACTGTGAGAATGAACAAGCTCTCTGAAGAGACAGTAGAAGGAGAAAAAGGAAGGTCAAAGATGATCTTAGATAACACTCTCTTCTGGCTGGGTAAATACACTAAAAGGTGGCCTATTCTCTTCCCTTACTAGAAGCTAATAGTGAAGCATATATTGAGGACAGGTGGGAAGCAAGACGAGTGGCATTTTAGAGGTGACAAGAATAAATATGGCTCACTCCTTGGGTTGCATGTTATCAGATTCGCCCATCTGTGTCTCTCCTTCACTTACATTATTGTTCACTGAGGAGATGGCATCTCCATTGTCTCCAGAATGCAAACTACAACAAAACAAGTCCCTGGTGTTCTTTGCCTTCAGAGATAGGTGTGGATTGAGATATGAAAGCTACGGAAATAAATCAGCCCCTAGAAACAAATGCTTGTATGTTCCCTTCTCCCTGGGAAATTGCATTCCAAGGAAAAATCAGCAAGTTCTGTTCTTTTCTTGATCTTTTTTTCTAAATGAGCATTCTCAAGCCTGGTGACCTTGAGGCTGTCAGCTGGGGCAGCAATCTCAGAAAGGTCTGCCTGCCTCCAGAATGCCTCCCTTCTCAGCCTGAAACTCATAGAACTAAAAATTCTCATCTGCCCATTCCCCACTTTTCTAAAAATGTAAAGAATAAGTCCAGAGAAAAAAAAATAGTTTGATCAGCATCAGTGCTGTATGATCTTGAGCAAGTTATCTTACTTTCCTGAATTTCTGTTTCCTCATCATAATAGACCTACCTCATATGGTAGGGGTGAATGTTAAATGAGATAATGGCTTATGAAGTGCTTAACACAATGTCTGCCACTTAATAAGAGTTCAATAAATGTTAACTGTGAATAACAACAAAGGTGGAATTAAAAAGTCAGGTCTTCTGGATCCTTCATCTGGATGTCGCGTATCTCACCCAAAGGAGACAAATTTGATTCATAGGTTTATTTATGGTTGAACCTGGCAGAAAACATGCTCTGTTAAGAAGATAAAGAGTTTCCTCAGATCAGGAAGTTGAATCATAGGCAGTTATACATGTTTGCTGGAGAGCTGAAGGACAGTTCTACCTGTCCAGGATTGAGGATGAACCACAAGTGATGCACGTGGACTTCATGTGCAAAATAAGATGTGCTGCTAATCAGGACAGCTGATACATGGACAAAACCAGAATGTGCAGAAGAAGAAAAAAAGCCAGACTGTGCCAGGGATTGGGAGCAGGATCATTATTCAGGCCAGATCTTTCATGAAAATTCTGTTGTAATTTTTTTTTTTTTTTTTTTTTTTTTTTTTTTGAGATGGAGTCTTGCTTTGTCGCCCAGGCTGGAGCGCAGTGGCGCAGTCTCAGCTCACTGCAACCTCCACCTCCCAGGTTCAAGCGATTCTCCTGCCTCAGCCTCCCGAGTAGCTGGGATTGCAGGAGTGCACCACCGTGCCTGGCTGATTTTGTATTTTTAGTAGAGATGGGGTTTCACCATGTTGGCCAGGATGGTCTCGATCTCCTGATCTTGTGATTGGCCCACCTCAGCCTCCCAAACTGCTGGGATTACAGGCGTGATCCACCGTATCTAGCCTTGTTTTAACTTTCTAATACAGAGAATCCATGAATTGGGCTCCCTCCCAGCTCCATGCAGGCTCTGCAAAGGAATACAAGTACAATCAGCAATCGGTCAGCTTCTATTCATTTCTATGAGGCATCTCAGAATGACGCTTCTAAGCCTAAGAGGAACCTGTTTACTGAAGGCAAACTTGGAGACAAGCTGGGAATATCTCAGCTTATAGCCTCATAGACTCTCATTCTACCTCAAATCCTAACAAGTCCTTATATAAAAGGGTTCCTGGAGGAAGAAATGGAAACAGGAGGTGAGGGAGGGATTTGGGAGATCAGAGTTCCTAGGGAGGACCAGAGATGACCCAGGGAGGCTGATTTGGTGGAATGATGCATTCCTTCAGCCTTTGCTATAGAGGCCATTCCATCCTGGGGGAACAATAGGTGTTGACTTGTCCCAAGGTCATGCTCATCAGTGATAGGGATGGAGAAATGTCACTCTGGGCCTTGTTGGCTCCGCAATTATTCAAATGCTTTGCTTATAATACAATCACAGCTTCTAGCTCTGATTATTGGCATCATCAACATCATCTATTAATGGCCTTTGAGCTCCTCTGGGTACACAGCATTGTACAAGATGCTAAAAGGTGCCAAATACAGACTCAGAAAATGGAAGAGGAAAAAGAGCAGAAAGTGGACCAACCCAGGCATCATTCTGAGTAGAAAGATCTAAACCAGCCTGAATTCATTCATGTGAGCTAATCTTAAAGGGCCAGGGCCTGCTAAGTACCAGAAGGGCATTAATTATTCCAGGGTCTTCTATCATTCCTGTCTTCATGATTTCAGCTGTCTATTTTTAACTAGAAGTATTTAAATTTCCATTAGTTTTCCTTTTATCCCTTTTGTTAAGTAAACCCTCTCTTTATCACCTCTCTGCCTCTCCCAGTGTGGTGGCTGTCTGCAGAGTGGAGAATGAGAAAAACTCTAACAGTTAGAACAAAATAAATAGGTAAAGGAGGGCTAGCTTCCAAATTGGCCAGACCTTGCTGTGTTTGCACAGTGGTACCTTGATACCTGGCATTTCTCTTTGACGGTGCCGTAGGAACTCAGCACAAAGTGGGGAGACACGCTTTGCTAAAAATGCCCATCACCCCAGCATGAAACATGTTCCACCCACTGCAGAGCTGCAAACAGCTGTTCTGCCTCCTTTCATGCATGTGCTTTTTAGCTGATGGTGGGAGACAACATGCCAGAAACGTCTGAGTTTCCACCAAAGACATATTGTAAGTTAGAAGACAGACAGCTGCTGTTGTATTGAAAACCTGCTCGTCAGAGTTTCCAAAGGAACAGATATGAAAGGTTCAAATGACCCCTTCAGGGTTTCTCCATCTAACTAGGCCTTAAGCTCTGCCTCTCATTAATCTTTAATGAACAACAAAGAAAATGTGTAGCTGGCTAATTATTGTGTAGGGTGGCAGATGCTTAGCGAGGAAAAGTCCCCAGAGTCACATCATTTAAAGAGACATTGTCAAAAAGGGAGTCTTATTTTGAAATGGCTTCCCTGACCTGTAGCATTGTCTATTTCTTTTAAACTTGAACTACTTTTCTCTCAACATTTTTGTCATTGTCTCTGTCTAGGGCATTTGAGCTTTAAAAGTCTACAGCAATCAGGTGATGGAATCCCATGTTCATCCCCTACAAGAAATTCTCAGCCCTCCTCCTTGGGACTGGGTGGGAATTGAGTGCTGCTTTTCCTCGTGGCATGATACCTACCTGGAACGTCTTTCTTCAGTTTTCTCTTTCCTCAGTTAATTCATTCATCCTGTCCCATGCTGCACTGGGCTCTCTCTTTCTTTGAATTTTCTTAGCATTTAGACAGTCTTAGTATGAAAACTCTTGAATACAAGTTCCTCCAGGGCAGAGACTGTCTCATCATCTCTGTCCAGTACTTACCACAATGCCTGGCACACACTATACTCAATAAATGTTTGTTGAATTCAATGAAATTGCTTATAGACGCCTTGGGCTTATTTGCTTTTTATTTTATACTACTCTGCACTTTTTACCACTAAAGATTCCTTGAAGGTAGAATTCTTGTCTTATTCTTTCTTTGCCCTACCTCTAGAATAGTTGCTACACATTGATGTAATAGGTTCTCCACATGCTGGATGGCCTTGTTAATTGTTGTTTAAAGTCATTCTGTGTATCAACTCAGCATGCACTGTAAGGTGTTCTGTTTGAGTAAATATTTATATATTATTTATTTAAGAGGAAACTAGGCAAGTATGATTAGAGCTCCTTTTTTTTTTCTGAGATGGAGTCTTGCTCTGTGGGTCACCCAGGCTGGAGTTCAGTGGTATGATCTGGGCTCACTGCAACCTCCACCTCCTGGGTTCAAGCGATTCTCCCACCTCCGCCTCCCGAGTAGCTGGGATTTCAGACATGTGCCACCACGCCTGGCTAATTTTTGTATTTTTAGTAGAAACGGGGTTTCACCATGTTGGCCAGGCTGGTCTCAAACTCTTGACCTCAGACGATCACCCACCTCGGCCTCCCAAAGTGCTGGGATTACAGGCGTGAACTACCATGCCTGGCCTAGAGCTCCTTTTATAGACAATTTTATTTTTAGGTTTAAATGCAAGGATGTCAGTGCTTTATTTTTAAGATTGTGTTTACTTCAGGAGTCAGTAAAAGAAAATGTTTTTTTTGAGACAGGGTCTCTCTGTGTCACCCAGTCTGGGGTGCAGTGGCACAATCATTGCTCACTGCAGTCTCAACTTCCCTGGCTCAAATGATCCTCCTACCTCAACCTCCCCAGTAGCTCGTATTACAAGCATACACCACCATGCCTGGCTAATTTCCTTCCTTCCTTCCTTGCTTCCTTTCTTGTTTTTCTTTGTTTTTTTTGTTTTTGTAGAGACCTGTCTCACTGTTGCCCAGGTTGGTGTCAAACTCCTGGGATCAAACGATCTTCCTGACTCAGCCTCTCAAAGTGCTGGGATTATAGGTGTGAGCCAGCATGCAGGCCCCCTCCCCAAACTGTTTTAATTTAAAAACATTAACCCCAGTAATATTCTAAACAGTTGCTGAAGAAGTGATTTTGGAACCTTTAGAGGAGAATATGGTAATTCCAAGAGTCAACACAGGCTCACTTAGAATAAGTCCTTTGAAAAGACCCTCTTCAGGAGAGTCATGAGCTTAGTAGGGTAGAGGAATGGAACAGACACAGAATAACTTGATTTAGGCAACCCATTGGACAATGCTTTCCCGGTACTCTGGTAGCTGAATCTGTGGCAAATTGAACACTTTTATCCAAAGAGGTATAGTGAGTAAGTCTTGCCCATCTGGAAAGCATCTCGGATAAAAATGTCAAAGGATTCTGCTTTGGCCTTTGGCTTTTCTGTGTTTTTGATGTGTGACTGAGAGGCTGGCAGAAACAGAATTTAACTTTTGTTCAACACCTACCACATTCTAGGCATGGTGGTAGCAGCTGTGTGGTCATCATCTCATTTCATGAGAGGCCTGGTCTGCTGGTGCTTCAAAGCTCAGGAGCAAAGCCAGCTTCACAGATGACAGACTATATTCTGGGAACGAAGTAGTTAAAATTTGCTGCACAAAGCACCATGCCCCCACACTCAGGTTCAAAACAACTAGCTGCTTTGAGCCACAACCTACAGAATCTAGATCTGGTTTAGTAATCATTTGGGGGAAAAGAATTGGGAGTAACGAAGAGGGGGTGGTGAGGAGGAGGGATGTGCAGTGATCACATGTGAACAGAAAGTGATGGTGAGCTGGAGCTGCTTGGAGACAGAACTCTCCAAGAGGCTGCAGATACATAGCCCAGACCTCAGGGAGAACTGGCCCTAGGATTCCCTGCACCTGCCAGACCAGTACAAGGTACCACCATTGTCCTAGAATTCTGTAGCTGAACAAAGCTTCAAGAGTCAGGTCATCAGATTTGAAGGGAAGAGACTTAAATCCAGAAGAGAATGACCATATCAAAATGGGCACTAGAAACCAATACAATGGAAACCTATTATATGGTGTATCTTCAAAGCACTCTTCTATTCATTCTACCATTTAACCCTTCCAACAGTCCTGTGAAAGAGTTAATAAAATAAAGGAACCACAAGGAAAGAAGTGGAGTGACTCGCCCACAGCCAGCCAGTGAAGAGTCTGGCTCTTGAGTCGGGATCTCCAGACCATCACTCGGGTATTCTTCCTCTGGACCATGCTGTGTCCCTATGCACAAGCATCTGCTCATGCTGGACCAGACGCCGAGTAGGCACAGGCCTGTGGGGAAGTTGTTCTGTAAGGCTCATGGGAGGCCAGAAGTTCCACAGCCCATAAACTCCCAGCCCTTAGCCAGTCCCTGGCCCCCAATACAGTCTGACCCAGAGCAGCTGTGTAACAGGCACAGGCTGTTCATGCCTCTGGCTTTCAGCAGAGCTTGGGCTGGAGTTCACCTGGGAATGGCTCTGCCAGCCTTTCACTCAACACCCGCTGCCAAGTCTGCCTTCCCTTCCTCCACTGATCTCTTGTGAAGGGAGGGATGTAAAACACAGCCCAACTCTAACCCGCGGTTCCTGCCAGCCCGGCCCTCAGAGCTGCCCCTGCTCCCAGAAACAATACCCTGATTATCATTCATTATTTCTACTTCTTAGTATTAAAATCCTTTTAATATGGCATTGAAGACCATTGGGGAGTTTTAAATTTCGTGTCAGACCAGGATTTATAGGCCAGTTCTGAAATTTTACCTCTGGGCTCGATAATTGCAATTCCCTTTTAATCGCTCTCTTAGACACCTCTGTTAAAAGACTTCAATTATTTTCACACTGTGGCCCATGAGACGGCCAATCTGAATACCCAACCCATGTCACCTCCTTATGGAGGCCTGCGTGGGAAGCGCTAGACATGAACCTCGTCTGAAGGTACCAGGTCTGATGTGCTGTCCCAAGGAGCCTTGGGGTTTGGGGAAAGGGAGTCTCCTCTCTCAAGGAGTTGCGAGTTCAGGGATCATACCCCCACCCACCTCTGTTCTTCCACTCCCCAACTGGAAGCAAGAACCAGATGTGTTAGGATGTATATGCTCACTCAGGCTTATTTTGAAAGCTGTACAATTCTATGAACAGGCAAATGCATATACTGGGAATCCTTCCATGGGAAATTACTTAAAGGAATATGATACAGGGGGTTGACTGGGAGGGTCAAGGCAGATAGAGATCCTTCAGCTGAGCTCTCAAGAGTCCTGTGGTGCTTTTGGGAAAGTAAAAGCAGATAGTACCTGAGGGGGTTGTGGAGTATTGGAAAGAGACCCTCACCGCCACCTCCACCAAGGACAGAAAGAGGACACAGGATCAGCCACAGCCTGCAAAGGGCGGCCGTGTCAGGAGAGGAGAGAAGAGCAGCTGTTACCCTGCTCCTCGAAGACCCAACTTGATCAGGTGTAGTGAAGGGGGCTGAGACAGGAGCTGAGGGTGGGAGTAGCTAAAGGAGCCACCTCCAGGATGCCATTTAGTGCTTTGTATCTGATGATGACAATTTGTAAGGGATAAATGTGTAACTCTGTATCCAGAGCCACCAAGTGCTGAAAGAAGGGTTAATTGTGGGCCAAAAAGATCAGCTTTTTTTTTTTTTCTGAAACAGAGTCTCACTATTGTTGCCCAGGCTGGAGTGCCATGGTGCAACCTCAGCTCACCACAACCTCCGCCTCCCCACAACCTCTGCCTCCCAGGTTCAAGCGATTTTCCTGCCTCAGCCTCCCAAGTAGCTGGGACTACAGGCATGCGCCACCACACCTGACTAATCTTTGCATGTTTAGTAGAGACAGCGTTTTTCCATGTTGGTCAGGCTGGTCTCGAACTCCCAACCTCAGGTGATCCGCTCATCTCAGCCTCCCAAGGTGCCAGGACCACAGGCATGAGCCACCACACCCAGCCAACATCTGCTTTTATTGGGAGATAGTAGGCTGAATGAGAGGCAGCACTCAGGTTGGGAAAAGGGGACTTCATAAAAGAGGCAAGGGATACAAAGAAAATCTAGGACTCAGGGTCGCACACATTGTAATCAAAGTCTTGTTCTTGGGTGGCAGCAGCCAAGAGGGAATGAGACTCCCCAGCCTTGGTTAGGAGGGGTCCGCTGGGCCCTTGGTCAGCAGCCTTGCACAGTAACATAAGGGATGTCTGCACTGGAGGCTGTTAATGGGTTGGACGAAAGCGAGAAGGGTCTTTGTCACTCAAGAGCGTAGATCTCTCAATACAGCAATGGGCTAGGCTATTGTGTCCAAAAACAGAGTGCTGTCACCCCAGTATATGCAACATGATTAACTGGGGTACTATTAACATGGCTTCTTATATTTATCACTAATTTTAAAATAAGATACTGAATTTTACTAATATTTAATATCAGACATGTGCATGCTCAAAATATTTTTATAATACAGGAAAGTAAATGAAAAAAAATCTTTGAAATGAGATGATGTACTGACACCAAAAGACTCAGTGGCATATGATTTAACTCAACATGGGGCTCCGCCCCTGGCCCATCACCGAGCACATGCCCACAAACATACACGGAGCCAAGTCATCACGGAAGAGGATTCAGGGTCCCAGTTATCCTAACTCAGTTTGTAAGACGCCATGAGGATCAGCACCAGACGCTTGTTCTAGGATGTTAGTGTCTGTGTCTTTTCCTGTCGAAAAAATGGGCTTCTATTTCCCTCTGCTTTCCATGCCTGTTTTCTCATCTGTAAAATGGGAAGAGTCTTGCATTATCCCTGTCCACAAGAACCAATGTTCATTTTCACCCACGTGAAAATGCAAGGAAGAAGGAGACTCCCAGGTCTGGTTTGTCCCAGGCTCCTCCACACATATAAGCCCTTCTCATGCCCCTACCAAAGGAAAGCTTCATAAACAGGAGAGATGTCACTGGTCAGGCTCCACAGGTACACACACCAGGCAGACACCATGGTGGCCAAGCCCCATGCTCTGAGGCACTTCCCGCTTGCGGGAGTCTTCAAGGGGTGGATAAGAGAGTGCCAGCCTAGAAATCCCAAGGCCAAGCTCAGGCACACCCTAGCTAATCTTCTGAGCATGCCCTGTAACCCTCATTCCACACTGCCTGGCTGTGCGACAAAGGGGACACGGGCATCCTCGTGACTTTTGCCCAGGGTGGCTGTAAGAATCAGATGAGTTGGCAGTGGGGTGTGTGTGTGGAAACATGGAGCCCTCTTAGATGGTAGACAGTGTGCTGAGTTGAGGGTCCTCTGGCTGTCCCAGGGACTCACCCTGCTGTGGACTCGGAATTTGACAGATCTAGGTTGGAATCTCATCTCTGTTATTTACCAAACCTAGAACAAGATAATTCACTTGCTAGAATCTCAGGGTTTTTTTTTTAATCTGTGCAGTGGGAACAATTCCTCTTAGAGCTCCTAAGAGATTAAATGAGATAACTGTGAGGAATTCCCGCCTAGCATCTGACACAGAGTTAGTGTCCAAGGATGGCAGGCACTAATGTAACTATTATCTAATAGCAATGTAACAACCACCACCTTCACTACTTGGATGACATCACTGGCAGGTTTCCAAAGCCAGAGACTCTTGCAGATCACAGTCTCGACCACTTTCAGATACCGCTGCAGCAGCTCCTGCCACACAAGCCCCACCCTGTAGCCATGAAGAGCCTGAGTGTCCATTACCTGCCTTGGGGCAGAGGCCACCAGCCCTTTGAATCAGAGACTCAGAGCTGTTTTGAATGGTGTCTCTGAACCTGCTCTGAGCTGTCAGCAGAACTTTGCAACCACCCACAGAATTCACAGAAGGTGGGAGCTCACATGCCAGATTCCATCTTTGCAGCCTTTGTCACGGTCTATTCCAGAGTCCTCCGACCTCTGAGGATGCTGGGAACTGGGAAGGAGGAGGGGGCTCCTGCTCTCCTGCCCAGCTCCCTGAGAAACATGCCAAGCAACTGAACAGACGCCAGCTTCTGTGACCTATCACAAAAAGGCCTGGGTGAAGACATGGGTTTTACAGCCTCATCCCCAGGAGCCAGTTTTTATGGACTCTTTGGAGGTTTCTGCTTGGTTTGTTTTTAAGAAAACTGCATTACAAGCTCACCAGTGGCTATAGTGACACTTATAAAACAGTGGGTATCCAGGAAGCTCTGTATTAAGACACTTTGCATATATCTCTTGGGAGACAGGTAAAGGAAGTGGGCTATTCCTGTTTTGGAGATGGCCAAGTCCTTATCAATTAAATATATCACTTAAGGACTAAACCAGCCAAAAACTGGGAGCCTGTCCTTTTCGGAAAATGACAGCTTCCAGTGTATAGGCCAGGGACCATGTCAAATTATCCTGAGGGTTTGGGGCTTTCTTATTATATTGATTCAAAGTCTGAGAGAAATGAGCCAATGGGAGGAAACGCTGGCCTGTGCCCAGAGATTCCTGCGCCCTCCAGCGCCTGGCCCCCATCTTTCTGGCTCTTCCATGTGCCCCTGCTTCTCGTGCAGGCTCAGCATCCCTTAAAAGTTCCAGGTCACAATTTTGAGCTGACCCTCGAAAGTCATGAAAATTGGCAGTGGCAGTCCCAGCCCAGAAACTGACTCCCAAGTGAACATATCATTGGCACAATCTCAGGGCCTCTCAAGCAGTTCTGTTTGCTATGTTCTGGAAAGCTCCCATATGGCTGACACGGTAGAGGCCTCAATTCTGAATTCCAAATTCCATTAGTTTCTTCAAGCATGGCTTAAAGATGTGAGCATGACACTGGGCAAATCTAATGGGCCCTTGATTCCTGCATTATTAGCAAGCACTTCCTAGTATCATTCTACAGAGGGGCCTGCCTGAAGGGTATGGTGATATTATTTGTCTGGGAGGCAGAGGTAAATGTGTAGAAAAATGTTCTGTGCAATTTCTGGCCACAAGGAAAATTGGGCTGCTTTGCAAGAAATGAGTTGTTTTCTCAGCAGCCTGTGGGCTGTCTGTCCACCGGGCTGGTCATCACACAGAAAAATGATGCCGTCCATCCCCAATCTGCAAAAATACTTTTAAAGTTTGTTTCTCCAGTTAGTGGGGATGGTTTTGAATGATCGACCTGTATTAGTTTGCAAGGACTGCCATAATAAAGTACCAGAAACTGGTGGCTTAAATAACAGAACTTCATTGTCTCACAGTTCTGGAGGCTAGAAGTCCAAGATCAAGGTGTCAGCAGGGTTGGTTCCTTCTGAGGCCTGTGAGGAAGAATCTCTTCCATGCCACTGTGCTTCTAGTGGTTTTCTGGCAATCTTTGGCATTCTTCGGTATACATCACCCCAATCCCTGCCTTCATATTCACACGGCGTTCTCCCTGTGTGTATATCTGTCTCTGTGTCCAAATTTCCATCTTTTCTATAAGAATATAGTCATATTGGATGAGTGCCCACCCAAATGATCTAATTTTAACTTGATTACCTTTATAAAGATCCTGTTATCACATGAAGTCACATTCTGAGGCTCGGGGGGTTAAGACTTAAACACATCTTTTTGAGTGAGTCACAATTCAAACAATGATACTGGCTTTGCTACCCACCCTACTAGGACCAAAGGAAGCCAGCCGATAGTAGCACGTGCCACCTTCTCCAAAAAGCTTTTCCAAAAACTTCTCAGACAGAGTTTGGCACTCCTTGCCCTTGTCCCCTATACCAGTTGCCTGGTCCAACCTGGGAGGTGTATTCCTGAAAAACACCAAGATGAGCCTTGATCAATGAGGAGTAGCCAAGTAGCAAAAAAAAAAAAATAATAAAAAAAATAAAATAAAATAATAATAATAATAATAATAATAATAGCAAATGGCCTCTGGGTACAAGGAACATCATGAGCAATATGTGGAGGATGAAGGAGCCCTGGTATGTGCAGGGAGCCAGAGGCAGGTCCTGAGGCCATTGGAGAACTGTGGTCATGTTTGAGGGGTTTTTTTTGTTTTGTTTTTGTTTTTGAGATGGGGTCTGGCTCTGTCACCAGGCTGGAGTGCAGCAGCACAATCTCAGCTCACTGTAACCTCAGCCTCCTGGGTTCAAGTGGTTCTCCTGCCTCAGCCTCCTGAGTAGCTGGGATTACAGGCGTGCGCCACCACGCCCAGCTGATTTTTGTATTTTTAGTAGAGATGGGGCTTCATCATGTTGGTCAGGCTGGTCTCGAACTGCTGACCTCATGATCCGCCCACCTCAGCCTACTAAAGTGCTGGGATTACAGGCATGAGCCACCGCACCCGGCCATGTTTGAGTTTTAAAGAGATTATTCCTGACACAGGGTGTAGAATGGACCCCTCCTCTGGCTGAAGGTGGATATGTCCTTGGGTCTCAGTTCTTCTCTGCCACATTAGAGGATTAGACACAGTGGTTTCCAAGATTCAGACCAGTCTTAACATCTATCAAGCCTGCGATAACATTATTATCCAGGATACTTGCCCCCAGGAAGTATAAGCAACATGGGAGAGCTTGTGAGCCTTTTGTGTACCAAGAGGGCTCAGAGTACCATCCATCAAAGCTTCTGATAATTACCTTCCCATTCCTAGTGTGGAGATGGAAAGGTGTGATCCCTCTCCTCACTCATTGGAAAGGTGTGATCCCTCTCCTCACTCATTGCAATACCACAGCCGACACACCTATAACAAAAGACAGGTTAACAAGAGAAAAAGCAAAACAAACGTATTTAATCAAAGTTCTCCATGACATGAGAGCCTTCAGAAAGGAAAACCCAAAGACCCAGGGGAAATTTTCTGTTTTTATGCTTAGGTTCAATGAAGAACAGAGAGCTGTGTAGAAATATTAGTGGGCAAAAGGCTGTGAGCTAAGGCTAATAGACTGAGTGGGGATCCCAAAAAGTCCTGGCTATTGGCTTCTTCTTGGTCTCTTGTGTAGCACTCCTTCCTCACTCTTCCCTGGTACAGGGCAGGACCCTCTGTAACTAGGGTCTTGAGACCTGCTATCCAATAAGATAGTTTGGAGAATTCATTTATGGACAGCTCTACCTAGAAAGGCAGGGAGAAGGTTACAGCAACAATTCTCATTTCTATGACTTGCCTTGAGGGAGGAAGGGGAGCAGGGAATAGAAAGGCAGGAGAGGCCAGAGAGAACTTGCTTCTGAAGCCCCTCCAATGTCCTTCAGTTTAAAGTCCCCATCATGCTAAGGTGTCATACCTTGGGGTCATATTCTGAGTCCCAACCATGACCACCCCAGTGAAGGGGCAGGGCATAGCAAGGTGTGGGTGGGGGACCTCTCCAGCAGGTACAAGTCTGTGAGCTATTCTTACCGTACCTCACCAGGCCCCTCCAGCCTTTTCTGGCTGACCACTTATCCTAGCCCCAGAATTTGCTTACAGGACCACGGTTTATGGCAAGTTTCACCCTACTGTATAAAGTTTCAGCACAGTGGCTTGACTTGGCCAGAGATTTGTGGCTGAAATGGAGCCTCTGGGCTTGGGTGTCAGCATTTTGCTTGGCTCAGAGGTTTACATTCGCATTTGAACCAATCAATACATGAAGGCATTAAGTGGTATTTAGGCTGCCTCTCTAGGGAACAAGACGGGCTGCTGGAATCATTTGAGCATGGGCAGGGAAGATGCTTCTAGGACTGGGAAATCCTCGGAGCTCTGAAGTGGGGGCCCTGGATGAATGCCCCAACTCCAGCCCTGCTCAAGACTCAGGCCTCAAGCTGGAGGCAGACTGGACTGAAGGAGGGATCCCACAGAAATGGCCACATTTCAGTTTCAATGTTGTCTTTATCCTTCTCCATGGGGATGATGTATTGAAAGAAAAAAAAAAAAACCTACTGCACTGACTTGGCTTGAAAGAAAAGATTGTATTTGAAAAGAACAGATGGTGCTAAAAAGTTATTGGAAGGAAGAGAGAGTTAGGAAACCAAATTCCAGATTCCTACTGGCTGCTGGTAGGTGATGTGCCCACATCTCCTTACAGAAAGAGTTAGAAAGGCAAAATGATCACCTGGGACTCTAATCACAGAAAATCCACCACCCACCCTGCCAGAAAGATTGTCTGGCAGTTTGTGGAGTGGAAAACCCCCCCTGGGATCCCCTCCTGTGGTCTCTTCTCTAACTCTAAGTGATTCCTGAAATGCCGGCACCATCCACACTCACTCTTCTCTCACTTCCCCTGCCCAGAATTCAGCTGGGTCCCTCCCCACAGCTCCCTGGTGAGGGATGCTCAGCAGATGCTGGAGGAGGAGGTGGCTTGCATGGGACCTAATCCAAAATTCAGAGAAACAGAAAGAGGAAATTCAGGATTCTCAGGGTCACTACTCGTGATTAAAAGTTTTCTCTCGCTTGATTTTTTTTTTTTTTTGGTCTGGATAATCAGTGTTTTTTCCTTTAAAAAGAAGAAAAAACCACTGATGCATCTTCTATGTATTTTTTATACAAACCAGAGCAAAGAAGAATCCCTCTTAGACAATACTACTGGGACCAATTGTTGTTTGGGAATCAACTTAGATCCTTAAATGTTTTCTTTTAATTTGCGGCTTCTAAATGCATGCTAATTCACCAATGCTTGATGTAGCGCCAAATTAGTGTGGTGTGGTCTGTTGATTAGAGTTCCTCATTGTCTTTCTCATAAATCACATTCATAACACCTCATCCATGATGTTCAGTTTCCGTTTCTTTAAAATGGAAATAATTTTAAAACTCGTGAAGTAATCTGAAGGCTCTCTGGAGGCTTTCCGGATTTTTAAGATTTGTTTCCTGATCTTTCTGTTGCCCCATTCACACCTAATTCAACAGTAATTATTTGTAGTAACTCACCCGCTACCAGTCTTTCCAAAGTATTCAAATGTTGTTCTGCGTATTTCATCCACTTAATGAGTACAGCTGGCATAAACAGTTTTAGAAACTGTAGGGGCGGAAAGATGTGTCACTCTTCCTTACCCATCACAAAGGTCACCCTGGACACTCCTAGGACAAAAGACAGGAAAGCAAAACAAATTGGTTTAATCAAAATTTTGCGTTACTTGGGAGCCTTCAGAAATGAAGACCCAATGTCTTGTTTGGTTTGATGAAGCCATTGCAGAAGGGGACAGGACAGAAAGGGGATGATCCAGTGGTGACAGATTTAGGGGGAAACCTAGCAAGCCTGTGGGTTCAGATTCTCCTTGGCCTCCCTGTCTAGCATTTCTTCCTCCTGGGTGTGGAACAGGACCGCGGTGGAATGAAGGTCTTCAAGGCCGCGGGGAGAGAATAACCATTCTAGTTCTATGGCTTGCTGCAGGGGAGAGGGGTGCTAGTTCCTATGACTGATTTTGGGGAAGAGGAATTCTGGTTTCTACAACTCACTTCAAGGGAGAAAGAGGGGCAGAAGACAGGAGGGGAGGACAAGGTCAGAGAGAACTTGCTTCTGAGACCCTTCCAATGTCCTTCATTTCAAAGGACTCAGCATGCCAAGGGGCCATACTTTTGGGTATCATGTTCTGTGTCTGACAGAAAAAGCATAACTGACTCTCAGTGGGTGTGGAACTCAAATGATTGGAGTAGGGAGTCTAGGGGTACTAAAGAATAAACTTGAGCACTCAGTAACCTTGAACACTCAGTAACCTTGGGCATTCAGTGACCTTGAACATTCAGTAACCTTGGACACTCAGTGACCTTGAGCATTCAGTGACCTTGAACATTCAGTAACCTTGGACACTCAATGACCTTGAGCATTCAATGACCCTGAACATTCAGTAACCTTGGACACTCAGTGACCTTCAGCATTCAGTGACCTTGAACATTCAGTAACCTTGAACTTTGAGTGATCTTAAGCACAGTAACCTTAAATACTCAGTAACATTGAACCTCAGTAACATTGAACATTCAGTGACCTTGACCACTCAGCAACCTTGAACATTCAGAGTGCACAGGGTATTTCACGGCATGTAAAATGCAGAGCTTGTGCTAATCCAGCAAGCAAATTAGTCACACAGAGGCCAGTTAAGAACACTTCTACTACTATGTTTTTCTTACAACTGTGGCTATGATCAGTCTACTCCTCCCCATCCCGATTGCAATGATTTAGAGGCTCAGACTGTAGAGGTAGACTCTTTGTCTCCTGCTTTCTGGCCTTGTATACAGAATAAAGAAAAAATGCTCAGCCACGGCCAGGGTGGACATCAGCCCCCCACAAGCCTGCATATTCCAATTCAGATTCTAAAGATGCAGAGGTCGAGTAGAAAAGGAATAGGGTAGCCTGAGGCAACACTGAAAGGGGCCGAAATATCTGCAGCATGCACCCTTTATTAGTATGCTGTTCTTCAAACACGACCCACCTCTGACCCACCAAAAGCTCTTCTAAAAAATGAGTTACTTGCATTTGGCATACATTTAAACCTATGTGCATTATAGTAGGAAGTGCCAGAGTTTTGAAGATAGTCTTGGGTTCACATTACCTCCTAGTACTTACTACATGAACCAGCTATGTCAGCTCTCTGAGCCTCAATTTTCTCTCATAAAATGGGGGTGATGATATGTTTCATGCATTTGTTAGGAAAATTAAATAAGATTTTCATATTTAATGGAAGGAGTCCTGAAAACCTTTATGTCTGGAATGGGAGGCTCTTCTCCAAAACCCCCAAATCCCACCACACAGTCAATCTCTTATTTCACCTTATAAGATCATCAGCCACACTGGATTTAGGAGAGAAAAGAAACACTAGCGTAATAATAACAACAGCATCTGCTAATGCTTATTGAGTGCTAACTACATGCCCACGTATCTCAACCCATGTGATCTTCACGACACCCCTTTATGAGTCAATTATTATTCCCACTTCTTAATTACAAAATTCAGGCACAGAGAAGTTAGGTTAGGTAGCTGGCCTAAGGTCACACAGCCAATAAAAGGCAGAATTGAGACTATAAAACTCCCAGTGGGGGTGGAACTCAAGTGATGAGAGCAGGAGGTCCAGGGGCCTGAGGTCACACAGCCAATAAAAGTCTGGCTGCTTAATTATTATATTTCTCTTGAAAGAAGGAAAGGAAAAGGGAGGGAGGAATAGAAGCAAGAAAGAGAGGAGGGAGAGAGGGAGGGAGGGAATGAGAGAGGAGAGAAAAAAAGGGGAAGTTAGAAGAAGCTCAAAAGAAGCTAGGAGGACCGAGTGCAGTGGCTCACGCCTGTAACCCCAAAGGAGGCGCTCTGGGAGGCCGAGGTGGGCGGATCACCTGAGGTCAGGAGTTCAAGACCAACCTGGCCAACATGGGGAAACCCCATCTCGACTACAGATATAAAAATTAGCTGAGCATGATGGCACACACCTGTAATCCCAGCTACTTGGGAGGCTGAGGCATGAGAATCGCTTGAGTCAGGAGGCAGAGGTTACAGTGAGCCGAGATTGTGCCACTGCACTTCAGCCTGGGTGACAGAGTGACACTCCACCCCTGTCCCCCTCCCCCCCCAAAAAAAACAAGGAGGCTAGGAAAAGGAGCTCAGGACCATTTATGTTGTCTTTGTTCCAAAACATGTGAAAATAATTAGGGAAATGCAGTTTGGAACATCTTCTATGCCTCTACCCCAGGAAGGCTAGCCTACCTTCCAGATCCCAGTCACCCACTTAACATCTCTGATGAAATGAAAACTGCTTTACAGCTGACAATGCTAAGGTCTCAACAAGCAGACCTGTGGCCCCAGGGAACCCATCCCTGCCTTGGCCCCTCCTACAGAGCCTGGAGCCCCCCTTAGCCTCAGAGCAACTCTTCTCCACCCTGGGCCATTGGGAGCCAGATCCCCACTCAACCTGAAACCTCTTCCTATCACAGCTGATCCTCTCCGGAGCACATTTATCTAACTTGTGGGAAAATATGAAGGGCAAGTGAATAACAAAGCCAAGGCTACTTGGATAAAAGACTCCATGCCACACGGCATGTGTAATTATTATTATAGAAAATTAATAAGCAGCAAAGGACTTCACACTAAAATTTACATTGATCTAGCATTTTTCCCCTGCTATCTCCCATAAAAATGCTTTAAATGCAGGCTGATTTAATGGAAACAATAAAAAATTGTGCTGAATGGTTTATATTTGCTACAGAATTACTACAAAGTATATTTTAAGGAAAACTTGAAAGTTATGTGGTTTTTTTTTCCTGTAGGATAAGATTAGAGAGAGAGGTTCAATTGTTTTTTTTTTTTTTTTCCTTTCTTTCTATATTGATCTAGACAAACTCCCACAGGCTCAGTTCTTTGTTTCTAACAAATCTTCACACCTTCACACCTTGTCCAGACACTTGTCAAGAGAGATTCTTAGCAAAGGCACATGTGGAGGAATGCCAGCAGTGTGGCCTGAGTCTTGACAGGGTTATGCTTGATAATAATCGTCATCACGTGACTGTGTTCTATGTGACAGGGACTTGGCTAGTTATCTAATTTATGTGGCTTTTGTCATTGTCGATCTCACCCGTGAGTTTGGCCATCCCAGCTAGGAGGTCAGTCACCACCTGAATGACTTGGTGCTCATGACCAGCACAGGACATGAGGATGGCCACATCTCGTAGCTTCAGGTCCCCAGCCACGTCCATCAGAGCCAGAAATAGAAATAAAGCCTCGGAAAAATAGTTTCTAACCTCAGGGAGCTTAAGTGACAGAATAAAATGGTGTTCTAAAGATTGTAGAGGCATGCCAACCTGCATTTAAAACTCAGCTATAAGCAGTGCATATAGTAGGCCTTTAATAAGTTTTAACTCGTGTTGGTCATATTATTAATGCTGCTGTATGTAGTATTCACATTGACTTAGTCGAAGCCCGACCTGCATTGGAGAGAACATTTATGCAACAGATGGTAACTGTCCTAGTTGAGAACTCAGGTATCCTCCAGGTCTCAATTACATAATTCTCTGGTTCCTTCTGATTTGCTCTTGGCAAATGAAGGCCAAGAGTTATGTGATGAGCTATGTAGTAATAATGCAACCGCCAAAGTCTGTGTGTTTCTCCTAACAGGGAAGGTATCATTATCATGTGAATAGATGACAGCTAGTGTTCATGAATTGACATGAATGTTTGGATTAACTCAGCTCCACTGCAATATAAATTTTGACCAAGAGTGTCAGAAACGTGTCTGATTTAATGGAAATGTGTTCATTTGTCCTCTCAGTGAACAAATATTTTTTGAGTATCTATGATGTATAAGGCATTGGAGACGTGATGAATGATCTACCATTCTGGCATTAAGGAGATGGGAAGGCGAGACACAGAAGTCATCCTTCCTGTAGAGGACCATGGAAAACATTGGCACGCGCAAGACTGGACCACCTGTTCTCCAAACACGTACTGTCTATGTGGCCTCTGCTCATGTGCTCATGCCAGTCTCTCTCTCTGCATTGTCCTTTTCCTAATTCCTGACCCCTCTTCACAACCCATCCTCAAGATACTCCTATCCTGACCGCCCATTTGGAGACATCGCTTTGGCCTCTGCTTCAATAGCATATGGTGCCTACACCTCTCACTTGCCTCTTCTATGCTGCCATTCACTAAAAATCTTGGTACATATGTTTATTCTTTCTCACCAGTCTGTAAGCTCCTTGAGAACAGGCTAAATCCTAGACCCTTAGCATCCCTAGAGCATCCAATACTTTAGCTAGTGTGCAACAGTGCACCAGTAAATATCTGAGAAATTGAATGCGACTCAACAAATGCTAACCAAGAACTAGACACAAAGCATCTTTTCATGTCCTAAGCTTTTACTCTAAGTGAGGTGGCAGCCTTTGGAGGATTCTGAGAGGGAGGGTGATCTGCTATCATAGTCAAATCCTAATACATCTCATTGTAGGGATGTTCTAACATAACCTGTTGGAGTTGTATTTAACGTATAAAGATGCATTTAACCAAGTTTTTCTTTATTTAAACAAATGTGATGGCTGCTATTCATAAATTGCAGTACCTTTCTCGCCCTCTTTTACTATATTCCTTTCTTCTTTGACTCTCATATATGAATTGAGATGCCTACATTTGCAAGGACCAGTGTCATTCCATGGAGAAAGCAGTGGTTTCCATAGGAATAGCTCCACTTATGGAACTCCTACTGTGTGCTAAGAGCTATTACTTTGCGTACATCCTTCTCAAAAATCCTTACAACAATCCAGCAAGTTAGGCATTATGACCTCCATCTTAAAAATAGGAAAACTGGAGCTCAGAGGAGTTAAATCCTTTGCCTAAGGTTGTAGCTTAGGATGGTGGATGGTGGAGCTGAGAGCTGAATCTAGGCCTTTCCTTGCTACACTGCAGCAGCTAAAACCATCTCAGAAAGGCATTCCTTTGAAAAGGATGTAGGGTTTGAGGGCTCACTGATGTGAGCTAGCCCTATGTCAACATAACGCCCATCAGGATATTGCACAGAAGCAAAGTATGATATGTTCCCTGTCTTGTCAACTGCCACTCATGGTCCTCACATGCTGTCATAAAGTGTCCCTTCATTCTGGGCTTAAAATAACTTGGTGCCTTTGCCCTCTTGAGTCACAGCTGCCAACCTTTCAATCTCATCATTGGCTTGCCTTGTATCAGATGTGCCAGACAGTCTTCTTTAAACATATACAGCTAAGCTAGTAGCGAGCCATGGCAGCCTTAGAAATTCTTTTTGTTTCCATGTTAGGGCTTCTTACGATTTTTTGGGAGATTTTTCTGACGGTGTATTTCACTATCTGACTGGTGGGTCTATCCTGAAAACCCAAATTGATGATCCCTCCAGCAATGCTACGTGGACATATTCTTCTCTATCTCTGTGATTTTAGGGAAATGAAATGCAATTGATTGTATCGACTGATCCATAGGTTGCATTGTCTCTTTTGCTTGCAGTCTTGGAGCAATAATATGCTTTATTTTCATCTTAAGTCTGCAGGTAACTCAATGTGTGACCTTGAGCAAGTCTTCACTTCTCCAACGAGGGTGAAACTGAGTCTCTTTGCAGAAATAAATCTGTGATTCTGTGATTAATCATTCTCCTCTCATCTCTGTGGGATATTATTTGTCAATTGGAGCTTTCAGGGCTTTCATAAAATGTTTTGTTACTAGGACTCCTGCAATCAGCTAAGGAAGTATAGATATCAGATCAATAAAGGCCTTTAGGGAACTTTTAATTCAATGCTTGCATTTTGCTGATGAGGAAACTAAAACCCAAAGAGGTGCAGGGACTTGCCCAAGCCCACGCAAATCCACAACCAGAATCCAGGAATCAGCTCCCAATTCAGTGGCCTTTCTACATATCACTTCTAGCCCGTAGGTCAGAAATGGACCTTGATATTCACAAGCCAACCCTCCTGCCTTTTTTGATGGACTCTAATGTACTCATTATCATATAGGCACTCTGCAAAAATGGGTGGTCAGTGTTTTTCTCAAAAAATTCACGCAAAATTGGAGACAGAGTACAATTGATCAGAAAACATCCAACATTTCTGTCATTTTTGGAGAGAAGTGCCTTATTCAAAGTCATCAGGCAAATAAGGGGCAGAGCCAGAACTGGAACTGGAGAGCTCCAGAGAGACACAGGGAAGATAATGGATTGTGACAAGCTGTCCATACAGTCCTCTGGCTTCCTAAAGTCCAGATGGACACCCCACACTGTCACATTGATTGATGGAAGCACCAGTGATAAGACAGTCACAAATCCCCAACACATGGAACCAGCTGCACGCTTGTTTCCAGGAGGCTCTAGGTCAGAACCTAACCTTCCCTTCTGCAAGCCTAAGTAGCGTTGCTACCAGCCGAAGGAACAAAAGCAGGACCCTGATAGGCTCATTCTGTGACCATTCAGGTGTAAGCAAAGAAAATGGAGGCAGACCAAGAAGAGAGTTTAGATTTATTTTTCACTGGGTTTTTGGTGGTCTCTTAAACAAATCTGACCCTAGGCATAAGCTTGCCCTTTTCTAGTCCCAACTTCCCTGGATATAAAATACATGTTTGGCAACTGCTCTGGAAGTTATTAAAGCAGCAGTAAACTATGGGAGGCCAGAGAATTTCAGACAAAAGTTATTGCATCGGTAACTCAGAAACTAATTCCTAAAACTCTTGACACATTTATCCAGAGGGCTAGTGCCAATATAGAAATGGAAATCATTGTCAAGGGCCACGGTGTACCTGGAATTAAAATCCATCATTCCTCAGAGCAGAGAGCTATGATTGTGGCAGAATATGAATACTCCTGCCTTTCACCACCATCTTTCCTCAAAAATAGATCCTTTATTTTTCAGAAGAACAAGACAAATTCTGCTCTTTTTGTCTTTTTGTTTGTCTCCTTAAGAACCCCTTGTTTACATATTCTTTTCAAATATTGCTTTCTTTGACAGTCCCTCATTTAAACCAAAAGGCCTCCTTTTCCTTCAATTGCACCAGTTTTATTGTGGATGGAAATCCTGCTGGGTACAGTAACAGAGAACAAACTTTACAGCAGCAATAATCCCTTCTACAGTATCTATTGTGGGGAAACTCAATACACTTTTATTAAATGGCTGAAGAATTGGCTTCAGTGATCTGAATTAACTACAGAGAACAGCGATAGGGAAGAAGACTACCTCCTTCATTCAGCAGACACCCACTGCATGCCAGACACCAGAGACATAAAGCTACCAGCCAGGAGCACCACACTGAAAGAGGTGGTGGATTGTCTTAGGCAATGCCTTCATCAAAAGTTAGCACAGGCAGAAAAGACTTGGTGGGAACTAGTGTTAGCAAGCGCATGCAGAAATGGGCCCCCGATTCACTGTGGGGGGATTGACAATATGCCTAAATGTGTACACACTTTGACTCCCATTCTAGGAATTTGTCCTTAGGCCATATTTAGACAAGTACACAGAGTTAGCTTCAGCATAATCATGATCAAGAAAAAATTAGAAGCAATGCACAAATCATTAAAAACGCAATCATTAAAATGATAATGTAATCTATATTGTCTTGTGACATACCGTCAAGTGAGCAAGTGCAACCACAGAGTATATGTACTATGGTCTCATTCATGAAAAATTAAAATGGATTAAAATGGACAGGTTGGGCTTGACGCAGTGGCTCACACCTACAATTTCAGCACTTTGGGAGGCTGAGGCAGGTGGATGGCTTGAACCCAGGAATTGGAGATCAGCCTGGGTAACACAGTGAGACTGTGTCTCTACAAAAAAATACAAAAATTAGCCAGGATTGGTGTAGTCTCAGCTACTCAGGAGGCTGAGGTAGGAGGGTTAACTAAACCGGGGAGGGTCAAGCCTGCAATGAGCTGTGATCACACCACTGCACTCCTGCCTGGACAATAGAGCAGGACACTGTCTCAAGACAAAAAAAAAACAAAAACTGACAGGTTGTTCCCTTAGGTGGTGACTATGGTTATTGCTGGACAATGGTATTCTAGGTGACTTTTACTTTCCATTATCAGCCTTTCTGAATTGTTGGATTTTCAGTGCTTTTTATTTTTTACAGTGAGCATCACTTTATATTTAGAGGGTGGAAATGTTTTTAAAAATTTAATGGAAAGCTAGTTTTTCCCTTATTCCTTTACCACTTGTACCGCCATACCAAAGCCCAACCTAGTGGTAAAAAAAGTGAAATATTGTGATGATTTCATAGATGTATAAATAAGCCAAAACCCACCATCAAATCATACACTTTTTTTTTTTTTTTTTTTGAGACAGAGTCTCTATCACCAGGCTGGAATGCAGTGGCGATCGCTGCTCACTGCAACCTCCACCTCCCTGCTTCAAGTGATCCTCCTGCCTCAGCCTCCCGAGTAGCTGGGACTACAGGTGCATGCCACCACACCCAGCTAATTTTTGTATTTTTAGTAGAGACGGAGTTTCACCATGTTGGGCAGGATGGTCTCCATCTCTTGACCTTGTGATCCACCCACCTCGGCCTCCCAAAGTGACACTTTTAGTACATGTAATTTATTATACATGAATTATACCTCAACAAAGTTGTTGTTAAGGAAAGAAAATATGAAATAATCTAGGTAATTTTTATTTTCCACACAAACCACTCAAAATAAGTAAATAAATCCCCCCCCACACACACACACTTGCAGACATTTATGAATCAATGTTGGAAAGTAAATCTGATGGTCCAATCAGTGACAGGAGCCTATTTCAAGAGGTTAATAGCATGAGCAAGGTGTAAAAGTGTTCATTTAATTTGTTGCCTATTCTCTGACAGTGTCAGTATCCTTGATTATAGGTGGGTGCCGAGCTCACCGTTTCGCCTGCTTCCATCTTTTTCTGTCTGCACTTTTTGCAAAGTCCACGTCAATCTTAGGTACCTTTTACCCCAAAATACATGCTTCGGTGCACTTTAATTTTCCTGCAGTAAATAAATAGCTCTTACTAGCTTCCCTGTTAAGTAACTGTAGAACAAACCTGAGGGTTCCGAGACTTTCTATCAGATAAAACTCTGAAAACCAATCATTCTTTCTAGAGATAATTATGAATAGAGTGATAAATGTTTTGAAGACATTTCCTTGAGTCTGCTGGCAGATTTTCTCAAGTATATATTTTCTTTCTTGTGATACTAGCTACTGAAATAGTCCAAAGAGCTTCATTTGCCTTAAACAGAATATGACAAAAGAAATGCCAGTGGTGAGAGTGGGTTTGCGAATTGCATCTCTAAGTTTGCTGGACTAAAAGAAAATAAGTATTTGATTGTTGCTGTCAGAGTCACTGTCCTCAGTGCCACTTAGAGTCCCATCTCTTGGTGCCCATGAAGAATGTGAGCCCTGAAGTCCCTGCAAGGACGTGACCCTGTCCACATGTTACGCCTAATTCTCATAACTGTTTCTCTATGCTTTTCTCCCCTGCTTTCCAATACAACCAGTTGGACAGTGCTCCAGGGAAGAATCGGGCGCCCAGACAACCCCTTTCGAGTGGCCCTGGAATACATCTCCAGTGGAAACCGCAGCTTGTCTGCAGTGGACTTCTTTGCCCTGAAGAACTGCAGTGAAGGTATCTGAATCTGGCTTTCCCACTCTCATTGGTAGCCTATTGTGTTAGATGTGTCAATAACCTGCAACCATGTTTAGCTTGGAATGCACACACTTATGAAGAAAAGTCTAGAATGGGCTGGGTGCTGTGGCTCACACCTGTAATCCCAGCAATTTGGGAGGCCAAGGCAGGTGGATCACTTGAGGTCAGGAGTTCAAGACCAGCCTGGCCAACACAGCAAAACTCTATCTCTACTAAAAATACAAAAATTAGCCAGGCGTGTGATGTGCACCTGTAATCCCAACTACTTGGGAGGCTGAGGCAGGAGAATCGCTTCAACCCAGAAGACAGAGGTTGCAGTGAGCCAAGATTGTGCCTTTGCACACCAGCCTGGGCAACAGAGCGAGACCGCATATCAAAAAAAAAAAAAAAAAAAAAAAAAAAAAAGGTCTAGAGTGTTTTAGGGGCTAGTTCTGAATGACACCAGGTGATCCATATCCCAGATAATGAATTTCGAAGAGCTGGTATAAAATTGTATCTTCCTTGAGAACACTTAGGCACATAGAAGGGAACAGCAGACACTGGGGCTTACCAGAGTGCGGAAGGTGGAGGGTGGGAGGAGGGAGAGGATCAGGGGCCCAAGAATGAAGTGTGGAGCCAGAAGAAGCCTGAGGCACTCTCAGACCTCAATTCTCAGTTTAGACTATTCATGAATAACTTTGAAGGCCCATATCCCACAGTCATCTGTCCTATGTACAGGCCTGGATTTGAACTTTGTGCTCCTGGGAAGTGGTGTGTGAAAGGAATTCTCTTAGGGAGGAAGCCCTACTGACCCCCCGCCAACCCAGCTTCTTTTGCCCCTGTGGCTCTTCATTTATTGCTGGCCTTGCAGGAAATTTTATAGTGTATTTTGTTTTCGTTGTTTAATCAAAACTGGTTTATGTGTGGGGAAAAGAAAAATCACCATAATGTGATAGATTGAACCACAGTTCAAGTTGAAAAGGTTGTTAACCTATGATATGAGGCAATGTATGAGAAACATGTGGTTTGGGCGCAAGCCAGGAGCTTGTACAAATGTTTCCGCACTCATGAACTTGAAGATTTGTGAATGTCTCTGGACATCATCAGTCCTCACAGATGTCAAGGATCTGTGTACCGTACAAAAGAGGCCATCTGTTGAAATAGAACCAGTTAACAAGAATGTGACAGGGAGAAGGTATCAATTCCCAGAATGTTCTCATTTGATCATCATTAGGAAAAGGGAATAAGAAACTACAAAATTCCAGATATCAGGCCCACTACAAATACTCTTGCAAAAATTTCTTGACCTGAAAAAAATTCTTTGCATGTTAAAATCAAGAATCTCAACCTGTAGATGTTTTCTCCCATGCCCTGCAACTCCCTCTCACCTAAAAATATTCATCCCCCATAGCCTGTGTTGCATTTGCAGTGAGTCTGTTCCAGAGACCTGTTCCTTGTCTGCTTTTCTACCTTTACGAAACCAACAGAGTTGACCTCCCTAAACTCTCTCTAATGATACAGAAAGTTTCCGCTGGCAGGGCACCCTCTTAGAAGAGGGAGAGGATGAGTCTTCCTCTGATTCCCTAGAGAAAGTGGCTTGGCCCAGATACCTGGGGAAGTTCTCATGGTCCAGCTTCCTTCTTTCAGTGGCTCTAGGTCCAAGAACAGATGGTCTCCATGAGGAGGCAAATGTTCTCTGTGTTTCTTCTCTGGGTCAGACCACCTGTGGTCAACAATGGATGTGGAGGGATTGATATGGATGTGTAAGGCAGAGAATAGTGAAGAACAAGGTGATCTCAGTGTTTGCTTAGAACTTCTAAATTTCCTTCCCATAGAAAACAAATTCAGGTGCACATCAGTAGGCATAGACAAATTGCAGACATAAGAATCATCCTAAAATTATACTCATATTTAAAGGGAAGGGGTTACTTTAAAGGCATACTCAATGCCTATTTGATGTAGCCAAATGTCTAGGTTTTCTGGGGTCATTGCTTTGGTTAAGCCAGAAGAAGAGGGGATAAGAGGAGAAAAATGGTGTCTTTGAAGGAGGTGAATAGGGCTGGCGACATTACTGGCCAGAACTGTAGGTAGGTCTACAGGATGCCTGGTCTATTTTTCTGACAAGAACTTGGTCCCTTCATGATGAGGCACAGACACAGAGCACAAGGGGAAACACAGCTGTAGAACTCCACAGCTCTTCCTTGGTCCACTGCAGAGACGTGCCATTTTAGTTCATCTGGAGAAGCCTCAAGGAGACATGGGACGATTCTCTCTGCATAGGAGATAATATCTATCTGTGGGTGTCATCAAGACAGAGGCCATTCCTATATCCTCTCTACATCCTCATGCTTATCACAGTGTGTGACACTAGGTAGGTGCTCAGTTCATCTCAGCTGATATGGACTAATGGTAAAAAGCTAACGCTGACAGAGCACTCGCCATGCACAAAGGCAAGTGTCAATGCCTTTATGTGTTACCTCATGCAAGCTTTACAATAATGCTGTAAAGCAGGGACTAGTATACTCATTTTACAGATGGGGAAACTGAAGCTCACAGAAGTTTCAAAACTTTCCAAGGTCATTGAGTTAGTGAAAGGTGGAGTCAAACTCGATTCCAAGTTGATCTGGTGACAAAGCCAGTATTTCTGTCTAGACACTTGATATGGTTTGGATTTGTGGCCTCCCCTTCCCACCCCATTTCATGTAATTCTCAGTGTTGGAGGAGGCTTATGCCTGTAATCCTAACACTTTGTGAGGCTGAGGTGGGCGGATTACCTGAGGTAGGGAGTTTGAGACCAGCCTGACCAACATGGAGAAACCCTGTCTCAACTAAAAATACAAAAAAAAAAAAAAAATTAGCCGGGCGTGGTGGCGCATACCTGTAATCCCAGCTACTTGGGAGGCTAAGGCAGGAGAATCGCTTGAACCTGGGAGGTGGAGGTTGCGGTGAGCCAAGATTGCGCCACTGCACTCCAGCCTGGGCAACAAGAGTGAAACTCTGTCTCAAAAGACAAAAACAAAAGTGTGCAGTGGCAGGGCACGGTGGCTTACGCCTGTAATCCCAGCACTTTGGGAGGCCAAGGCGGGTGGATCACGAGGTCAAGAGATCGAGACCATCCTGGCCAATATGGTGAAACCCCGTCTCTAGTAAAAATACAAAAATTAGCTGGACATGGTGGTGGGTGCCTGTAGTCCCAGCTACCCGGGAGGTTGACGCAGAAGAATCACTTGAACCCAGGAAGCAGAGGTTACAGTAAGCCGAGATCGTACCACTGCACTCCAGCCTGGTGACAGAGCAAGACTCCGTCTTAAAAAAAAAAAAAAAAAAGGTGTGCAGCACCTTCCTCGTTGCTCTCTTCCTCCTGCTTTAGCCATGTAGGATGTGCCTGCTTCCCTTTTGCCTTCCACCATGGTTGCAAGTTTCCTAAGGCCTGTACAGCCTGTGGAACCGTGAGCCAATTAAACCTCTTTTCTTTATAAATTACCCAGTCTCAGGTATTTCTTTACAGCAGTATGAGAATGGACTAATACAATACTACTGTTGCTGTCTCTTGGATCTACCCTTCTGACTTCATATGCTCAGCTGTGTGTCTTATTCTTCCTATATTCTTCATATATGCAGACTTGAACTTTGGCAGCAGCCAACTGGTCTCTCTAATACCATTCCATCTTCCACACATTGCCAGATAAATCTCCTCAATATTACTCCTTCCCTTGTGGCACTTTCATGTGACACAGGTCATTTCTTATTGCCTCCCACATCAGAAAATAATAGAATAAGGGGCCTAGACTGGACCACCTCACTCGTTTCCTGGGGCCAGGAAATGTCATTTGCAACTACAGAAATTCTCCTTGGAAGACTTTATTCTCTACATCTAAATTTAGTAGGTGTTTTATAATCATTTCCCATTTAATCATTTTGGGATCCTAACTTGAAGTTCAAGACCTTGTCTTACATTTCTTTTATTTCTCCAGGGAGCAGCTAGCATGGTGCTAAACACACAGAAAACACCACACAAATACACGTTGACTGATTGGTTAATCAATCTATTGATAAATGCTGCACCTTCTTTTATAGCTTTGGGCTATTACCCTACTACTTCCAAAAGAAAGTAGCTGTGAGTAGAAATGGCTCGGAATAGGTTTTTCCCTGAAAGACCAGTGAAAGAGCAGCTTACACAATCAGCACAGACAAGAGAGACAGCAGCCCCCAGAGACACCCATGCCTGGCTCCCAGGGAAACCTTAGCCCATTCACAAAAACCTGTCTTGAGCAGACAACCCAGAGCAATAGGATCACACAGGACACTCGCTGGGACCCCTCAGGTTCAGAGGTGCCTACAGAAACACATGTGTCAGAACGGGAAAGACTAGCTTCTTGAAAAGGATTTGAAAAGGATCAGTGTGCCAGGCGTGGTGGCTCATGCCTGTAATCCCAGCACTTTGGGAGGCCAAGGTGGGCGGATCACCTGAGGTCAGGAGTTCGAGACCAGCCTGGCCAACATGATGAAACACCGTCTTTACTAAAAATACAAAAAAAAAAAAAAAAGAAAAAAATAGCCAGGCATGGTGGCACGCACCTGTAGTCTCAGCTACTCAGGAGGCTGAGGCAGAAGATTGAACCCAGGAGGCAGAGGTTGCAGTGAGCTGAGATGGTACCACTGTACTCCAGCCTGGGCAACAGAACAAGACTCTGCCAAAAAAAAAAAAAAAAAAAAGAAAGAGAGAGAGAGAGGAGGATCAGCATGGCTCCGAACAGCTTGTAAAAATGCACGGCGTTGCAAACCCTCATCTAGCATTTCCACACACTAGGCCGTGTTCTAAGCATGGGCATGGTACATATATTAACTCATTCAATCCTTACAACAATGCTATGAAGTATGTAATATTATTATTATCATTATTATTCCCATTATATGGATAGAGAAATCAAGGCACGGAGACCTAAGTAATTTCCCCAAAGTCACACAGTTGGTATTGAAATGAAGCCATCTGGCTCCAAAATCCACGTTCTTAGCTACCACACCTTGCTGTGTGCACAGAAGATCTCTGCTGGAAAGGACACCAGAAACATCGAATCTGTCTCCCTTGCCATGTAGAAATTGAACGAACAAAGACCCAAAGATTTTCCTTGAAATGTGATACACCAAATTACTGACCAGCCCAAGGTGCTTTCTGCCTCTACCTTATGGTTGTCAAGTTCTCAATTTTTCTAAGAAATCAATTCAGTATTTCCCTTTCCCAGCTCGGATTGGTCAGAGGCAGTTGAGATGGACCACTGCCACCAGTCAACACGAAGACAAGGAGCTGCAAAGGAGCTCCCCCATGAAAAACAAGGAGATGCGATAGCTCCTGTGTGAGCCTACATACATTTTATAGCAGGCCTCTATAGCTCCTCTTCTCTTTCATGAACCTACAAGAAACACATCTGAGGTTTCCCAGGCCATAGCCACATTCAGCTCACTAACAGATTTCTCAAAAGAAGTAATCTTCTTGGTTCCTTACTCTACTGAGATAATTTCATACACATTGCTTCTGATTCATTCATTAGAGAGGATGTCATAACGTTCAGCTTACCCAAGAGAAGTTATTTCTCTAACTTCTTTGGCTCAGGAAGGTGAAGGAATCCAAAGTGTCAAATGCAGTCCCATGATTATGGATACCTTGAAACACATGTCCCCAAAGAGTTGGAGATGCACAAATACCATTTTTTAACCCCTCTGGGGCTAAAATGAGGGTGTTTGAACTCGACCCGTGGTCTTCAAACCTTTTCTAGAGCCTGAAGCCTTAATTAAAACAAAGTCTTATATGGAAGCCCAGTATATAAAATGATACAAGTACCGCTCTCTTTGGGGGGACCCAGAACCCACCTGCTCCACAGCCCTTGACATTCCCCCTCAATGGGGCTTCATGTAATACATTTTAAGAGCCACTGGACAGTCTGATTCTCAGCTTTTTTTTTTTTTTTTTTTTTTTTTTGAGATATAGTCTCACTCTGTCTCCCAGGCTGGAGTACAGTAGCGCCATCTCAGCTCACTGCAACCTCTGCCTCCTGGGTTCAAGGGATTCTCCTGCCTCAACCTCCTGAGTAGCTGGGATTACAGGCGCATGCCACCACGCCTGGCTAATTTTTGTATTTTTAGTAGAGACAGGGTTTCACCATTT
The DNA here is from genome assembly GCF_049350105.2 of Macaca mulatta. Classification (NCBI taxonomy): domain Eukaryota; kingdom Metazoa; phylum Chordata; class Mammalia; order Primates; family Cercopithecidae; genus Macaca; species Macaca mulatta. The sequence continues at coordinate 95,584,570 of NC_133418.1, forward strand.
TGGTCAGGCTGGTCTCGAACTCCTGACCTTGTGATCCACCCGCCTTGGCCTCCCAAAGTGCTGGGATTACAGGTATGAGCCACCGCACCCGGCCTCAGCTCTCCTATTAACTCGTTTTTATGATCTGGTCCTGGATGTTACACTATTTAAAATATGAAAACCAAAAATAGGTAGATCAACTGTATCTTTTTTAAAAAGCTAGGGCTTAGTACAAGGCTATTAGACTTTGAATATGGGCCATTTTCACAAAAGGCAAGTTCTTGTCCAGGTGGGTCCTGGCTATGTAGCTAGTATAAATATTTCCAGGAAAAAATGAGTAGCATCCCCTAACCTTCTCCCCCTTCTCTCTCCTCCTTCTCAACCAAAGACAATGTTGGGCAATGGAGGATATCTTTCTTAGCCTGAAAGGGGACAAGAGGAAATGAGAGAAGCTGAACAAATAGATTCAGATCTTTGGCCAGCCATGTGGAACCAATCAACATCTAGAGTAGGCTCCAAAATCCAGCTGGGTAAATGAGGGATTACTTCATGGGCTCCTGGCAGCCTGACCCAAACTGGGCATTTTCTCTTCCAACAGCAAGCAATGCCTCAGCAGGATCCTCAGTCTGTGCTTGTAAAATGTAGATCACAGTGGCACTCTGTCTTGGGGCTGCCAGGAGAAAACTCTGTAGGTAGCGGGCTCAGCTATCCATCCATCCTTGCATCCACTCATCCATGCCACAGACATTTTCTGAGAAAGTACTAAACTGGGTGCATACTGACATTAATATAAAATAGTTGTTTCTGTCTTAGGACTGAATTGTGGTGTGGTTGCTTTAACATTTCCATTCTACTTTGCATAGAACTGTTCCTTAAAGGTCATCTTTGACTTATATTTAATTTGCACCCTAAACCTAAGAGTTGTGAGAGTTAGTGCAAAGTAAGTGCAAATCTTACAAAGAGTTTGTAAGAGTTAAAGAAAGAGGAAAGAAACACAAAATGCAGCTCAACAGTTAAAACCAGATTTATTTTAGAGAAAATAAACCTGAGAGGGGCTTCTGGCCGATTTTGGTCAGGAACACTTTCTCTTACAGACTAAGAGTATATATTAGTCTTAGGGTGAGTGGGCTTATCAGAAGCTTGGAATGTTTCTGTGTAGGGGAGAAGTTTTACGGGGGGGTTGAAATTTCTCTGGATGGAGGGGAGGTTATCTTGGGGCTGACATCTTTCCAGCCGGAGAGAGACTATCTCGGGGCTAGCATGTCTCTGGCTGGGGAGGAGTTTGGAATGTTTCTTGTCAGAGATGTTATTTGTGGTTTATGGTCATGCTGACCTTGGCCATTAGGCTGATGTCCTTTGGATTTAGGTGGTTTTTGATTAAGGTGAACTTTAGGATAAGGTGCTTGTCCAAGATGGCAGTGTTCCTCCTCTGTCAGTATTGAATAGGTGTTCCATTCCTGAAGATGTCTTCCTCCAAGGTAGTTCCAACATTCCTTTCTCAGAAAGACCACAGAATGAGCCCTGAACCAGAATCAGAAAACATGGATTTAAGTCTCCTTCCTACCTCTTACTTGCCATAGACTAGCCATGACTCCAAATCATTAAAGATTTCCCTCATAACTGGAACATAGATTGGGGGTTTTTTTTTTTTTTCGTTTAAAATAGGGATAACAACGTATCAACAGTTGTCTCAAAATTGACCTCATGCTGAGGGTCAGTGAGAAGGTGGCTGTGTGGAGGTACCTTGTAAATGATGCCATGAGCTATTTAACCTCTCTGGGCCTTGCCTCGCCTGAAGCTTTTGAAAACTAACCTGTTTCTTTGATGCTGCTGTTTCTCATGAAGAAATTATCATTCACAATAACAAACTGGCTCCTCTGAGGCCTCCTGCAAAGCTTTGTGATGTTAATTATTGACCTAATGCCAAGAAGGTGATGAGAGCCACACACTGCCAACCTGGGGAGGTGCCACCACCTGGATCAGTCACTTTAGGGGACTCAATCAGCCATGCAATGGTGGGCTCTATTGCCTGGAAGTGAACACCAAGGAGAAATCACAGTCACAACCTTAGTATCTTCACTTAGTTCTTGTGCCTAACTCCAGGTGGGTGTTCAACTCCATTTTCAAAACGCTGTCCTTCCTAACTCCCTATTTCCAAAATCTCCTGCCCTTAACTTACTGTGGACTGAACCATTTAAAAGATAAGCATGAAAATTTTGATTTCATCAGCCACTGAGATCTGCTTGCATTTCTCAAACGTCCCTCCCCAGCTCAAGCTTTGGTTCCATCTGTGCCCCCCTGCAGTGCACTCTCCATCTTTCAAAGACCTGCACATCTTTCAAACCCCAGCTCAAATAGTATTTTCTCTAAGTCTCCGCTCAGAATTGTTTCCATGTATGTCTATTTTAGAACCATCTACTTCTCTCCACAGTTATTTATGTGTCTCACTCAATAGATGCTAAGTTCCTAAAATCAAAGACTGTCTTTTTTTTAAATCTCTGTATCCCAATTAGCAGCGAAGTGCTTTTTTTTTTTTTTTTTTTTTTTTTCATGGCAAGCACTCAATAAAGGTTTGCTTATTCCAATGTAGGAGAAAGATTAGAGGCTTTAGAATCAGACTGAATGAATTTGGAATGCCAGCTCCATCACTTACCACCTTTTTGAGCTTGGAAAAGTTTCCTAAATCTATGAGTTTTTATTTTCTCATCAGGAAATACATAATTATAGGTTTGTTGGGAAATTAAAACAGATATTGCGTGCAGAGCTCCTAGCACAATGCTTGGCACAATACATGTTCTCATCCTCTCTCTGGCATCCCTTGACTAAGCTGAATCTCCTAATTCTAGAACCAGAGCTGAATAATTCGGCACAACTATCCTGGGGTATGTTTACAGATTCACACCCGCCTTTTGCCTTTCCATCTGTGCCTTGCCTGAGCCATTATACAAAGGGAAAATTTACCTCTTTTCCAGCAGAGATTCTGATAGCCCAGACTTGCTTTCTGATTGCAAAGGCAGCTGCTTCTCTTGCCTCCTAAGACCTATGCTCTTATGCCTGATAAAGTCATTTTTTTTTTTACCTTGGTGACTGGGTGCAAAGAGTCCTTTGTGCCACACAAAAGAGTAATCCTGCTTAATTCTGTAGAGGTGGTTGGAGGCAGGAGAGAGGTCTTTTCAAATGCCTGTCACACCGCCTCCCTTGAGGAAGACTGGAATCCAAAACAGTCAGGCGAAAGCAGGTGGAACCAGGAAGGAAATTCGCTGGTCTTTCCTTTCTCCACCAGTGCCTAGCTACTGTTGGCAAAGAAGTTCTTACTTTGGAATGGCTTATCCATAATTATTAATAAAGCCAATTTTTAAATGCCCCACAAAGTGCTTAGAAACAATGCCTGCTTGGGCAACTATTTTAAATATTCAATCATTGGAAATTGCCCAGAAATGGGGGCAGACACAAAAGGTTTTTAAATATAAATAAATAAAGAATGAGTGTGCCGAGGTCATTGTACTCCCAGAAGAAAATTACTTTCAAATTACAACTACATAAAGGAAATAATTGAAAAGATTAATCACACTAAAATAATTGGTCTATTTTACAAGTAATTTGGAGCAATACTCAGTCATTGACATCAATGTCTAGTAGTAAAATAGTAATGAATTTCACTCTCTGACTAATGTATTTATTTTATTAATGGTGGTGGTGTTACCGCTTATAAATATTTCATAACTTTTAATTCATTAAAATGTTCAGTGAATTTCCAAAAGTATTTATTAGTTTTACATAATCCTTAGTATTCAATGTGCAATTGCCACTCTGCCTGGGTAATTAAAAATATTATTGTTTTGGGTAATGGGACTCCCTTTGAATGTGAAGGATTAGGCTCCAGTTATTAATGAGACGGATGCTCCAGCTGGTGATGGGGAAGGGGCTTGGGAAGATGTTTTCTCTTTAGGTCGCTAAGACCTCTCTGGAATCATTCCTTAAAAAAAAAATGTGGCTGTGAAGCAAACAGGGTGGAGCCAGATAAATTAATTCCAGATGTGATCAGAGAAATGTCACTTTAGACATTGGTTCCGATCCACCACCTCTCCCGCACTCTCTCTGTCTTCCTGAAACAACTGACTGCAGGATTCAAACTTTCCAACCTCGCCTCCTCTATCCATTTTATTCTCCAACATTACAGGTCATAAGGGGTAAAATGGCCAAAAAGATGCAACAGAAAGAAAAGCAAGGGACATAGCAGCATGGACAGTGGATAGAAGATATAGGACTTGGAGAAGAAAAACATGGATTTGAATTCTGAGTCATTTGGGTGCTATGTGTCCATTACATCCTGTAGTACCAGATAATTCATGTGTGAAATGAAGACAGTGACACCTATTCCTGGGTCCATGTGAGGATTAAATAGGATACTGTGTGACTCACCTGATACAGTGCCTGGAACCTAGTGGAAAATCGAACTGGGTTAGCTCTACCATTCCCTGTGTCCAAATTGTAGGTCATGGTATTATTGGCCCAATGACCTTGGCAGCTCTTCATTAACTAACAATTGATACAAACAATTGGTATGAGTCATGAAGAAAAACTGGACCAACAGTGAATTAGTACAACTCAGGATCTGTGAAGTGAAATGGTATTCCCTGGAAGAGGGACTAGATGACTCAACTCTCAGCACCTTACTCTGTAGGTCTGAGATTCAGCTCACTGTAGTACCTCCAGAGCCTCTCCTTACAGGAGGCTAAAGGCATTTGGCTGTGGGCAGGTTGAGAGGGACCAACAGGTGGGTTGGGGTAAACTGGGGCCAGCACTCACACTTAGATGTTTGCACCTGCAGGATGTGTAACCATGATCCGAAAGCGTGCAAACCCAAAGAATCAGCATGGCTCATATTTCCAGAGCTTCAGTTTTACCAAAAGATTGGACGGGAGGAATATTTTTTAATTTAAACTAACATGGCAATGTATTGAGTTCCAATGCGATCTGCACGCAAATGTTAAGGTAAAGCATCAAAGATCTTCCCTGCTCAGGGTGATTCCCTGTACTTTGAGTGGTGGCTTTATTCTTCTCTGCCATTTGGGACACATCAGAGGGGACAATGGTAAGGCACCACTCCAGAGGGGACAGAGGAACATGAGGAGGAGGTGCAGCCAGGCCTGGGATCACCAGCTGGAGAGGAGAGCCAGAGGGGAGTGTGTCTTCTCAGTGCAAGCCATTGACAGGTGCAATGATGGGCAGGATCCCGAGGTGACACCAGAGACTAGCAGTGGGGTCCAACCTCCCAAATCAGGCAGAGAAGGGCTCAGTTTCTAATCTGACATATCAAGTGAGAACCAGACCCACCAAACATTGGATGTAAAAGTCTCTTGTGCATTGGCCTAAAGTTTCGTAAATGTCCCCAAGGACAGGATTGATCTTGTTGATTTGTTTTGTTCGTTTGGTGGGTGGGGTGGGGTGGGGAGAGGTAAACAAGGACTGAACCTTTAGCTGAAGATCCTGAAGACATTTTACTTCCTTCCTACCCAGACCCCTGGACAGAGCTCCTCACGCCAGGATCGGTGGGAACCTCATGCTGAAGTCTTCCAGAGTGAAGGGCTTTGTGCAGGAAGTGAGGGAGCCTTTTGCTAACCGAAGGGCATAGCCTAGGAGTACCAGAAAGTGCACTGCTGGGATTTGATGATGGTTCTCTTTTTACTCAGGTTATTTTAAAGTTCTGGCATTTTCTGTCTTCAAGTTATGCTGAGAGCATGGTTTTTGTGGAACTTTATTTTGCCCTTCTGGTTGAGATCTGTTTGGGGAGGAAACATTGGCAGACAGTTGCTGGGCAGCAGCCCAGAAGGCCCCTCAATGCAGAATTTTCAAACCGTAGGGCAAATGGTTTCGGAGATCCCTCCTTCCCTCAGCTCCGACATTATGGAGTTCTATGATCAGCATTTGGGTGGATATAAAGTCTTTCAGCTTTTGCTGCTTCTGCTTCTCCCTTTAGCTCTTAGCCAGCATTTTGTATCTACAAAATGACTAACAAACATTGACTAATTACCTCTCATTAATCATTTATACCACTGGTAGCCCAGGGTCTTATCATTTCCTTCAAGAACACGGGTGCAATATCCTGTCTGGATCCCAAATCTCACGTCTAGGGGATGATGGACCAACGTGGCAGCCCTGGATCCTCCTGAGCTCACAGGGGAAGTGGGCCGGAAGGTGGGCACGGGCTCTGTGAGGCTACAACCCCACTAGGATGCCTTTCTGCTCTAATTAACAGGAAGGGCGAGCCACACGGCCGCCCAATGGTAGCTAAGAGGCAATAAGCTTTAATTAGAAGCTTCTTCCTGGCAACTCACATGGTCATAATAAGTCTGTTGTCTTAAAAGGCCCAGAGAGGTTGAATACATCAACTCTTTTTTGCTTTTATGAGCTGATCCTTTCAATCATTTGTGAAATTTAAATATAATGAAAACATTGGCTCCGGGCAAGGGCCCTGATTATCGCCCCCTTGCTACAGGGACGGGCAGCCCAAGTGTAAGGTCAGGAAGGCAGCCTGTCTTCTTCCCATCCTAGTCTGTCTGTAGGTTTATGATTCAGAAACACACAGCAGGCATGTGAATAAGCTGCCATGGCCAGGACCAACCACAGAACTCTCCCTTGGAGGGGGCCAGTTTGTTTCGGGGAGGACTAGAGAGGGAAAAAGCCCTGTTCACACCACTCCCCCAGAGATCCAGGAGAACAAGTGAATGGCTCAAAGCCTCTGTCCTGAGGACTTGGGCTCATGAGTATATGAAGGTGGGGTGTAAAATTTCTTGAACTACGTGATTCGAATTAGAAGAGAAAGCACAAAGTGACAGGAAGAGGTGGTCTCTGTTTTCCTCCTTGTCTTACCATCACAGGATCGATGTCTTTCTTTCTTGTTAGTGCACGGACACAAACTCATGCTTGCTTCCTGCACACTCTCCCCAAGAGATCCACCATGCATGTGTGTCAACTAATGCACAAGGGCTGTCCTCTTGTCCACCCCCTGCCATTCTTCCACTGACGTGGCCTTTTTCTCCATTCCTTTCTTCCTGTTACTTATCTGTGGCTGTATGTAATGCAACAGCAGGTGCTCGATTCAGAATCGTATCGCTTATTTACTCTGTGTGATCATAAATAAATAAATGCAGGCAGATCATTTTCCATCTCAACTGTTTGGCAGCTTGTGGACAGCCTTTCTCTGCATCTCCCCAGTCTCAGCCTCTCTTCTGTTTGCCTCTCCACACTCCGGATATCTTTGTCTTTTTGCTTGTCTATTAATTCATTCTCACTTCTCAACTTTTTTCCTTTCCTCTTGTGAAGGGAAGAAACCTGGGCCATGGAATTGCCCATCTGATCCCTGTGCCCAGCTCCATTGTCAGTGAAGCCTGCTGTGCTCTTGCTCCAGGCACAAGCCTGAGGCTGTATATCCACAGACAAGGTGGCTGAAATGGTTGAATTGGCTTTGCTGGGGCCCAGCTCCGGGGCATACACAGATGGAATCTTCTTCTCTTTTCATCCTTACTCTAAGCAAAGATCCTCTGATGATCTCCTCTCCTCCCTTTCCCCTTCTGCTATTTCTCCTCCTTTTCCTTCAAGTGCCTGTCATTTTCTCATTAGGAGACCAACACACACACACACACACACACACACAAATATGCATGTTTGCACACACACACAAGCAGCGAGGAGGCATTTGAACGTGGTGATCCTAAAGAGGACCTCAAGGGCAAGGCTGAGGTCTTTAATTAGAGATTGAGGTCTTATCCAAGGCTGAGGTCTTCCCTAGTGCCAGTCATATGGCAAAAGCAAGGCTCTAGGTAGATAAGAAGGTCCAGCATTTTCCTGTGAGTGTCAAGAAATTAAATTGGAGTTAAGATTGCAGTCTCTCCATGGGAAGACACTGGAAAGCAAGGTCTTGAGAAGAGTCTTTTCTCTTCTGGGGTCAGCAAAGCACAGAGTCTTAAACTCATGGTGAATACTGGAGATTTTTTTCCCTTTGTCTTTGGCCAGTCTTTAGTAAAATCATATTGAACATTCCAGCTTACCTTGGTTGGACTCCCAGAGTTTTGACTAGGCTTTTGCCAGGGCTTTAAAGGGTTTAAATATCACCCCTGAGAACAGATGGATGATGGCAGTAGTGATCTATGGGATACTCCAAACAAATGCCAAGCCTCAGAAAAAGGAGGAGGAAGAGAGGGAAGAAAAGAGGGAGAGAGGGAGAAAAAGGCTATGACATCTTACCACTTTCCACTCTATGAAGTTCTCCTTTTGTGCCCAACCTGGAAGTTCTGAGCTTGCATTAAGGAAAGTGAAATTTCCCTACCTGGCATATTCTCTACCAGACACATAAACTGGTCTGTCCATTTCCCTACCACCTGGTAACTGGATTTTATAACAAGAAGCCCTACTTCGAGAACCAAGGCAGGAGACTTTACTAGAGAACTCAAATTCTTTGGATTTTTGAAAATTGTATTTGCATACTCATGTTATTATATTACCTGGTGCAACTTCACCAGAAATTCTACTGACATATGAAGGGCCACTGTCTCTCATTACTGGGTGTTGCTTTTCAGAGATGAAAAAGATTAGAAAGGAAGTCACGCAGCCACCATTTGACAAGTTCTTTGTGGGGTATAGAATTCCTCCCACACAGGTTCCAGCACACAGACGATCTCATTCCATACGATATGAGGAGTAGCCCAGTGTTCTGTCTGCAAAGCTCTGACAAGCTCAAGCAAGGCTTCCTATTACCCAGGTGGGTCATCCAAGTGCTACAGCCTATTTGACTTTAGCGTCTGTTATTTTCCCCTCCTGCTAAACAGTAAGCCAACCCCTTTATCTCCACATCCCTGGTGTTTGGCTCAAAGCCTGGGACAAAATGGAGGCTCCATGAATTTTTGTAAAATGTTGAAAGAGTGAATGAAAAAATGAGTCAAAATGGTATGGCATGAGAAACTATAAACGCAAAGCAGAGTAGGAAATTGAGATCAGTAGCTAGAAAATGTAAATAAGGCAAATATATTAATATTTCAAATGATTTCAGAGATTCATTTAATCACTTTACATGGGCATTCAACTTTGTAATTACAGGCAAAGACAAACAAGCCTAGTAGCATAAGCTTAGATTCTAGATTCTCCCCTGCCAATATAATAACAACGACAATAATAATAATAAATTGCAAGAACGGACCCTTCAATACACACCATCTAGAAACTCCTTCCCTAGGTCCTGAGCACTGCCAGCACCACTCAGGGAGGTGATCAATTATGTTCACACCCCAGCATGATTTGCTTGAGGTGTGACTTTGCCACTGCTCTGAGGATCTTACAATGGAACAGAAGAATTTGCTGTATCCTGTCACCTCTTTTGCCCCCTGGGATTTCAGTTGACTATACAATTTTTTATGTTGAAACTCGCAAGAGTCATATAATTTAACATCTGGAAAGGATCTAAAGGATTTCTTTGTCTTCCTTCCTCCCTCATTTTACAGATTGGCAGATTGAATCCCAAAGACATTACGGTTCTGTAGCTACCAAGTGGCCAAGTCATAAGTTTTTAACCTCCTATTCTGTCATTTCTTCAACTGCTCCCTGCCCCTTCTTAATCTTGAAAATATTAGAAAATGACTTTAAAGTCTCTGTGTTTATGTTCCTCAATAGACTGGAACCTTCGTCCCGAATCCTTACCCTCCAGCACAGAGCCTGGCACACACTGCATGCTCAGTCAATGGTCCTTAACTGAAATAAATGAAATACATGGCATCCAGATAAATTATTAAATGGATAATAAGCATACTAGAACCTTATATCTCAGCTTGTATTATCAAAAAGAGGACAGCCCAAGCTCAGCCCAGGTAAGGGGTGTGTTTGAAAGAGAGTAATGACGGGAGGAAGAAAAGCCAGACCAGCTGAAATATGAAAGAACTGACCAATTGGAAGGGACCTTCAGGAGCATATAGAGAATATAAATCTTACATTCTGTATGCAAAATTTAAAAATTAAACTTAGCTCTTAGGAAAACCCATTTCCATCAATGGCAAACAGCTTAATCTAACTAATTTAGAGTAAACTCTGATATTTGGCAATTTTTTCCTCCCTTTTGGATAGATAATCAGGTAATTCAGAAGTTTTCTTTTTTTCATTCTCCATATCATTCCTCTGAGGTGTAAGTAAACATAGGAAGGCTTCTGTATCATCCTAGTATTGGAAGAACCATCTACTCCCTTCTCCACTGAGAGACTCACTCCATGTTGGTCTTTGGTCATGGGTCCAGTCTGAGTGTGACTGAAGGAGTCCTTGCTAGCAGGTCATTAGGTCCACGGAGATCACTCTGGCTCCATCCACAGGACCTCCAGGTCTGCCCACACCCTCTCGACCACCTCTGGGCCCCTCTCAGGGAAACACTGAGGTCCTCAAAGCTCTCCTATGCTGCTCTGGGTTCCCAGGCCCTATCTGCCAAGGGCTTCCCGCTGCCCTCCTCAACTCCTCTGACTACCAAAGCAGTCCAGTGCTAACTTGGGGCACATAGGTCATCTGGTTCCCAAGCCCCCTCGACTTTTCTGGTAAAATCTCAGGTAGGGAATGCACCCACCTTGTTGCTCCTTCAGGGCCCCTCTCATGCTCTCCTTATCTAGTTCTCTCTCTCCCAGCCCACAGGGTCTATTCTACATCACTACACATTCTGCCTCACTCTGTGACTTTTGACTACAAATCTATGTTTTGGGGCCTATCAATTCTTGGTTCCAGATATTCAAGGTTTAGCTTTTCAGACTCAAGGATGTAATTTCACTCTCAAATAGTCCATATCTTACTGCTAAAAGTCTGTATTTTCAAGTGTGTCTGCCCTCCCCAACCCAAAGTAGTGTGCAGAGAAAGCAACAGCAGCTCTCTAAATGGAGGGAAATGAAGGATTGGGTCTGCAAAGCTCAGGAAAAAGAAACTTCAGGCAATGTTTCAAAGTATCACCATATTTTGAATCATAATTGTCATAATCATGATCTCATTGTAGTGTCACATCCCCAGACTCTAGTTGTCCAGCTGTCTCTAGCTAAAACAATCACCAGAAGAGGTATCAGTGCCCTTTTATAAAGGCCTTTATGGAAAGAGTTTCCATGACAGTTATGATGCGAGATAAAGAACTCAAAATATTTTAAAATTCTAAGATGTTCCATTAAATGCCCAGCCCTTTTTGGTATCGATTGTAGTCCTGAATCACGTTCAGAGCTTGTAAAACTCTATGTAAATCCTTTAGTGTACACCAAATTATCTCCTGGCAAAAGATGATGACTGAAGACAGGATGCAGAGTGTGTTCTGATTCATTTTTGGAAAGCACCACGTGTGTCTTTTTCTTGCACAAGGTCCCCATCACCTATAAAATAAAATTTGGAGACCTTGGAGCTGGACCCTCTTTCTCCAGCCCCAACCTGCCTGCCCACCCTCTAAGTCCAACAATTGAGCTCAACCAGATCCACAACCTGTCCTCTGAATGGGCCAGAGATGGCCATTACCCTGCCCTAATCCCATCTGTTCATCAAGGACCATCACAAATCTCAGTTCATCTCCTAGAGGCATCTGTGAGTGCTTCCTATGTTTAAACTGCACATTTGGCACTAACTGGCCCTCAGTTACCTGCTGCTTGTGACTTCTCATGTAAAACAATTTTATTTTAAGTAAAAGTCTATGTTTTGGGCAGAGTCTAGCAACTCTTGCTTCAGCCAACACACATGAGAATGTGTTCCTGCTAATCTAGATGGTAAATTTCCTGAGGACAGCACACCTCTGTGAAAAAAATTTTGGAGCCACAAACAGCATCCACTAAACTCAACCTGTCTGAGCATTGGTTTTTCTCACGTAAAACAGGAATCATTATAATGCCAACCTTACAGGGATGGGTTTAGACTCAATGAGACTACCTATGTTAACAGATTGGCACAAGAAATGTTCAAAACAAGCTAATTCTCTTTCTTCTTTCCCATCGAGTTCTCTATTTCCTCCTCTTCCTTTCCTCAGCCTTCATTCACCAAAAGGGTCCTGCTAACTCACATGATGGTACAATGCTCAAAATAATATGTGCTTCCTAAAGATGGGCTCGATGTTGGATGATGAATGGATGAATTAATTAATAAGAATAAATGAAATTTGGTCTCTACAAGGATGGCCTCACCCAGCCTTGGGAAGCCTCATGACCACGGTCTGGAGCCCTGACTCTTCTTTGGCCATTTTGCTAAGAAGAGCTTAGCAAGGACCCTGCACTGGGCTTCAGTTTTCTTGATAGTGAAATCCAGGATGTATGTAAGGAATGATAGTTGGCTCCATGCTTAAGGATGGTGTGTGCTTCAGAAGAAACTGGCAGGATTTCTATCGGAACCACATTCCCTTCTGCTGCAAATGTGCCAGGGACTTCCAGCCTTTCTAAGCAGTGACATGAAGTCCATGGTGAGCTGACTTGGTTAGCTGTCCTTCCCCAGCTCCACCTCTGACCCGTGTTGCAGAGAGGTCACCACAGCAACTCACCATGCTCCATTTCCCCTTCCAGGAGGGGACAGGAAAACAATGGCAACCAAAGCCTCTCAGCCATTCCAGGTGTTATCATGACCCAGCTGGGCATGTCTTTTCTGGGTCTGAAAACACCAGTTATCTGCCATAGAGCTTGGATGGCTGTCTTAGACACATGTATCTGAATAGCCTCCCTTTCATTAATCTCTAGCCATGAAGGACTCTAATTCAATGTAGAATATTAATACAGTAATATTCAGATTTTTCCCATTTTGAATCTGTGTTTATAGCCCATAATAATAAGGAACTGTGAGGTTGGGTGACATTTTAAGGACTTAGATTTATTTTGGTGAGAGCATTGAAGGGTTTTGTGATCTCACTCCCAAATGGGAGGAAGAAAGAAGTCTCCTAGAAAAGGGGACGCCACCTCATGCCTATGTTATTTCAGTTTGCAGCTACAGTATTATTATATATTCTCTCAATGCTCTCAAACAGAATGAAATCTGGGTTCTTCGATGTATTTTTTAATAACTTTTCTGAAGAGATGGCTGAGTCTGAATTGTTGACTCAAATTGTGTCAGCTTTCCAAGGATCTTGCTTTCAGAGGCAAGAATGATGAATTAAAGAGTTATTTACTTGGATTTTCAAAATGTTTCCATCACTGAGGCCCCTGGGCTTGTGTACAAAGATTACAACGTACTATTCCCCCAGAAAAATAGACTGAATAACCTGTATACAGGCCAAGACAACTACAGTCGAGGTAGCCATGCAGTCCTGCCCTACAGATCCAGAAGTGGTGGTACTCCAGCAAGCTCACCCAGCTAGAAGACATGTCTCAGTAGAAGCAAAGCTTTCATTAGGGTGTGAGAGATGAGGCCAGGTGATTTCTACCTACACTTTCAAGTCAGGAGACAGACCTTTCTGGGGCTGAGGGATGTGAGCTCAGAAAGGCACCACTCCATGGAGGAGGCCATGTCTCCAGTTCCCTAGATATGTTGTTATCCAGGAAATAGCCCAGCTGTCATGGGTGAAGGCCCCCAGGAGGAAGGAAGCCAAAGTGGATTCTGTGGTTCCAGAGAAGAGACATTCCCAGAGCCACTGATTCATGTAGGTGCACACCCCAGGCTCTGCCTGAGAAGAGAAGAGATCCCTGAGACCCACATTCTTAGAAAAAGGTTCTAGATAGCCATTATGAGAGAGAAACTGGGGCTTGCCCACTTTTACTGAGGACCCCTGGAGAGAGGAAGAGCAAGTACAAAGGGAAGGGAAAGGAAGGAAAATGGAAAGGGAAAAGCAGCCAGGCAAGGCATGGATGTTGATGAAAGCATTCCCAGAAATATCTTTCCCTTCCTTCCACATGCAATGGTGGTGATGTGATGGAAATACTAGATGGGGAGTTACTGTTGTAGTAACCCACGTAAATGGGAACCAATGGAAGAGAAATTATATATGCCTTGCATTTCATTCAGTGTTTTTTCTGTTTGTTTGTTTGTTTGTTTGTGGGTGGGGATTGTACCTGCTATTTGCTAGCATCAAACTAGGTCCTGGGCAATTAAATCAAGTTTCCTGGCCTTAAAGAGCTCAGTACAGTGGGTAAGACAGATAAAGAAGGAACTACAATATAGTGAGGTGAATGAGACACAGTGCTGTGGAAATGGGGGAGGATGCAGTGACTGTGTGAAGGATGATAATAGAACAAAGCCACAGAGTGAGTGCACAACAGAAGGGCACAGACATTCTACGCATTTCCTGGGATCCATCCAGCTCCATGAAGCCTCTCCCAAGCCTCCCTCCCTCTCCCCAGGAGCTCTGATCCATTCCTGTAACTGTAGACACACCCCTCTTAGGAGGGTCATCCCACACCCTGTCACACATTTAACACTCTGCCTCCTCCTAATATACTGTCAACTCCTTGTGTGCAAGAACCATGTTTTCTTCATGTTTGCCTCTTTAGCACCCAGAATATTGATGCTGAATACTATGTGCCAGATTGTGAGTTGCTAGTGTTTGTTGGCAGGAAAGAAAGAAGGAAGGAAGGAAAAAGAGAAAGAAGGAAATGAATTTCTCCAACTTCCAGCACTTCTTTCCATTACCTCCCATCCTTCTCCTGTATTTGGTTCCTTTTTTATTCCCTCCAGTAACTCCTTCTTTCCCCCTGTTCTCTTCAATTCTTCCTCCCCACCAGCCACCAATCCGTTCCTGAACCTTCCCTTTCCCCTTCCATCCTTTGTCTTCCTTTCTCTGTTTCTCCTCCAGGTGCTTCCCTTTTTCCACTTCCTGTCTGACCCCCTAAGCCTTTGTGTCCTTTCTTTATCCTTTTCCCCCTAATTTCCCATTACTTGGGGCAGGATCAGAGGTCTGATATGGCTCATGAGGAACAATGAAGTGAAGAAAAGGATGGGCTAAAGATTATTTGTTTTCAAAGACAGTCAATTGAAGGAATGGTGACAGCTTTCAGACGGGGCATAAACCAAGTTAGGCCTTCAGTCAATAAACAAAGAACCAGGACCTCCAACCAGACAGTGGTTGTAGATATAGGCCACAAGGATCATGTGACCAGCCAGTTTTGAGAGTTTCCAGCCCAAAACAGAAGTCCTGGGAGAGCCTGTGCCCTGCTGAAAAAGACCCTACATGGTGACCCCAAATTGCAGACCCCACGGGGATCTGTTGTAAGGCTGGGTTCACCTGTCCCAGCCTTATAACGTGGGAAGCCCCAGCGCCAGGGAGATTAAGTGACTTACCCAAGTTACATAGCAAGTCA
Organism: Macaca mulatta; assembly: GCF_049350105.2. NCBI lineage: Eukaryota > Metazoa > Chordata > Mammalia > Primates > Cercopithecidae > Macaca > Macaca mulatta. The sequence continues at coordinate 95,599,812 of NC_133418.1, forward strand.
TGGCTAAGTCAGAACCACAGCCCAGCTTCTCCACTCCTGGCCCAGCATTTTCCCACTGTAACGCATTGCCTCTAGCTCCAGCAAATGCATTTCCTATGCGCCAGGATTGATGCAGCCAGCATACAGGGAGTCATTCTTCCTGCTGAGAAATGCATCCAGTTATGGGGAGGAAGGTGACAGCTGTTTAATAGCAGCTCTGTGGGATGGTTCTGGACTTGGAATGTGGAATATTATCTCCCGCTAATGCGTTAGCAGAGACGAGGGGAAACAGAATGTAATTACCCAAACGGCTGTTTTTCCCGGATACTAAAATGAATTCTCCCACCCTGGCGAATAATGCGGAGGGCCTTTAACAATTGGTTTATGCCCCCTCTGAAAGCTGTCACCACTCCTAATAGCACAGGGACCTGTCTTGCCAATCAGGGGTATCGATTTGAGACTGCCTCGGCGATCTGCTCGTGGATTCATCAGCTTCCTGAGAGAGCCTCCCCAAAAAAGAAGATCCAGGGGGACTTTGCTGCTGGGCTTCTGACAGCGTGGACTCGGGGCCTCCCTCAAATATGGCCATGCTTCCCTGCGTCTCTGCATCTCTCGCTGAGCCCCAGCAGTTTATGTGGTTTCAGGCCCGTGACCGGGGTGGTGGGAGGGTCCAAGCCAAAGTCAGGATTTAGAGAAATAACCCATTCTTAGGAGAACCCAGAACAAGTGAGCTTCTGGCCACTCATCTTTGCACAAACCTCATAGATAAATATCAACTAGAAAGCATATAAATTAAGTGTAATTAATTCATCTCGTCAACCTAGAAATAACTTCTCCTCTAAATGTCTGTGGGCTTTTATGTTTTACCACCATTATGGTACTTATGGTTTACCACAACTCCTAGTTATTTGTGCTCCTGTCATATCTGCCCTAAGATTGCAGCTCTTTGAGGATAAGAGTCCATGAATCATTTTTGTATTCTCACAGCACCTAACACCTACCACAGAGCTGTACACGGGAAAGATTCCCGATAAATCAAACCTCAGCATGAAGTCACTGACAAACACATGGCTTCAGAGGAAGGAATCCACTGTGGGCAGGACGAGCCTTGTGTCAGGAGCTCTGGGCAACGTGCTCCCTTTGCACTTCCTGTCTCCAGAGGCCAGAAGGTTACACAGAGGCTACACCAGGGACAGGAGAGGATTAGCTGACCAGAGGCAGGACAGCAGTACATTGTCCAAAAAGAAAGGGAATGGAGCCCATCCAGACTAAATAAGACCTGGGACCCAGAAGCCTCACTCATGGCTGTGAAGACTCTGCCTAGAGAAGGAAGGGCCAGGACTGGGAAAGCCAACTATGCCAGAAAAGCCATGAATCATGGCTTGCAATCTTGGCCTCTAGGAAGAAGAAAACCAAAGTGTGTTCTGTGGTCCCAGAGAAGAGACATTCCCAGAGCCATTGCACACTCCAGACTCCGCCTGAGAAGAGGAGAGATCCCTGAGAGCCACATTCTTACAAAAAGGTTCTAGATAGCCATTATCAGAGGGAAACTGAGGCTTTCCCACTTCTACTGAGGACCCCTGGAGAGAAGAAGAGCTTTCAGACCATGGAAACATCATGGCTTGGATGTGAGAAGGAAATTGGAATGCAGGTCAGGTCTTCCTCTCAGCGACGAGGAAGCATCTGGACAAAGCCTAAAAAGTCTTAGGCACCGCCAAAGGGCCGTGCTGCTTAACTGTGTTAGGTAGAATTATCTTCTAGACAGAGACAGGAGGGAGGCAGGCAGCAGACCACCAAACCAACTAACAAGACTGCCAGCCCGGGAGCAAGCCGCACGGTGCTGGCCACCTTCTGGGAGATGAGTGGCCGAAGCAGCCCATTCAAAGGTTTTGGGAGCCTTTATGAATCGAATCTCTGGAAGTCCAGCTAGAGTGTCTATTGATCCCAAAGTCACCTTCAAGTGGAACAGCCATAAATTACCAGTCAGCTTTTATTATGTGAGAGACTTTCAAATTCTAAGCCTGACTTTCTCCTTTTTTATTATCCTAATGAAATACCATGACTTGGCCCAGTCTCAAGAAAGCACCCAGTGAAAAAGGAACAGGATTTCTGAGCTAATTGACTCAAGTCCTCACTAAGAAGTCCTGGACACCAACCCTGCCAGGAACCCTCCTCTGTGTGGGAGACAATCTGGATGCCAAATCACACAGATTTGATGGAACTTAAAGTGGGTGGAGGTGTGGACCCAGGAGTGTGGAGGAGACCTAGACCACCCTGAATAATCCCCTCTTCAAGGGAGGGCCATTGGCCGCAGTGGAAACCTGACTCCATCCAGGAACAACACTAGTCCCGGCTGATTTGTGTGCAGACGCTGCAGTGTTAGTTTTTCTAAAGGCTCCTTTACATTCTGGTTTGGGTCATCCTTTTAGATATACCTAGAATATTCTCTTTTTTTTTTAGTTTTTTTTTTTTATTACTGTAGAAAGAACACTTAACATGTGATCTACCTTCTTAACAATTTTTATAATGCACAACACAGTATTAACTATAGGCGTAATGTTGTATAGCTGATCTCTAGATATACCTAGAATATTCTTAATTGTGCACCTCTTAGTTGAAAAGTCCTGTGCTGAACCATTTATTAATCCCCCAAACATTTATTAATCATTCACAAATGTGCATAATAGGGAATTGTTGGTCGTCACAGAGCTGATAAGGTAGTAAGGAGGAAGGATCTATGACAATTCATTATAAGGAAATTAAGTACCCCCATGGGGGAAGCTGTGGAAGCAGACAAATGAGCATGTGATTCCAAATGGGAGAAAGTATATCAGTGCCTGCCTCTCACTGACACCAGAGTTTATTTTCTCGAGGTGCAGATGAGATGCTATACAGAAAGGTGGGCATCTGCGGGCAGAGGAAATCCATGTCCAAGTAGAACTGGCAAACAATCAACTTCCCTGACACTGGAGCAAACTTAAGATTGACAGGGCTCCTCTACAGCACTTGGGAGAACCTGCTGTCAATCAGTCTGCTTCCTGGGGGCCACATGCTGGGAAACGTTTGTTCTTATTTGGAGACAAACAAGATGGAGAGCATTAGACCGAGCCATAGGCCCAATCACTAACATTCTGTGTGAGGCTTAAATATTTATGTGAGATTTTCTCCATATTTACTTCCACCTGATGTTTTCTCCATCTTTACTTTTCAGCGAAGGCCAGAACATTTATTAAAAATTACACAATTTGATCACCTTTTTCAGTCACCATTCAGAGATTTAAATTTCCAAATAAAGAAGATAAAATATCTTACAAGGACAGCATTGCCTTTTCCAAAGAGTGGAAGGCCTGTCTTGGTTCAGTTATTGTTTTAATACATTTGCAGATTTTCTTGCATGAAATGTTCATGACACACAAAGCAACTTTATAGGTACTCCTGACAAACTCAGTACCATACTGGTTATGGACTCTGGCTCTGCAAGCTGGTGTTCTGGGCTCAAGCCTCCTTTCTGCTGTTTACCAGCTGTGAAACCTTGGTCAAGTCTTTTGTTTCTTCTCTTAGCCTCTTGTTAATCTGTAAAATAGTACACCAAATGGGATATTGCGTATTCTGTTTATCACAGTGATTAGCACACAGGAAGATTTTGCTCTTGACCCAGGAAAGCGCCAAGACAGTGAGATATTATTAAGCATCTCTGAAATTGAGAGTATAGTTTTTGAGATACACCGTCATCTACCATAAGCAAGGAAATAACTCTTTCCTCCTACCCCTCCAGGAAGATCGTAGCTTAATTCAGAGCCCCTACCTCCTGCAAAGCCAGCCTGCAGATTCGGCAGGGGGAGCACTGACATGAAAGAGATGCTAGGTCAAATCCCACCTGGGGCTTGGCATTTGACATGGGAGACCAGGAATATTCCTATAGACAGACAGGTGGGGGAGATGGGGCTTCAGGTTTGCCACAGCACCCCCGCTATGACCAGGAGGACAGAATGAGAATTAACTCTGGCTGTGGTTTGACCCTAAATAACAAAGGCATCTGCTGTGACCGTTTGCCAGGACTGCTGAGATTTCAGGAATAATACCACTGGCCTTTCTGGAGGTTGGAAGCAATGGGGTGATGTGCTGTGTCGAGGAATAAAGAGCCCACTTCTCCCTGGAAGAGTCACAGGTGTCTTCAAAGAACAGCGTGAGCTGGGCCCTGCCAGCTGGGGAGAAAATTGGGACAGAGTGATGTGCAGGGTATTTCAGATGCCAGGGACAGTGATAGTGGTCACGAGAAGGAGATGAGGGTGAAGAACTAACTAGTGTCTGCATTGTCACCACTAATCATTGCTGACTCATATTTAGTCCTAGTGAAGGACCAAGCTTTGCACTGAGCATGTAAATGGGTTAGCTCGTATTCCTCACTATAACCCACGTGGTAGCTCATCCCCATTTTGGAAACAGAGAACCTAAAACTCAGAGGCGTTCGTTATAGCGGAGATATAAGAGCAGAAGTGAGTACCGTGGCCTGGTTGAATCTTCGCACTCAATTTGATGGGGAGAAAAGCCTGTGGTTTATTCACAAACTACTTGTGAGTCGTTTGTGGTGGCTGAAGCTCCGGACGGTGGGACTTGGGGGTCTTTGAGGATGTGGAGCAGTCCTGGGCTGGATGGGGAAGCTTCATTTGCTGATGGTTCAGCTCATGCCCAGAAACCAAGAGAATTCTTTAACCCTGGCTGAACTCAGGTGTCTCCTTCTCTGTCCAAGACAGCTCAGAATAAACAGCACCCCGCAGCTGCGTGAGAGCCCTGCTGTGTGCAGGGCCCAGATGGCACACTTGATTTTCTTTATTTATTTGGATGCCATTTTCAGTGTGATTGAGTGATTCCACCACCCCGGTGGATCTGCTCAGTCTCCCATCCCAGAATCAGGCAGGAGTGGAACAAGTTTGAGGTTTCTGAAAGACATTTATTAATTGAGCCAACTTTGACTAAGCAGCTTCTATAAGTTCTTGAACCAGGGGCAGCAAAGTGCGGAGAAGGGAACACTCAGGGCACTCCATTGTACTGTAGTGAGAATATTACTTAATTTTCTAACAGTTTCTTCCCCGGGAATTTTTTTTTTCCAAATTACATATGATGTGGAGAAGGAGTATAGCATAGAGGTTAAGACTGTAGGTTAAGAGTCAGACTGCCTGAATTCAAATCCAGGTACTAACCTCACTAGCTGTGTAAGCTAGGGTAAGTTATATAATCTCTCTGAGTCTCATTTTCCTCATCTGCAAAAAAGAAGTTAATAATACTATCTACTCTTAGGGTTTTAAGGAGATAAAATGAGTTAATACTTGCAAAATGTCAGCACGCAACCTGGCACATATATAGTCCTCAGGAAAGGTCAGCTATTATTGCTGACAGAGTCAGTGGCCCAGGCTGCATCAGGACCAAGGGGCCTTCAGCTTCCACCCACGCTCCCATGCAGCCTCCTTGGACCTCCGGGGGCCCTGGGCAGTGGTGTGCTGGCAGGTGTCTAACAAGTGCCTCTTCAGGAGGAAACTTTGATTTTACCTTTTGCTGATTTCTGTAGTATAAATATTCCCATGATGGATGATTATAAGATACCACTGTGAGGTCTCCGGATGCGGAATTGGGAAGAGATGCACACAATTGGCTCCAGCGTGCTACTCTGGAAGCCTAGGTGGAAGCCAGAGAGTCTGAGGTGTCCCTGTCAGCTCTGGCTTTGTATATCCTAACTCAGGGTAGCCTAAAACATTGGAGTTAAGCTCCCCACCAATGGTGGGCAAATGTGAGGAAATGGACAAAGTGTGGAGCAAGCAGGAAAGAGTTTGGAGAGTTCAGTGTGTTAGGTTTTAATGCCTGATCTAAAAGGCAGCACATCTGACAGTTCAGTGACTCTTAATTAGATGAGATTGAATCAGCAGAACTGCTTCCTGTAGCTAAAAGTCTTTCCCTTCCAGTGCAGCCATTCAATTACTGCTAGGGCCCATTGGGCAACACGCCTCAGCTGAGGGATGGGATAGTGGCATAAGGACATGCATGGCAGAGACCTTCAAGGACAAGTGGTGTATGTGTGTGTGTGTGTATGTGTGTGTGTGTCTGTGTGTGGCGGGCGTATATGTGGTGTGTGTATTAGCAGGGAGCATAGGCCAGGATGGACAGAAAGTCTTGGGCTTAGAAACTCAGGAATTACCTTGTAGAAAGTGACCTGAGATACAGATAAATTATATAAAAGCAGCACTGGAGTGGGAATCTGGGGACCTAGGTTTTAGGCCCAGTGCTGCATGACTTTGTTTTCCCCGCTGAAAACAGGAGAATCAGGATGCCAACCATGCCATCTTCACAGGGGTGTTGTAGAATCAAGAGACATCTCATCTGTGAACGCACTATACAAATGGAAGAGGTTAATTAGCGAAGTAGCTAAATGCTCATGAGTCGGCCAAACACCTTGGAAACCAATCAGTTGCTAGGGAAGGTATCAGATATCCCTTCCTGTCACAAAGAAAAGTGGGCTGGCCAGGTGTGGTGGCTCACGCCTGTAATCCCAGTACCTTGGGAGGCCAAGACAGACAGATCACGAGGTCAGGAGATGGAGACCATCCTGGCTAATACTGTGAAACCCCGTCTCTACTAAAAAAAAATACAAAAAAAATTAGCCAGGCGTGGTGGCAGGTGCCTGTAGTCCCAGCTACTCGGGAGGCTGAGGCAGGAGAATGGTGTGAACCTGGGAGGCAGAGCTTGCAGTGAGCCGAGATCGCACCAGTGTACTCCAGCCTGGGCAACAGAGTGAGACTCTGTCTCAAGAAAAAAAAAAAAAAAAAAGAGAAAAGTGGGCACATGGTAAGAGTAGTGATGGCCTGGGACTGGAACCAGAAAGCTACATGTGCCAAGAAAGCAGTTCTTCATCTTACTCCTCAAGAGAGGTGACAGCATCTCTTAGGTATAATACCAAAGCCTCTGGGTTTTAGCTTCTCTCTCTCTCTCTAAAACTGGGACATTGAGGAGAAGGATGAAGAAGGATGGTCTCCGGTGCATGATGCCATGGTTCCCATTGGGTGCTACTCTGCTCTCCTGCCTTCTCTGATACACGTGGCCCAGAAGGACTGCCTTGGCCCCAAATCCACCCCAGGACCATTCAGCTCAGCCCTCAAAGACACCCAGCACTATCCCAGTCTTGAATTCTGAAGAAAATAATCTGATGGGCCCAGATACGGCTTTTGAGCAAGGCCATATGCATCTTGGGTTGTTGGCCAGCTTGTGAAAGGGCTTCCCTTCAATCACAGACAGTCTCTCTGTCACAGCACAGAGACCACAGGGCCACCTAAGACAGGGCAGACTCTGTGAGGAGTCAGGACAGGAAACAGCCACAGTTGGCCTCTCTGGAACATCCTGCACTCCTCAGACACATCTACAGTCTTTTCATAGCCCCTTAAAGACAAAGAAATGAAACGCTGAAAGACCTTGTGGCCAGCACATGAGACTACACTGAAGGTCATACAAAAGCTATAAAGGTCAGTGAAAGGCTGGTCTGGGGTGTTTGAGCTGCCAAGTGACAGAAATGCCCCAGCCTCAGGCTCTCTTGTGCGTAGGAACCAAAGGCTGTCCTTTGTTAAAAGTGTCAACTGCATCTATTTATCTTCCTACCTTTGAGTCTCAACATCCTAATCAGGCAAAACGAAGTACCAAGGTTTTCCTTTTGGGATGTCCATGAAGAATTTAGCAGAGTCTTAATGCATTAGGTTGAATCATAAGAAATTGCCATTTTTATGTGCCCAGAACAGTACAATGTCACCAGTTTCATCTGGTTCAACCTAATAGGAAGCCTTCAATAAATGCTTTTTTTTTTTAGATCCTCACTTCATCATGACCTTCTCCACCAGAAAAATATTGAAACCTCAACACACTGCCTTTGGGTCATTTACAGCTCAATACAAGTGTGTAATGAATAAAACACCTCTCCCTGGTGTACAGACAGGAGCAGGCTTTAGCTCCGACACCACCTTGTAAATTCTCTGCCCTCTGCCCTCTAGAGATGGAGGTTTGTGGTGCATGGAGCCAGACCCAGACTTGGCAAAGCAATGAAAGCTCTGTGTTCTCAGGCTGGAAAATTCCAGAGATGAGTCTTCTGTTTAATCATGTCATTTTTTCCTCTTTCCTGAAAATTGGGGTAATTGCAAATGTAAATACACAAAAGTGAAAAAGAAAATTGGTGATTGATTGATAGGAAGGAATAATGCATCAAGCTTATTACCTTCCCTTGGAGTGGCACACGGCCAGACCTGAAGCTCTTCTAAGCACAGGCAGGGCCTGATGGAGCATGGGAATGGAAGAAGGGGAACGAGTCAGGTAGAACTCAGAGGACACTGGCCGGAGGGCCAAGGAAGCCACTAGCATTAGGGGACTCTGGACTTGTCCTCTTTTCTCACTGGACCTCAGATTCTTCATTTACAAAGTGAAGAATGGGTCAGGTTCATTCCTACTTAGCATCCACAGCCTCTGAGACAGGAGTGTACACAGTACTCCAGATAACCTTAGCATGAAAGGGTCAGTGTATCAGTCTGTTCTCAGATTGCTATAAAGAACTGCCCAAGAGTGGGTAATTTATAAAGGAAAGAAGTTTAAATGACTCACGTTTCTACATGGCTGGAGAGGCCTCAGGAAACTTACAATCATGGCAGAAGGTGAAGCAAACGTCCTTCTTCACATGGTAGCAGGAGAGAGAAGTGCAGAGAAAAGGGGGAAAAGCCCCTATAAAACCATCTGGTCTTGTGAGAACTGACTATCACAAGAACAGCATGGGGGTAACCACCCACATGATTCAGTTACCTCCCATTGGGTCCCTCCCATGACATGTGGGGATTATGGAACCTACAATTCAAGATGAGATTTGGGTGGGGACACAGCCAAACCATATCAGGCAGTGAGGGTGAGCCCCAAGCCAACTGGGATGGCAAATGGGAGGTCCCTGCCCATTCACGCCTGTAACCACCCAGCGAGTTCTCCTTGCCCGCTGCCTAGATAGAGCCAATTTATCAAGACAGGAGAATTGCAATAGAGAGTTTAATTCATGCAGAGCCAGCTGTGTGAAAGATCTAAGTTTTATTATTACACAGGTCAGTCTCCCCAAGAATTCAGGGATTGGAGTTTTTAAGGATAATTTGGTGAGTAGGGGGCCAGTGAGTTGGGAGTGCTGACTGGCTGGGTAGGAGATGAAATCATAGGGAATCAAAGCTGTCCTCTTGTGCTGAGTAAGGTCCCGAATGGGGGCCACAAGAACAGATGAGCCGGTTTACTGATCTAGGTGGTGCCAGATGATCCATTGAGTAGAGGGGCTGCAAATATCTCAAGCATTGATTTTAGGTTTTACAATAGTGATGTTATCCCCAAGAGCAATTTGAGGAGGTTCAGAATCTTGCAGCCTCCAGCTGCATGACTCCTAAACACTAATTTCTAATCTTGTGGCTAGTCTGTTAGTCCTACAAAGGCAGTCTGGTCCCCAGGCAAGAAGGAGGTTTGTTTTGGGAAAGGGCTGTTGTCCTCTTTGTTTCAAAGTTAAACTACAAACTGAGTTCTTCCTGAAGTTCGTTCCTCCTGCACCCAGGAATGAACAATGACAGCTTGGAGGTTAGAAGCATAATGGAGTCAGTTAGGTCAGATCTCTCTCACTGTCATAATTTTATCAGTTATGATTTTTGTAAAGGCAGTTTCACTCCCATCCCCCAACCCTTTCTGGACTCTGCCCACTTCCCACAAGCCCTCCTATTCCTTACTACCACAGCCTCTATCCTCTGGCCTCTCCTGCCTCTCTCCCACTACAGCCTAGGTGTCTTGGGGCAACTCCTCTGCAGATGGATCTGGAAATGCCTGCTCGCTGACCAACCACTGATTAATCAATCAACATCACAATGTCACATAACCCTCTCTGGACCTCTGTTTCCCCAGATAATTGGATGTTGCCTGTCTAAAAGTCCTCTCAGCCCTGAGATTCTATCCTCTGTATCTTTGCTTTAGCATACTCCCCACAGCCACCATGCAGGTATGGAACATTCTGGGCGTGATATAGGAGAGCAAGGTTTGGGGGGGTCGTCAAGCCATGGGCCACACAGGGCACTTCTTTCGTGACCACGTGGCCCTAGTAGCTGGAAACCAGCCTGCTTGTCTCCCCCAAGTACTACAAGCCCCACGCAGCCTTTTTTTTTTTTTTTGAGACGGAGTCTGGCTTTGTGGCCCAGGCTGGAGTGCAGTGGCCAGATCTCGGCTCACTGCAAGCTCCGCCTCCCGGGTTTATGCCATTCTCCTGCCTCAGCTTCCCGAGTAGCTGGGACTACAGGCGCTCGCCACCTCGCCCGGCTAGGTTTTTTTTGTAATTTTTTAGTAGAGACGGGGTATCACCGTGTTCGCCAGGATGGTCTCAATCTCCTGACCTCATGATCTGCCCATCTGGGCCTCCCAAAGTGCTGGGATTACAGGCTTGAGCCTCCGCACCCAGCCACCCAAGCAGCCTTTAAAGGCATTTCTGCCTGTTCTCCCTACATACATTTCCACAACCAATAACAGTAATAAATCTATGCCACTCCTGACAGTTTACAAAGGGCTTTCACACACACATCTCATGTGCTCTTCCCCACAACCTTTATTGTCACCAGTTTAGCAGTGGTGGTGAGGGTGCAGCACGGATGTGAAGTGATGTAGCTAATCGGTAGCACAACTTGAAGCAGAGCCCAGATGGCCAACTCCTAGGCCAGTGGCCTCTCCAGATATAGCATCTCCCTGCTCCAAGGTGGTCATCATTTCCTACTCCTCATGACGGGGCAGCCAGAAGAAGAGAGAGTGGCTGCCAGGGCTAGGGCTGATGATAGGATCGCCTTCACTGCGGCCAGAGCTGAGAAGGTTCTGCATAGCTGGAGCTGCAGGGACCCCCAATAGGAGAGTCCCGGGATCTTAAAGCCAACATTCTGCTCTTCACCGGGCTCAGCCCCAGTTGAGTGCCACTTCTCTCTCTGGTGCTGCTTCTTCCAACTAGGGTGCTCTGCTTAGGAGTCTGGGTCTGCCTCTCCCACCCTACCACCAGCCTCCCATGGAGTTAACTGAATTACACCTGGCCCACCTTAGCCTCTCCAGCCTTACTCCAAGACTTTACAGCTGCAATCATCACCATAAATCAGCAAGTCTTTCCATGTATTTGATCAGATTTCTCAAGCTGAGAATCTGATTGCTCCAGTCTATCTCCTAAGGCACAAGTCACAGGTGTGGCCAGTCTAGTAATTGGTTGCCCCTGGCTCGATCTGTGATGGCTGGAGTGGGATAGTCTGATTCAGAAGTGGCCCCCAGGATACAGGAACTCTGGGCAGAGGACTGGTCCCTGGAGAGTGAAAGGTGGAGGACTGAGCATGCAGTTCACGCTTTTGTCTGGGATACCTCCCCTCTGTCATTATCGGGTGATCCCTGCTGACCTGTCATGGCCCAGCCCAAGTGAAGCACAAAGGCTTCACTGCTTTGTGAAGCGTTTAGGGAGAATGAGCCAGTCCTCTCTCTAAGCTTCCATACATCTCTCCTCAGTTTCACGTATGTCTTCACCCCCCACAAAAATATAAGATCCCAAAAGAACAGAAGTATTTTTCATCTATCTTTAATAACTCTATACGTTAATTCAAAATAGAAGCCACAATATAACTCAGTGTTTCCCAACACTGTTGTGGTGAAAACATGTCCCATGTTCAAATATGAGCAATGAATGTTGGGTTTTTAAATGTTGCCCAAATTTCTCCAGTCCAGGATTTCTCAGAGCCTTTAATCTGCTAATATACAATATGAATCTCCAAGAGTAAAATAGAATATGCAGCCTTCCCGAACTTATTCCCACAAAATAATCTTTTCATGAAGCACAAAAACAGTTCCCAGAACCAGTGTTTTTGCAGAAAACAGTTTGGGAGATACACATGTAGCAGAAATTCCTTAGACTTAGGTGCAGGCAAGCTATAGTTCAATTTGGCTCTGCAACCTTGGACAAGTCACTTAACCTCTCTGGGCCTGAGTTTCTTTATCCGTTAAAGATGATAATACCTACTCACAGGGTTGGTAGGAGGATAAAATGACATACAGTGGGTCCAGTGTGACTTGCTCAGTGACTGCCTCTGAGCAGGTGCTCCATAAATGGTTGCTGCTGGTTTCTTGGGACTCTGTCATTACTGAGTTTATAGCAGGTACTCAGGAGGTTCTGGTTCAGAAGCACAGCACCGCTGAGAAGCCTAGACGGCTCCTGAGAGCCAACAGAAACTGAGCAAGACTAGAGCCAGTGGCAGCTGTCTCTGTCCCACAGGGGTGGGACAGGCTGACTCAGGTACTCAGCTCAATGGAAGGATCTTCCCAGGATCTCCACATCTGCCAGTCTCCTCTCCAGAACCAATGGCCATAGGGATCACCAAGGGGCCACTAACCTTTCACTGGCCACAACAAATGTCTGGTGGCCCAAGGCCATTCTCATCCAGCATGCAGAATAAAATAATACAGTCACTTACAATTGCCCAGTTCCTTCACATTCACAAGACTTTCTTTGTGGTTTCCATCTTCTCTCTTCAACCAGGCCCAATAGACCTCACATAGAATGCTCTGGAGTTATGTATCAGGATAGTTCTAATCCCAGAAACCCTGTAGGATAGACAGGACAGGGATTATTTATGCCCATTTTACAGATACAAAAAGTAAGACTTGGAAAGACTAAGCCAGTTGCCCAAACCTTCACCCTGAGAGCAGCAGTTTATCAGCCCTGCTTGCTAGAGATGGTTCTTGCTGATTATCCATTGCTCTCCAGGCTCTGAACTGCCTCCTTCTACCTTGAGTGGGTAACATTCCTGTTTCAGTGATTCCGGCCTTGCACAGGCTGAACTTCCCAGCCAGGTGTCTCCTGACCAGCCCTCACTGTAGCCATGGTGACAGAATCCAGCAGGTGCTGGTTCTACTCATCCAGCTTGGAGTCTTTCCCACAGTCGCACTGTATTTTGCAGGTTGCTCTTCCCTGAGCAGGGCACATCCTAGGTTTAGTGTGTAAACCATATCTCTATCCTTCTTCCAGCTGATAGACATGGCTCCTCCCTCTGACCTGTCACCTGACCACTCTGCACGTCCTTCATACCACCTGCAGGATGCTCTTCCAGAGCTGGAAATAATGAAAGGAGAGGCCTTTGGCCAGAGCAGGCTGGCCTGATTTTTGCACTAGAGTGTTTAAAACAGCCCAGGTGCAGAGGATCCCTGCTTCCTGGAAGCGGAGTTGTTTTGTGTCTAGATGAACATCTCTCTTCAGCCATTGCCCCCTACCCTGGTAGACGCCATGCCAACTGCCTTAGCATAATGCACTCTGATTTCCCCGCTGTGACTAGTAATGGACTATTAAGCCAGTGTTGCCCCATGAATCTCAGCCTATGAGGCAGCAATCATAAACAAGCAGTTTGAAATGACTTTCCCCCGATGAGGCCGCAAACAAACAGAGGCCAAAACCCAGCCTGTGGCCTATTGTCAAGAACACCAGTCAGAGCAGGGTCAAGAACAAAGTTGCAGCTGCAACACAGGCTAGGGAAACCACTGCTTCCCGGTAATTAGGACCCAGGCTATTCCCAGGCTGGAGCCTGAAAGGCAGTAGAGGTAAAAGTCTCCACCTAATACCTCTCTATCATTTCATTTTACTGCCCAGGTAGCCCCTGCACCTTAGGAGCAGATGGGACCATACGGCCAGTTATTTTATAATTAAAAAGAAGTGAAAGGAGACATACTTCCCAAATTCTTTGCTTGAGGACATAAAGCTGGAGCCCACAGAATAAGGCAGACTCTACTGTCTTCTCCGCGCTGATGGAGAGGGAGGTCCTGCAACCCCTTTCAGCTGGAGTGGGGACTGAGAGAGTAATGCAGCCAACATTCATCAAGCCTTACTCTGTGTTAGGCACCACTAAGAACTTGATGGACACTAATTCATTTGCTCTTCACAAAGGCCACATGAAGAAGGTACTCTTATTATCCCCATTGTACATTCGAGAAACTGAGTCTTAGGATGAACCACTTCCCAAGCTTACAGAGCAGGTAGGTGAGGGAGCCAAGAGTAAAACTCAGACAGCCTGTCTTCAGAGCCACTGAAAAGTCCTGACTGAATCTGGGTCCCTTTAATGGAGAGTACTCAATGAACACTGATAACATAATAGAGCATTGAATTAGGAGTCTGTCCTCACAATGGGAGCTGTAAGTAGCAGAATGTGAGCTGCATTCAGTTCTGCCTCATTCCTTCCATGTGATCTGCACAAGAACCAAACTGACTTCATCTCTACCTCACAGGACTATTATAAAGATTGAATTTCATAACATGTGTCAAAGTGTTTCATAAACTACGATGCTTACCATATGAACTGTGAGCATTTGTTGCTTTCCAATAAAGAATCAGTGTCCTGCCCTGGTCCTGCTACTCACTAGCTAACTGAAATGGCACAACTGACCATATGAATTGGTATTTCTAAGCTTTGGCTTTTTAAACATAGAATGACACTATTGATACAAGGCCAGCTTCTCACCTTGCTTCCTACTAACCTGATTCTCCAAGTTGTAGAGCCTTAATGAGCTGAGCCCCTGGGTGCCTCGAGGATGCACACATACCAGATGAACAGAAAGCATTTATTATTACGGTAATTGTGCTAAGATGCCCTCTCCAGAGAGCTGCCAGCACTTTACAGACACAGTTCATTCATTCTCATAAGCAGACCCAGATGGACCACCCTGGGGGACCATCTGGCTGGGTTGAGTGTGCCAAGTCAGCCTAGGAGAGATGGAGCAACTTGGGCTCACTAGGGTGGTGGCAGAATCCTACAACTCATGAATTCCACCCCTGCCCAGCCTGACACAGATCATGTTGTCTCTGAGAAGAAGCAACTCCTTCAGCCCTGTTGTCCTTGAAGACCAGTTCTCAGCCTATACCAAGTTGATGGGAAAGGTTTTAATAAGACACAGCAAACCCCTACAGCTGTCCCTTGCAGCGAAACCCTCATGGCAGAGGTTCTTAAGGTGCAGTCCCAGAACCAGCACCAATGTAATTTGCATAATTAAAAATGCAAATTATCAAGCTCTATCCTAGATCTACTGAATCAGGAACTCCGGGGGTGTTAAGAAGCATGACTTTGATGCATGCTAAAGTTTGAGAACTACTTCCTTAGAGTAAATCCCAGTTATAGTTGCAAAGGTTATCTGTGCCTCCTGAAAGGCACTTTCTTCAGATGGAAAGAGCTAGATCGGCAGCTGCTTATTTACTGAGCAGTCATTATTCCCAGGCTGGAGCCTGGAAGGCAATGGAGGTAAAAGTCCCCACCTAATACCTCTCTATCATTTCATTTTACTACCCATGTAGCCCCTGCATCTTCAGAGCAGATGGGACCATACGGCCAGTTATTTTATAATTAAAAAGAAGTGAAAGGAGACAGACTTCCCAAATTATTTGCTTGAGGACATAAAGTTAGAGCTAAATCTCCCCTATGAGACCAAGGTCTCAACTGCAGACTGCCCCCAGCAGCTCAGAGTATGAGCCCTGCCACTCCCTGACCATTCACACCCCACCCCATCCAAACCAAAGGATGACCTTTAGTGGTCCTGAGCAGTGTTCCTCCAAGTGCTCACGGAAATGAGTTGGTTGACCTCCTTCACCAGCCCAGTAGCCCACCTGGAAAACCAGATTCTAGGCAGAAAGAGGGTGTCAGAGCTTCAGAGGAATGGCCAGGATCTGTCTTCTCAGGGCCAGAGACCCCACTCCTAGAATGTTCTAGGAGAAGCCCTGGACTGGCAGCCAGGGGACCACAGTTCTAGTTCCTCTCTACCTCTTACCACCCATGTGACCTTGAGCCACTTTCCTCATCTATAAACGGGGGTGACAGTTCCATGTCATAGTGTTGTTTTCAGGATTAACTGAAATCATGTACCTCAAACTTCAAAAAATAGAGAGTGCTATGCAAATAAAGATCTTTATTATTCTGAATCACTGCTCTTTAAAGAAGACAAGTGAGGTCAGGAAAGCAGATGGAGACCACATCTGACCATCGGGTAAGGATTTATGAGTGAAATTGTCCCGCTGATTGGAATGAAGACCCAGGAAGCATGCTGCAGAGTGCACGGCAGCTCTGGGGACTGCCTGGCTGGTCAGCGGTCTGTGCTTCATTCGTCTCCTCCTCCCAGTTCAGAGCCTCTGACAGATGGACCCAGGAATTGCTTCCTGGTTCAGCCAGTGAAATGGACTCAGTGAATAGTTTACAGTTTACCCCTGAGCCAGTAAATCCAAACTCTTCTGCATTGTGTCATGCCGGGATCACAATAAATCTGGCATAAGACGGGACATAAAACGTATCCGTGTTTAGTTGATTTGTTAATTTAACTGTCAATGGAAATCAGATGTTGAGATTCACTGTGAAACGAAGTAGCAATTTGTGCCTCTGTCAGAAATATGGGTCTACAGTGTGATTCAGAAACCTCACCCCAGCATGGTGGGCATTTCGGGGATGCTGGTGGCCCTGAGAGATGCCAACAGCTTGGTGGCCCAGGCCTGGATAAGGTCCGTCTCCCCATTCCCATGGCTGTCCACACTTGGACCAGCCCTGATTCTGCAGGATGCTGTAGGGAGTGGGTCAGAGGTGTGAATGAACTGTGGATCTCTGAAAATAAAGCAGACTGCATTCAATTGGTACCTTCCTGTGGATCTTTTTTTCCCCTCTGAAAATAGATGCAGTCCTCACCCTGCCTGCCTCCTGGATTGATTGAGAGAAACTAATGAGATAGTGGACATGAAAGGGCTTGGAAGAGTTTTGTGAATAGAAATACAGGTCATGTATTGGAATAGAAACAGGGTGAATTGGGGTCCTCAGAATGTAAGCATCAGCCTAGGAAGGAAAGAGAAGGACTGACTCACTCATGCTTCTTTCAGAGAAATTTACTTCCTTTTTTTGATTGTAAAAGTTGTGTATGTCCATTATAGAACACAGAAATTCAGAGAGGTTTAGAAAAGAGGGCTCAAAGCATTCATAATCCTCACCCTTAGAGGTAACTGTGGTTAACAATTTGACACATATTCCTTCTGGTTTTCCTTTCCGTGTATATAAATGGATTTTGCTATGCTGTTCCAACAGTCTTAGATACAGGTGCATTGGGCTTTTTTGGTTGGTTGGTTGGTTTTCTTTGTAGTTAATTTATTATGAAAATTTTCTCATGTTAATAAAAGTTCTTCAAAAACATCCTTGTGTGATACAGGGGTGCAAGCTTTTATTACTGTTTCCCTGCCTGTGGGGATCTTATTTCTTTGTTTTCACTTTCATGGTATGATAATCTGCTATGAGGTTTTTTAGATCTAAGTGTCTCATAACCCTCTCTCCTCCAGGAAGTTTCCTAAAAGTGGAACTTTGGGGTTCAAAGGTCTGAACAAAATTTTAACGTTCTTAAAACATACTGCCAAACTTTTCTAGAAAAGATCTCGCAGTTCACATTCTCACCAGCAGTATGTAAGAGTCCCTAACTCACTACATCCTTGCTAGGACTGAGTATTATTTTAATTTATTTATTATTTATTTAAATTAAGACAGGGTCTCACACTCAGTCACCCAGACTGGATTGCAGTGCTGAGATCACAGCTCACTATAGCCTCGACCTACTGGAGAGACCTCCCAGGCTCAGGCAATCCTCCCACCTCAGCCTCCCAGGTAGCTAGGCCTATAGGCATATGCCACCATGCCCGGCTAATTCTTTTGTATTTTTAGTAAAGACAAGGTTTTACCATGTTGCCCAGGTTGGTCTCAAACTCCTAGGCACAAGCGATCTGTCCGCCTAGGACTTCCAAAGTGCTGAGACTACAGGTGTGAGCCACTGCGCCCAGCCTGGGTATTATTTTCAAATCTTTGCTAATCTGATGAAGCTATTTTGTGCAAAGGCTATTTCAGTTTCTACCGTTATAAGTAAAAGTAATGGCAAAAACCAAAATAGCTTTTGCACCAACCTAATAAAATGTTTGAATCTGACCATCAGTTGACACAGCTCATACTAAAGTCACACAGACAAGTCACTATTCCCTGAGTATGCCATCCTCTCTCCCTGGAGCTCCCTTGTCTTTTCTCTTTTGTTGAGAATTCTTGCCCACTCTTTGAGGATAACTCAAGTGTTATCTGTTTCCTGGAGCCTTCTTTTCCCGCCTGGCTGGATACTCCTTCTCTGTGTGCCTATCATTCAGATATCCCAGTTACCTATTTCTGAGCAACAAATACTCCAGAGCATATTAGCTTAAAATAACTACCATTGTATCATTTTTCACAATTGCATGGGACAAGAATTTGAGCAGGTAACTTTTTCACACCACGTGGCATTGACAGGTCATGTATTGGATTCAGCTGGCAGATCATATGGTGTGTGGGCCCCAGGATGGCTTTGCTTGCATGTCTACTGCCTTGGAAAAGATGGTAGGAGGGCTGAGCTCAACTGGGACTATCGCCAGAGTGCCTACACCTGACCTCTCTAGCATGGTAGCCTTGAGGGAGTCAAACTTCTTACATGCATGCTCCAGGCTCCAAGGACAAATGTATCCATGACCAAGGAGGGCACTGCACAGTTTTTATGATCTAGCCTCAAAAGTTACATGGTGGCTTCCATCATATGTTATTAGTCTAAGCAGTCATGAGCCTGCCCGACTCATGAGAAGGATACCAAAATCTCCATCTCTCAATAATCCTCTCAAGAGGATTTTTAAAGAATTTGCAGATAAGTTTTGAAACAGCCAAAACACACACCTATTTTAGCACTTATTGTGTTTTTATTATTAATTGTCAAAATATCTGTCCTAGTATATGGGATGGCCTCAAGATTGTAAACCATGTTTTCTTCATTGTCTAGTATTTATTGAATACCTACTATGTACCAGACACTGAGGCTCACCTGCAGTTTTTGTAAACCTCAAGACAACCTTGTGAGATAGATGCTGACACTCAAGGCAATTGAGTACCTTGTACAAGACCAAGCACGGTCGAGTCAGCATTCAAATTTGGTCCAAAACGGTCTCCAAATCCAATCTTGTTTTCCTCACCTCTAGCACATGCTCAGTAAATTGAAGGTCATTGGAAATTCAGGTCAGCACATAATTTTAAAACTTTATATCAGGTCCATTGAAAATGCATCTTCCTTATATTACCAGGGGTTCCACAGCAAAACTGCTTTCATCCCTGAACCCTTAGTGAACTGAGAGAGGACACCTGTGTCTGTGCCCCTGTCACTTGGCCAGTGAGTCCAAGATCTGTGGGCACGAAGGTTTCCTCTAGGTGTCCTCAGAGATTTCTCCCATCAAGTCTTGTCTGTTTTCTCACCTATTTTCCCTAAATGAAATTGTAGACTCTGTTCAGTAGCTCTTCACTCTGGAGAATATAGTACCTGGCAGAAACTCCCTGGGTGTTTGAGAAAGACTTGCAGAAGTGGAAATGGAGTCTTGTGTACCTGGGGACCCGCCCAGTCTGAAGCAGCCCTTTGTGCCATCTGCCTGTACTTCGTAGCAAGATTGAGGGCTGAGGGGATTCTAGCTGATCTGGGAGTCTCCCCATATGCTTTCCAAATTGTCATCCACATGTATCACCATTACCAGACCCTCCCCCAACACCTCCTTCCTGCACATGGAAACTCATCTCCATTGTTCCCTGCTGCTGACTGAGACGCTGATCCACGGCACGGGGAGAAACAGCCCTCAGAGCTCACCTGGTCCAATCCCATTATTTCACAAATGAGCAGACTGAGGCCGAGAGAGGCTAATGCCAGGTTTAAGGTCACTCAAGTGGCCTGATGCAGTGGCTCATGCCTATCATCTCAACACTTTGGGAGGCTAAAGCAGGAGGATTGCTTAAGCCCAGGGTTTAAGACCAGCCTGGGCAAAATAGGGAGACCCCATCTCTACAAAAATTTTTTTTTTTTTACTTAGCCAGATGCAGTGGCACACACCTGTGATCCAGGCTACTTGGGAGACTGAGATGGGAGGATCACTTGAGCCCAGGAGTTTGAAGCTGCTGTGAGCCATGATCATGCCACTGCACTCCAGCCTGGATGACAGAATGAGACCCTGTCTCAAAAATAAATAAATAAAAATTAAAAAATAAAAAAAAAAAAATCACTCAGCACACAGTAGTGTCAGGTTAGCTCAGAGGCTTCGTCACTGCCAGGCCACTGTAGTTTAAGCTATATCCAGTGCCTCACACACTGGTAGATTCCACTGGAAACCAAACAGAAGGGGGATTTAAAAGAGGAAAGAGAAGAGCCAGAACTCCGCACGGGGCCTCAGCCACAGGCTTTTCTCAGTAGGCCACACTGACTTTCCCCTGTCCTGCAGTCTTCATTAGTGCTTATTTTCAAGGCCAGTATAATCAGTCATTTTTCAAATGTTCTAAATATTGTTCTACAACATAAATTGTTCTAAAATATAACATAAAATTGACCATCTTAACCATATCTACGTGTACAGTTCAGTAGTGTTTAAGTATATGCAACATTGCTGTGCAACCAATTCAGAACTTTAACTTCCCAAACTGAAATTCCCATACCCTTTAAACAGCTCCCTATTCCTCCCTCTTCCCAGCCCCCATAACCACCGTTCTACCTGCTGTCTCTATGGATTTCACTACACAAGGTACCTCATGTAAGTGACATCGTACATTTCTCTTTTTGAAACTGGCTTATTTCACTCAGCATGTTGTCTTCAAGTTTCATCCATGTTGAAGCATGTGTCAGAATTTATTTCCTTTTCAAAGCTATACTGAGGAACTGCTATATTGTTTCCCATAGCAGCCACACCATTTTACATTCCCACCAACAACACACAAGGGTTCAAATTTCTCTATATCTTTGCCAACACTTGTTATTTTCTATTTTTTTTTGATAGTAGCCATACTAAATCAGTCATCTTCTTGTATATTTCAATCATATTCATTGAAGGAATCAAGTAAACGATAACACATACAAAAAATGTCTGATACATAGTAGGCTGAATATTATTTTAGTAGTTGTTATTTATCCTCCCTGCCTGCCTATCATCCAGTTTTCCTTCTTCATTAGGTTTCTCCCAATCTTGTGGTTCTGAGAAGTTCAGACCCTCACATGAGAGGCTTAGAAAAGAACTAAAAACTAAAAAATACAAAGAGGTTCTTGACTCCTAGCCTTGGCAAGTGATCTTGATATTTTCATAGGGGACTCTACCCCTTTCCAGGTTTCTTTGCCTGAACTGTGCCTATCAAATTTGATAACACCAAAGCTCCTTATATTTCCTCCAAGGAAACCCTGCTTCCTCTCGCCCCTGGCTGGAAGGATGTCCCATCCACTGCACACTGCTAGCTTGTAGTCTATTTCCCATTTGGCTTTGTGCCTAGAATGGGAAGCAGTGTTTTTTAAGAGATGGAGTCTTGCTCTGTTGCCCAGGCTGGAATGCAGAGGCACAATCATAGCTCACTGCAGACTCAACCTCCTGGGCTCAAGCGATCCTTCTGCCTCAGCCTCCCAAGCAGCTAGGACTACAGGCACATGTCACTGTGCCCTGCTGGGAAGCCCTTACTGACTGTCTCCCAGACTCTCGCTACTCACTGTAAATCAGCCATCACTCTCCTGCATGTATGGTGGCTCCCAGCAGCCCATGCCGGTTGCAGCTTCATCAGCTTCCCAGTCCAAGTCCCATTGCAGGTATGAATGGGCAGCCGTCATCCTGAATGGTGGTGGCAGCACTGAGCAAGGTCTTTAGATACAGAGAAGGCCATGATCAGTACAAGGAGCCTTCTACATGATTTGCTTTTTATATTAACAAATGCCAGCTTTGTACACACATAGCCATAGGAGTTGGGGCTATATGGAAGTCCTCTGAAATACCAATTTTACATTATGAACAAAGCATAAACCCTGCTTCTGAATCTACCCAAAATTATGTATTAAAAAGCATTATTCACTTATTCTTTCAAGAAACTTTTATTGAGATTCCCAGGTGCCAGGTGTTGTTCTAGGCACTGGGGATTCAGCAGTGAAATACACACTAAGTTCTCCATCCCGAGTGCTAGTCAGGGAGACAGACTACCAACAACACTAATAAGGAAGGTGTATATTGCTCAGTTATACAGGTAGCAAGGAAAGGAGAGATGAAGTATCTGTGATTTGATTAGAGGCCAGGGGAGAGATTTTAAATAAAGCCACCAGGGAAGGCCTTGCTGAGAAGGTAACATTTCAGTAAAGATGGAGGTGTGGAAGCCTCTTATGAGTTTAGTGATATCATGTGTAAATGTCAGATGGTTAATATTAAAAATAAAATCTTAATTGTTTTCTAGCACTAGGTGGTTTACAAAGTACTTTCCATAATTATCTCATTTGGCCCCAACAACCCCTGATGGAGGAGGCATTTCTCCTGGCTCATGGGGACGAGCCCTGAACGCCCATATTCAGGTTCCTGGACTTTATCTTAGTACCTACTTGGTACATTATTCCTCTGAAAACACTGAATGTCCTAGCCATTTGAGAGATGGGAATCCTATTCCCAAATCGCAGCCACCCTCCATGGGTCCCCAAGACACTGGCTTGCTTGCTCAGGCCCTGCCTCCTGCCTGTTGTACACGTTCTTCTCTGGCATTCCACTGACTTGCACTCCACAGTCTTCCCTCTTGCTCATTTCTGGGGCTTCTAAAATGGCCTTTTCCACCCTGGTGGGGCTAGCAGATTGATTAAGAGTGTGGGCTGCCAAGCCAGACAGACAGAAAACTCTAGCTCTGCCAATGCTTATGACCTCAGTAATGATCTTACAAATATTTGGATTCCAATTTCCTTCTCAGTAAAATGAGGGAGCAATTACTTCATAGAGTTACTGTAAGATCCAAATAAAATAATCCTGATAAAGCCTTCAGTACAGGACCTAGAACATTGTAAGCACTCAATCAGTGGTGAGGGTGGAAACTATTGCTATGATGATTGACAGTGGCATCAGCACCCAGTGGCTATCTTGCCTCTTTAGCAAGTAGCCAGCCTTTCTACTGTGGCTACCGTGGATCCAATGGGAGCAGGATGACTTCCTATATATCTTTAAGAGGGCTGAATCCACTTGACTCCCTTAATTGGAGGTGCCTCAAGGGGCCACTACTCATGATCAGGTGCTCCCGTCTTCATTTCTCCAGTCTGAATGAGCCCTCCCGGCCTTTGCTCTCATTCCAAGCACCTTCCTCTGCTGCACCATCTAAAGCCTGGTCCCTGCAGCAGTCTCAGTAGTAGCTATAATTTGTTTGTGATTAGTACTAATTCTCCAAGGTACAGTTGAAATTGCATTGTTTACTGAACAAACGAGGAGAAAATGACATATTTTACAGGGAAGTATGGTTAAATGCAATCACTTTGCAGAGAGATTAATGGCAAAATGTACACAGAGGTCATTTATCATATTACAGATAAAATTATTGGTGTGTGTTTTCAACAAAGCAATGAAGATAAATGTTGAATAGGAAAACCTTAGGAAAGGATCACGCAACAAAATAAAGGGGCTATGGAGACTACAAAAGAATTAGAAATTTTTTAATTCTTTTGGAGAACTTGACCATAAAAATGAAACGCACTCTGCCTTCCTGCGAGTGGCCTGCAGGAATCTTGGCGGTTCTCAGTAAATCTATACGAAGACTTTGTCCTAGGGATTGGAAGTTAGAAACCAGCCCTCACAGGCTCTGTCATGTCAGGCAGCCCTGGTCCCACCCTAGTGCCATCCTTTATGTTGTCCTCTCTCACCATCACCTCGGGCCCTCTGCCTATCAGGGTCGCCTTCATATCGACTCACCTCCCTCCATCTCCATGTCACCAGCCTCATTCAAGCTGCCTTTGTGACTTGCTTGGTCAGTTACAACATGGTCAGTTACAACAGCAGCCGGCCACGTGGTTTGCCCACTTCCATTTTCTCTCCATCCATTCTTCCCGAATCACTCAGAATGATCTTTCTAAGGACTTAGATTTTTTTCAATCTCTTGTCTAAACTCCTTAAATAAGGTCCATGCTCCTTGCCATGGCCCACAGGGTCCTGCCTGGTTGGGCCTCGGCCTCCCTCCGCAGCCACCCCTCATAACCCTCTGTGACCATCTGTGACCCTCTTGAGCTATACTGGCCTCAGCTCTGCTTCTAGATCAGGAACATCCTTTCACACCCCCAGCCTTGCAGTTGCTGCTCCTCCACAGCCTTCTTCATGGCTGATTCCCTCTCATCCTTCACTATCAGCTCACATATCACCTCCACAGAGATGGCACATCATTTTTTTTTTTTTTTTTGAGATAGAGTCTCACTGTGTCACCCAGGCTGGAGTGCAGTGGCATGATCTGGGTTCACTGCAACCTCTGCCTCCTGTGTTCAAGCTATTCTCCTGCCTCAGCCTCACAAGTAGCTGGAACCACAGGTGCACGCCACCACACCTGGCTAATTATTGTATTTTTAGTAGAGATGGGGTTTCGCCATGTTGGCCAGGCTGTTCTTGAACTCCCCACCTCAGGTGATCCGCCCGCCTCGGCCTCCCAAAGTGCTGGGATTATAGGCGTGAGCCACCACGCCTGCCATGTTGCTCCTTCCTTAGTACTGTCACCCCAGTGCTGGGCACATTGTAGAAGCTCAAAGATTGAAATGGAGACTGGGAAAGGTGGATGCGATTTCTGCAGTGCAACCCAAAGGAATTAGTAATTCCTAGCAGAATGCAAGGGAACCCCACCTCACAACATTCTTCTATTTAAACTCGGTGATCTGGTTTGTATTATTTGACTACATACATTAGCACTTGCTATGTGACAGGCACTCTTAGGAGATTAAATAAGTGACACAGACTCCCTGCCTTAAGGAATTTAGAATTTAGTGGGAGAAGCTGGCAATGCAGATATAAACACCCAATAAAGTGAGGCAAGGCTCAGCCAGAGGTATGCATCAGCACCCCAGAGGGAGACGCGTGTCTTTCTTCAAGAGAGAAGAGCAAGCAATTGGGGAAAGTGGCATCCGAGTTAGCAGAAATTGTTGAGATCAAGATGATTCTAGACAACGGAACAAAGTTACACAATGGCTGTAAGGAACTGCACGTCCCGATGTTTAGCTAAAGATGTGAAAGGACATGGCAGAGCTGGGATTTGGACTGAATGCTGCGGAAACCAGCAAAGGTTTATGGTAGGATTAGGACCAAAAAGGAGCTGGCCTCAGAAAACTGACTCCCATGGTGAGGTGACTCCAGAGACAACTAATGCTGAAAACCCATCATTTTAAGTATTATTTTTCATAGCTATTATTTATGTTGGAAATGACTCTTGCATTTGTTTCAGTTACTGTTTTGCTGAAAGGACCTGGCAGAGCCTCACCTCTACTATGTGACATGAGGACACCCAAAGGTTCTGTCTGTCCCAAGATCTGGCCTCTGTAACCCCCTCACTGACCCCCTTCCCATCCACCCTCCATAGCTGGTCCTCTCAAAGCCCTTAGGATAGTCTCTGAAATTAGCCCATAATAAGAACCCATGTATTCTTTTATGTACACACGATTTCATTTCATCCTCACATAAATCTTGTAAATTAGGCAGCATCCCCAATTTATAGGAGACTGTAAGCTGTGTCAGTGTTTACCCCACTAGCTAGAAGATGGGGGCTGGAGCCTAGTATTATGTTCTCTACACCTTAGGGGGCTCATCAACACAAACTGAACAAACTGGGTCCTTGGACCTGCGAGAGTATTCACAGACATGGAATCTAGGGGTGAAACGCGCTCTTGAGAACCCTGGACAAAGGAGGAAATCCTTGCAATGAGAGGGTGGGGGTGGTGAGAGGTGCTGGAAGTCTTGGAATTCCTCTGCGAGGAGAAGGAACTAATGATCCATTTCTCAGGAACCAGAGGTTCTCAGACTTGGCTGTACTCAATTATCAGCCAGAGAGCCTGTGGCACCTGCTTTTTCCAGGCCCCCCACCCAGATCCTCTGATTCAGTAGGATTGAAGTCAGGCCCAGGAAGCTCCTGCATGGTTCTGATATAGGCGTGTGTGGACACACCATTAACGCAACAGCCTAAGCCCATGGCAACTATGAATGGCTGGCTTTAGAGGGCTTACAAAGAAGGAAACTGAAGCCCAGAGAGAAAGAGACTTGCTCATGGTCCCAGAGGACTGGTGACAAGGCTAGGCCTCAAACTAACTCTCCCACTTCCCAGAATCATGATTTCTTACCCAACCCACCAGCAGCCATCCATAGTGAGACCCGCTCCTCGCTGATTCACATTTCAAGTAGTAGAAACCCAAGATGCCAGTTCTTTAATGAGGTTGTCCACGCTACAATTTATGAGGCCCAAAGCCCTCAGCAGGACTGGTCTCTGCCAGGCTTAATTTACACAGTTCTCAGGCCTTCCAATACCCCCATTAAGGTCAGAAAGGGATCTGCAGCTGTTAGTCTGTGCACTTGACTACATTCTCATCATGTCACCATCCATTTTCATGTCTTCAGGCTGTTTACCCTTGAGAGCCTGATTTGCCTAGTCCAGACCATGGCCCAGTCCCCTGGACTCCAGCTCCAGCCCCAGGCTTGACCTGAGTCCCCTAGACACCAGGTTCCTCCACGTGTCATCTCCCCTCACTTTAATTGAAGAGCAAGACCCTCTTCTCACCAAAGGAGCACTCAGATTTCCTCCTTTAATGAGTGTCATTAGTTAGGCAAGAGCAAGCAGGTGGGAGATGGCCAGAAAGCTGATAGAAATGTGCCTTTTTAAAATGACACATAAATCACCCTAATTAAAAATTAAGCACCCTAAAATTTGACATTCGTTTAAAAAAAGAAATTTGAGTTGGGAGAGTTGTGTAGGTTTTGTAGCATCAAATCTCTAAAACATGATTGAAGGAGCAGAGGATGCGTGGGTTTCTGTTTGGAATGCACAATTAGGGAAGAGGCATCATTCTCAGTGAGTGAACCCAATAAATCACCTGCGGTGTAGAACAGCAATTCACGTAACCTGACCTGGGCCAAGTGTGTCTCCAGTGCAAATCTGAACTAATTTCTACTATATCTAGAGAGGAGATAAATGGGCAAAGAAATATGGCATGCTGTTTCAGGAGAGATGTTCCAGGATGCAAGTGACAGATGACTGAGACAGGAAATTCCACTGAGAGGCAAGTTTGCTGGGTGTGTGGCTTTGCAAAGATGCCCCGGAGGGGAGAAGGCTTCAGGGGAGAGTCATTAACAACAGCCAGCATTCATAAAGTTGACACTAACTCGATCCAATCAACCTCATAAACATGTAGCCACCAACAGCTACTGCCCAGAACAGGACATCAGAGATGGAAGGGGCCTTGGAAACAGGATTTGAGATCAACAATGAAGATAGTAAAGGTGAAGAACCCACCCTTGATACAGAGGCATCTCAGCCCAAGATCTCCAGGCCTCCAAGGAAATGATACTCAACCATATGCCCCTGAGAATTGCCCGAGGAACAGTTTTTTGTCGTTGTTGTTTGTTTGTTTTTTGAGACAGTCTCACACTGTCACCCAGGCTGGAGTGCAGTGACATGATCTCGGCTCACTGCAACCTCCGCCTCCCAGGTTCAAGGGATTCTCCTGCCTCAGCCTCCCAAGTAGCTGGGATTACAGGTGCCCACCACCACGCCCAGCTAATTTTTGTATTTTTTGTAGAGATGGGGTTTCACTATGTTGGTCAGGCTGGTTTCGAACTCCTGACCACAAGCAATCCACCTGCCTCAGCCCCACAAAATGCGTGGGCCACAGCGCCTGGAACTTTTAAAACCACCAATACCAAGGGTCTGTCCTCCAGAGATACTGATTTCATTGGCCTGAACGCCAAAAATATTTCTCACTTCCCAAGTGACTCCCATGGGCAGTCAGGGAGCCTCTCTTAGAAGACAATTTAATCTGAGTCATGGGAGAGGAACTGGAGCTGGGATCATCTGACCAGGTCCTGGGCCCCTGTCTGTGGTTTACTAGCTGTGAGACCACTTGCCAAGTACCCAGTAAGTCACTGGTTACCTTTTGTAGTGCTTTATTGTCTAAAAATCATTTCTCTGTGCATTGTGTAGGCTTTCACATCCTCAATCTTCTGATTAATCAGATGAGAATATTAATAACTGTCCTTCCAGTTTTTTGTGAGATTCAAATGAAGGGTAAAGAAAATACATCGTAAGCTATTAAAATGCTATATAAAGATAACCCCCTCTGATTTACTTTGTCAGTCTGGGGGAAGTGCCATTTCAAAGGCTAATATGTAAATACCCATAGAAAGGACCCTTACTAATAAAAGATCCCCAAGCACCGACTCTTCCCAGAGTGGCTTGATCTCAGATCTCCCTTACTTTTGCCTATTAGAGCATTTAGGGGTTTCAGTGGTTACCAGGAACCACATGGGCAGAAGGCATCAGAAGTCATGATGGGAAACGGGAGCTGGCTCTTCACGTCCAAGCCACTGCCTTTCCTCGCTGCTCTGCAGGCTGTGACCAGCCGGGGCCTCAGGGTACTCTACACCACAGGCCAGAACGATCATTTTACAACCGCAGAGAAGATGCTGTTTGGGAACTCAGGCCCTTGATTAAAATCATTCACCAAGGATACTTTTCTTCTTGGAATTTATGGGTCCCATAAACAGAACTTGAGAAGACAGAGCGTTGTTTTTTGTTGTGCCTCATTAGTTTGGGGTTTGGGCTGGCAGTAGAGATCACAGTACCAGGCATCCATCTAATTGACTCTCCCGCCAGCATAAAGCTCCCTGTGGGACGGAGGAGGCTGTGCCGGGGAGCCTGGAAGTCTCCAGTCGGGGAGGGAGGCTGGGCAGAGTTGGTAGCAGTGCTGAAACATAGGCACCTCTGGGCTGCTGCTGTGCTTCCACCTGGGAAGACAGGTCTGGGGGACAAAATCCAGGGCATCGGAGAGTGGAAGCCACACTGGCTCCTGCTCCTGGACCTCTTCCTTTGTCGAGGTGTGTGGGTGAAGGGCAGGGATGCTGACAGCCTGACCTTCCATGCCCACCACCACCACTCCTTGGAAGCTGCATCAATAATAGAGAACAAGGGATCCAAATCTGTGGGTTTCCAGCAGTCCCTCAGCCAACCAGTAACCACTCGGAGCTTTGGTATTCTCAACTATCAAATGGGTGTAATGAGACCTTCCCCAGCTAATACACAGGATCAGTTCAATTCCCAAATAGGGAGAATTGAGATCTTTATACCAGACACTGTCTGAGGCTCTTGAAGGTGAGACTTGACACCTCCCTTCAAGTCAGCTGCAGCTGGATGAGGAAGTCAGGCATACAAGCCATAGTAATGATATACAGCAGAGTGTCTACCACATTAATTGGAAGAAGTAATGTACCCAAGGGAAAGAGCCATTTATGGAGGGGAGAATCCGTGAAAATGGCAGATATTAGGTGGTGAGATCTAGATCCCCAGTGCCAAAAGGGGAGGAGTTGGTGGAAGGTGTCCCCAGAGAAGAGGGCAAGCCAAAGATTCCAAAGCGTAACCCACATGTGACCTACTGATCCCACATGGAACAGACTCTGTAAGCATCCATACAGAAGAGGAAATCACCAAGGAAAATATCAATAGGGTGGCATCATATGAAAATTTCAGGCTGGGTGCAGTGGCTCACACCTGTAATCCTAGCACTTTGGGAGGCTGAGGCAGGAGGATCGCTTGAGACCAGGAATTCGAGACCAGCCTGAGCAACATGGTGAAGCCCCGTCTCTACCAAAAAAAAAAAAAAAAAGTAGCCATGCACGGTGCTGCACACCTGTATTCCCAGCTATTTAAAAGGCTGAGGTGGAAGGATCACCCGAGGTTGGAAGGTCAAGGCTAGGATGAGCCAAGGTTGTGCCATGACACTCCAACCTAGGTGACAGAGACCCTGTCTCAGAAAATTTAAAATGCCTGTTTATCAAAATACATTACAAACAGAATGAAAATATACATAAAATACTGGGAAAAGTTGTCAAGCATATAATAAATAGTTTCACATCCTTATTAATGACCTCATACAACTCAGAATGAAAACAGGAAGAACCTAATCAATACATTGGCAATTCCCTAAAAAATTTGAAAAGAAAAAAAAAAGCTAGTAATGTGAGAAAAAAATTCAACCTCGAGGCTGGGCACAATAGCTCATGCCTGTAATCCCAGCAATTTGGGAGGCAAAGGTGGGCGGATCACTTGAGGCCAGGAGTTCAAGACCAGCCTGGCCAACATGGTGAAACCCCATCTCTACTAAAAATACAAAAACTAGCCAGCCATGGTGGTGGGCATCTGTAATCCCAGCTACTCAGGAGGCTGAGGCAGGAGAATCACTTCAACCCAGGAGGAAGAGGTTATAGTGAGCTGAGATTGTGCCACGGCACTCCAGCCTAGGCCACAGAGTAAGAATCTGCCTCGAAAAAAACAAATAAATAAATAAATAAAAATAAAATCCAACTTCACTGGCTATCAAAGAAATCCAAAATAAAACAGCAGGGGGATACCTTTAGTTAAAAATAAAAGTTCTGGTACTACTCAGGGTTGGCCATGATGTAGTATGAGGGACGTATATGTATGAAAACAGCTGGTGGAGAGTGTAAATTGGATTAACTTCTAGAAAGCAATTTGGCAATCTGTGTTAAGAGCCTTTAAAATGTTTATACCTTTTGATTCAGTAATTCCACTTCTGGGAATCTATCCTATGAAAATAATCTGCAGTGCAGGCAAAGGTTTATGCTCAAAGATATTCTTCAAAGTGTTATTATAAACAGACTAGCAGCCCAATCAATGAATAATGTTTAAATAAATGATGGGACATATCACACAATATTGTAGCCATTAAAAAGGATTTTTATGGGAAAATGTCAAAGCCTCTGGAAAAGCTTGTGATACAACCTAAATTATTTTAAGGCCTATATATATGACACAACTATACATACTTATAAAGCATGGACAGAAGAAACTAAACCAAAGAGAAATCTACCAAGATGTTAAAAATGGTGGCCTCAGGGTGGTGGGATTCTGGGCATTTTCTGTGTTTCTTTTGACCCTGCTTTTGAACTTTAGACAACTGGATTCTGTTTTAGAATGAAGGAAAATAAAAGAAGCTGTAAGACCTCTTTGAGGAATGACAGGTGATCGGTGTGTGAAACACTTACGCACACTGGGACATAGGTGTGGATGCAACAGTCTAGATTTGTCCAAGAGGTTGAGGGAGACCTCACAGATATTTTTTTTCTTTTTTTGTTTTTTTTTTTTGAGATGGAGTCTCACTCTTGTCTCCTAGGCTGGAATGCAATGGCGTGATCTGCAACCTCCACCTCCCAGGTTCAAGCAGTTCTCTTGCCTCAGCCTCCCAAGTAGCTGGGACTACAGACGCCCGCCACCACACCTGGCTAATATTTTGTATTTTTAGTAGAGAGATGGGGTTTCACCATGTTAGCCAGGATGGTCTTGATCACCAGATCTCCTAATCTGCCCACGTCGGCCTCCCAAAGTGCTGGGATTACAGGCGTGAGCCACCGCGCCCGGCCGATTTTTAAGTTCGCTTATGTTTTCTGTGGCAAGGCTGGGAGTGAGGGTAATAAGGTCTTAACTATATTTAATGGTCTCCTGTGATAAGGCATAAGAAAAAGTGATTTGGAAACAAAATCACCAAGCAAATGTGAGAACTTTTCTTGTGATCCTAAATACCTGAGCCTTGAAAGAGGGGCAGAGGGGACAGGCACTGGGCTTCCCCATTTTCTCCTACTAAGTAGGAAGAACAGAACTGCTCTGGCCTGGTTGTTACAAGTTTAGTGAGCAAGCAGGTGCTGCTTCTGGGGTGCTCTTAACTCCTGGGACACAGCCCCATCAGCTCCCCAGGCAAGGGGATCTCCTCCCACTGTTTCAGGGAGACCACACCTTCCACGGGACCAGCACCAGTGTGTGCAGAAAGCATTTTACCTTCCAGCTTCCAAGAGGACATGAGTGTCAGGTGAAGAATTGATGCACAGAATTAAAGCTGCAAAATGAATTTGACATTTTACGTCCTAAAACGAGCATTGTGTCTCATTCTGCCATTCCCTCTGTACTTTGATCCTGCGTGTTTGTCTGAGAATATGGCCTCCATACAGTCGGGAAGTGGTTCCAGGACCCCCACATCTGCACAGGCTCAGTCAGCCCTGCCAAGCACAAAAATATTGTATTTTCCATTCATGTTGGTTTGAGAAAGATCCATGTGTAAGTGGGTCCAAACCTGAATTGTTCAAGGGTAATTTTTTGTTGTGCATTTTCCTGCACTTAGAACCCATAAGTTATGTGGGGAAATCTTGCTTAGGCTATCTTGAGGCCAAGGGACAAATGGGGTGGTGTTTTTCCTTCTGTGTAAGTAAGAAAAAGGTAGAGGTGAATAGTCCAGGGAACCGCAAAGATCTAGTCACAAAAACAAGTTAGAGCACTGAGCAGTGGATCTAAAGCTACTCTGGGCTCCTGATGATGGGAGCCTCAGCTGTCTGGGATTTCAGCGGGAGTCAGGTCTCGATGGAGTGTTCATTCTCTTTTGCTGCTGTAAAAACTACCATGAACGTAATAAAGCAACATGAATTTGTTCTTTTACAGTTCTGGAGGGCAGAAGTATGAAGTTAGTTTCACTGAACTAAAGTCATGTCGTCAGGCAGGCCGGGTTCCTCCTGGAGGCTCTAAGAGAATCATTTCCTTGACTTTTCCACCTTCCAGAGGCTGCCGGCACCCTTTGGCTTGTGACCCCTTCCTCCCACTACTCCAAACGCTTGCTTCCACCCTCACAGTCCCTACTTCTTACTTTGACTCTCTTGTCTGGTCATCACGTTGCCTACACTCCCCAACCCAGGATATTCCAGGTTAATGTCTCCAGCTAAAGATTCTTAATCACACCAGCAAAGCCTCTTTTACCACAGTAACATTTTCACAGGCCCCGGGGATTCGGATGTGGCTATTTGGGGGTCTGCTATTCAACCCACTAAAGATAGGTAACCTGACGTTCAGGTGATTCATGAACCCTCCTGGGGGCCAGGCACTGGCTAAGGCTGAGGGAACACCACGCTCAAACAACTTGATGGAGATGATGGGATCGTGCACAAGCGTTCTGGAGGCAGGTTGCATGGAACCAGCAGCTCCCCAAATGGAGGTGGGGAGGAAGGTGTGAGGATTGTCACAGGCAGTGTCTGTGAGCTGGACCTGGACGGACAGGAGGATTTCAATCAGCAGAGTATGGGGTGCATCATCACATGACCATCACATGACCACGTTCATCTCCCTCTGGGATTCTGCAGCACAGAGTCCATGAGGAGAGGCAGAAGGAAAGGCAAAGGCAATTTAGGCCCAGATCACAGGGACCTTGAAGAGCCGGTGAAAGGGCGCAGATGTGATTCCCTGGAAGGAAGTGGGAGCTGTTTTCCCATGACCACTATTTGCAGAGAATGCCCTGCAGGAGGCAGGGTGGACAACACTGGGTGCCCATCTGCTGTCATCTGACAAACTTTGCCTTATCTGGACTACCCTAGAAAGGAGGGCACAAGGCCACCTCCAGCATCTCCTTCCATGAGATGGAGAGGGCGCCTTTACAGTCAGAGAGGCTGGGTGTGAATCCCACATACCAGCAGTGTGACCTGAGATAAGCCACTGAACCTCTCTGACCTCAGTTCTCCCGCTTAGGAAATGGACATCAAGACCTGTCAGCCAGGCGCAGTGGCTCAAACCTGTAATCCCAGCACTTTGGGAGGCTGAGACGGGCGGATCACGAGGTCAGGAGATCGAGACCATCCTGGCTAACACGGTGAAACCCCGTCTCTACTAAAAAATACAAAAAACTAGCCGGGCGAGGTGGCGGCGCCTGTAGTCCCAGCTACTCGGGAGGCTGAGGCAGGAGGATGGCGTAAACCCAGGAAGCAGAGCTTGCAGTGAGCTGAGATCCGGCCACTGTACTCCGGCCTGGGCGACAGAGTGAGACTCCGTCTCAAAAAAAAAAAAAAAAAAAAAAAGACCTATCTACCTTCCTCACAGGGCCGGATGTGCTAAAGTAGATGGAGGAATTCCAGAAGTAAACAAGTCGGGCTTCATGTTAGTTTCAGTGCTATTGGGAAGAGTCCTTTGAACCAGGAAATCATGGAATTTTAGATATTAAAGATCACCTAACCTGGAGAGTACTGCATCAGAATCAGTTGAGTTCGATTTGCAGCCAGAGTTGGAAAGGCCGCACCCCCATGTGAGGCTCAGAGAGGCTGGGGGACTTAGCCAAGTGGGGTCCTAGTTCATCTTCCCCCCACTGCCCCGAGCACTGAGATGGGTTTAGCACCAGCTATGACTGGGATAGAGCTAGAAAACAAGGCAGAGGGTAAAGCAGGCACACGTGGGGTGTTGACCCAGGTGAGCCCTACCTGCTCATCTCCACAGGGGCCAGAGGCTCCCCATCTGACACCAGCCAAGAGCTGAGTAGCAGGAGGCATCAGCCAGGCTCTTGTGAGGTGGTTCCCAGCAAAGCCCTCCATTTGGTCAGGGAGGCTAAGCCAGGCCAGCCTTCTCCTTCCTGTTGTCTGAATCTCTGGGGCCTGCAAAGATGTGAGTGGTCACAGGTTAATTCATTATCAAAATGTATTGTTCTTAATCCAGAAACTAAAAACTGTGTATGCTCATTATAAACTGCCCCCGTCCCTTCCCCCTCTGGATAAAATTAATTATCTAACAATTTCAGACTAGAGCAAACCTTCACAATCTAATAGAAATCCCTCCTTTGATAGAGGAGGGGACAGGGACCACACAGAGAAGGGACATGGTCAGCTTCACACAGCAAGGCAGGAGAAGCCAAGTCCAGATCTGAGGCCCAGGCTTGCATGATGGTATTCTTTGCATTCCAGAACAGAAAGTGCTGCATCTTTCTAGAATCTTCTCAATGTCACTCCAGTGGTCGAACCTGGGGTCAAGAACATGGGGGACATGCACTAGACCAGATCCACCTCTTGGTACCCCAAATTTGACCTTGAGGGTGGAGCTGTCTGTACAGGTGAGACTCCACCTGGAGGCCATCCACTTGGCACACTAAAGTCATAGGTTTGAGGACCCCCGAGGGGGAATGTCGTGGAGGGAACATGGACCACTCTGCTGCTCACCATCCTAGAAAGTAAGATACCCCAGCAGGCCATGGATGAGCATAAGGGGTTTTGACCCCTCTCACCTGCTGGTGTTTGCCCTGGGTGTGGCCAGATGGAGATGCAGATGGCTCAGTCAGGCCTTGGGATGTGAATGGCAGGGCGGGATAATGCTGTCCCTACAGCCTGCCCACGGGACCAACCCATCAGGCCAGCTGGTGCCTGGGACCATGCAAACTCACCATGGTTGTGTGTCTGTGTGCTCTCCAGGAACATCCCCAGGCTCCAAGATGGCCCTGCAGAGCTCCTTCACTTGTTGGAATGGGACAGTCCTCCAGCTTGGGCAGGCCTGTGACTTCCACCAGGACTGCGCCCAGGGAGAAGACGAGAGCCAGATATGCCGTGAGTAGATGGGGCTACCCCACCCTGCCCCAGCCCAGACCATGCTCATAACCCTCTATTGTCCCCATTACCCCCAGCATGAGAGCATGGACAGCCTTCCCGATATCCAATGACACTTGTGACTCCTCTCATGACAAAGCCACACAGTCTTCAAGAGGCAGAGCTAAGATTTGTGGTCTAGAAATAACCTGGTCCATAGTCATGTAAGTCAAGAACCAAACAAAATCTTGTAAGTTATGCTGTCAGCATCCTTAAGGCACAGAGAAAACGTGCAGGATAAAGCCCAGCTCTAATGTGACATTGGAAGTCCTCCATGCCCAGACTTCCCTCCCCTTCCAAGCCTCATTCCCCACCTGCCCTCATCCTCTCCCTCCTCCATGCACCCCAGCTCCGGCCATATGGAACCACCTTCCAGATCCTTCATGCCTCCATGGCTTTGCTCACATGGTCTCCCCTTTCCTTTCTCGAGTCACATCTACTTCAAGACTCACCCTGAGTCGATTCTTTCAGAAAGTCTCCCTGACGGTCCCCCACAAGTACTGTTGGTTCTTCTCCCTCTGGACCCTTCCCCCATAATCCAGTAGATCCATCCAAATATCATCACTGCCATTACTTTTCATGAATAGCTTTGAGATACAATTCATATACAATTCGCCCACTTCAAGTGTACAATTCCCTGTTTTCCATGTAGTCACAGGGTTGTTCAACCATCATCACAATTTTATTTTAGAACATTTTTATCACCCCAAAAAGAAACCCGTAGTATCTCTCCCCATTTTGCTCCAACCCCCCTGCCATTGGCCTGAACCAACCACCAATCTTTATTTCTATAGATTTGCCTATTCTGGGCATTTAGCAGCCTACGAGGGGCCTACTTTCTCCATATCTTTGCCAACATGTCATATTATCTGTCTTTTTAGTTTTAGCCATCCTAGTGGGCATGCATCCATTATGTGTTATGGAGGTGATTTCTGTGTCTCTCTTCCTCTCTGTGGGTGGTTTGAGTCTGGTCGTCTTTGCTGTAGCAATACCTCTCATGATTCCTGGCACAGCGTTGGTGCTCACTGACTCTTTGTTGATGAGAGGAAAGAATGAGTTGGGAAACTTGGACTCCATAGGGGAAAACAAACTGCCGAGGCCCCACTGGCAGTCGGGGCGGAGCAGACTCCCAACTGGTGCTCCTGCATTGAACATGGTGCTCCCCGCAGCTGCCTCTCCAGAAGTAATCACTCCAGAGCCCTTGATGTTTTTGCCAGGAAACAACCAACACTTGCAGAATACCTACAGGGAGCTGGAAAACGTGCCAGATCCCGAAGCAGAGATGAATAACTTGGCATCTTCCCTCAAAGCACTGAAAGCTCCACACAGGGACGGAGAGTGAAATCGAGACAGGACTGGGGAAGGATGAGGCAGAATGGTGCCTGGGGTGGGGCCCAGAACCGGAGCAAATGCCTCACCTCCCAGATATGCAGACCCCACTGGCCTGCAAGAAAGTTTCCAAAATACCTTTTAAAATAGGGCCATGTGTCCCTAGTCATCTGGACCCTTTGTGGGGGTGGAGAAGGTTTCATTTATTCTAATTTAAATTAAGCAATAAAGACATCCATTTTCCCATTTTTAAAACTTCATTTTTATACAAAACTTTCAAGTGAAGTTTTCCAATTATAATGGAATAGTTGTATGTTTTTAGATAAAACTCAGCAAAGAGTTACAGGCAAGGGCTTTGCTTGCCCTGTTCTGTTCCGCTCCTGGCCTTTCTCATAGAGTTCTCACTACACATATGGCCCAAAGTGAAGCCAGCCCTGCCCACAATGCCCTGTTCAGGCGCCTGTGTGTGTCTATTTATTTGTGTCTGCAATGTTTCCAGCAGTGCCTCTGAACTGTGTGATTTCATGATTACCTTTTTCAAGTTTTTTGATAGCCACCTCCCAGCTGGGACACAGGTCAGGCAGGCCATGCCCTGATTGACAACTGGGAAAATGAAGGCACGGATAAGGCAATGGACTTGTTCAGGGTCACACAGCATGTCAGGGACAGATTAGAGCCCTGAGTCTTCAGGATCCAGCCCATTACTAAGGGCTCAGGGCGTTTCCCACCACTCCAAAGCTTACCATTATTGGTTTCCTGGCCAGCTCCAAGCTTCAGGACAGTCTGCTTCAGGCACTGAGGGCAAGAACCTGGGGCCCAGAGGCTTTTTCAGCCACATTTGAAAAGCGGCTCTGACAAGCTGTCAGAGTAACCCCTCCACCCTGGAGAACACCCCCACTGTGTTCTTGGCTACAGAAAGCAGCTGCTGGGAGGGAAGTTCAACTCAGGAGAGTTATTCCCACTCAGATCTTGGCAGAAATTTTAGAAAATATCCTTTTTCTTATTTTTGTGCCTTATCCTCTCTGGCATTTTTGCTGTGTTCCTCATCACACTGATGTTGACTCTGAAAACCATTCCCATGAAGATAACAACAGCAACACCACCAGCTTACCTGTTGAGGCTTTACTCTATGAGTCAGGAGCTGTTCTCAGTACTTTTCAGGTATGAACTTGCTTCATCCTCACAGCCTCCTGTGTGATGCTATTGTACCCACCTTTGTTAGAGACAAGGAAGCTGAAGCTCGCAGAGGTGGTTGTCCATGATCAAACTGATAGCCAGCTGAGCAGTGATTCAGGCTCAGTCTGACTTCAGAGCCACATTCTGAACCATGCAGGGTAAACTCTGTTTCACGAGCTTCCAGCACTTAGCTATGCTAAGCACTGAATCTAGCCACAGACACACCCAGGATGAAGGGGCCAGGAAGAGACAGGGAGGTCCAGGGCTCTGCTACCGCCTTTCTCTGTGGGTAGAAGGGTTCAGATCATGGGCCTCCCCCTCTGGGTCTCGGATTCCTCATCTGTAACGTGATGCCCACTGACACTCTGTTGTCTGAGAAACAAGTAGGAAGTGTTTGGAGCAGCTCCTGGCACAAAGTAAGTGCTCGGTAAATGTTAGGCAGTATTATTCATGTTATTGTTTTCTTCATGGGGATGGTTTCCAGAATCAACACCAATATCATAGGGAAATATTCTTGACTACACCAGCTCTTACCCAGGTGGTCTGGAACCTGTTAAAATGTTTCCTCTGAGCAGGTGTTCACACTGCAGCTCTGTTAGGGATGGTCAGGTCCTCTAAAGAACCTTCCTGAGGGTCTTTCATCTTGGGCCAGGGTAGTTGACCAAACCCTGCCATGGTTGGAATTTGGAGGGGGAAAATAGGTTACATTTAATCAACACCCCCTACCAAGGGGCCAGCCTCAACTCACCACACCTTCCCAGAGGGAGTCTCCTGCACAGGCTGGGGCTGCAAACAGATGACCAGACTCAATCTGGGCAGTGGGACTGGATCTCTCTGGAGCCCTTAAAAATTCTAAGAGTTGTCCAAGATGAGTGGAGGGCCTGAGATGGAGGGGACATTCCCTTGCCCTTTTCTAGCCAATCATGATACTCATCTGTCCATTGTACTCTCTCTTCCAAACCCACAACCCAACACACTACTCTTGGTCCTCTCTCCAACACAGCCACTCCTGCATTTCTAATTAAACATGGCCAAATCCAAGTGAGAGATCCCAGATGCTGTAATGCACTGAAGGGGGTCTTCGTGACTCTCTGTGTGTTCTGGCCAATGGCCTTGATGGCATGTGGCGCCCCAGAAAGGGGCCAGGTGTCCCCACTTCATTCCCTGGATGGGTCAGTGATTCACTGAGTATTGCAGACAGATCACTTTTTCCCCATGGACTCGATAATCTCATGTGCTGGGGATACTCTTCCTGCCAGGCAAAAACAGCGTTTTCAAAGTGTATTTCTTTATTGTAAGACAAAACATACTGGTTGTAAAATGCAGAAAATCTAGAAATGTACACAAGAGAAAATAACTATCGCCCATAATCCTCCCTCTCAAACATTCAGAGATAACTATAATATTTTGATGTATTTCTTCTAGCATTTTTTCCCATGACTGTATATTTTCAAGAAAATGTATAGCACATATTTATCAAAAATGTTAACAGAGTTGTCACACGGGAAGGAAAAGAAGTAGTGTCATTTGGCCTGGAGTTTATACTTGGCAGCTCCCACAGCTGCTGCTGAGGTCACAGCTCCATGACTCTACCAATTTGTCTCTCTTAGAGTGGAATCAGGTGTCATAATTGCCAAATGTTGCGGGATTGATTGACCTACCCACAGCGCTATTTGGCCATGCAGCCAATGAAATAACTGGCTACAGCCCAAGAAAGGGGTTGGTTAGAACAGTGCTTCTCCAAATTTGAGGTGCACAGGAGTCACTAAGGGAGCCTCTTAAAAATGCAGATTCTGATTCAGTGGGTTGGGGCAAGGCCTGAGATTCCACGCATTTTACAGATTCATAGGTGATGAGGCTGCAGCTGGTCCCTGGACCACATTTTGAGTGGCAAAGAGTTAGAGGATTGAGCCCACTCCCATTTTGTTCAGCAGATAAGTTTTGAAGTCCTCCAATGTGCTGACTGAGTAGGAGCTTGGGGCGGATGGGAAGAGAAAAGGATGATTAGAGGATGAGTTGATACCATTAGAGCCAACCCTGTGGGCCAACCTTTTGCTCAGCAATTGCCCTTAGTAGTGATTTCCCAGTTGCAGCCTAATCCACAGGGGTCTTTGTTCTGACTCTTAACCTTAACCCCACCAGCTTCCTCAGGAGTGGCTTCTGGCTGAGTACACTGCCCTGATGAGTTTACAATCATGGAAATCCTCGGCTCTCCTTCCTCCCTTAGGGGTTTTAATGGCCACATCAATTGTCCACTGGCCTGTCTTGCTCTTTTGCCTGCCTCCTCTCCCTTTATTGAATCAGCCAGAAAGAAAAGGGGTTTCCACTCCCAGCTCACCCTGGATTCTATGCGAAGCTGAAACAAGAATGGGATTCCAGAGACAGAGAATGCTGATGGCTTTCTTCAATCCTGTCCGGCCGAAAGGCATAGGCAGAGCTATCACATATAAGCCTCCAACAGGCATTTCCAGAGAGCCAGCCAGGGACTTGCTGTCAGTTTCAGCCATACTCTGATGGGCTAGCTCCAAGTTAGGTATGAATGGCAATTAATAACACTACCACCACTTTACATTTGCACCTCTCTAGCTGTTTACAAAGTGTTTCCACAGTGTCTCCCCTACTTTATCCTCAAACCAGCTCAGTAAAATAGACACTAATATTGCCCCATTTTACAGATAAGGAACCTGAGGCTCTAAGGAAGAAGTGACTTACATAAGGTCACAAAGCAGAAAGTGGTGAGGCTAGAACTAGAGCCCATATGTCCAGATTCCAGTGCTGTTGTGGTACCAATACTCATGATCCAGGCTCAGTTCTCTCCCTCTGCCTCCTGAAAGGGTAAGGAGGGAGTGACGTACTGTGCGTCTCCCACCTCAGGCCGGCCTCCTCCTTCCTCCAGGAATCCTTCGCCCACTGGAATCTTCCATTGTGGGCCTTGGGGTATTTTGTTTGTTTTTTTTTGCTTATTTTTTGTTTGTTTGTTTTAGATGGAGTTTTGCTCTTGTCCCCCAGGCTGGAGTGCAATGGTGCAACCTCGGCTCACTGCAACCTCCACCTCCTGGGTTCAAGTGATTCTCCTGCCTCAGCCTCCTAAGTAGCTGGGATTACAGGCGCCCACGACCATGCCCGGCTAATTTCTGTATTTTTAGTCAAGACAGGGTTTCCCCATGTTGGCCAGGCTGTTCTCGAACTCCTGACCTCAGGTTATCCACCCGCCTCAGCCTCCCAAAGTGCTGGGATTACAGGTGTGAGCCACAGGGCCCTGTCGGGCCTTGGTTTTTAAAACTCACTTGTGAAGGACACTCCATGAGAAGGTCACTTCCACCAGTTGGTTTCTGCAAAAGAAGTAGATGTGGGATCCCTTGCGGGGGGAATAAAAAATAAAACAGAAAGTTCTTCTTAGCTTTGGGATTTTTAATCAGAGAAACATGTGGGGCTTGGGGGGAAATGATTCCTTCAGGGGGGTATAAATGGGAAGAGATGCTCAAAGTCAGTGACAGCCTGCTTTAATTTATAATTCTGCCTCTGTGTGAAATGCACAGAGAATCGGGGGGAAATGAGTAATAATTCACTAAGGTGCTGTCACAGCCAGGAAGCGTTAGGGCCTTCTTTGTCAGCCTGCTGCTGCCAAGAAGGCTGAGACAGAGGAAGGACATGCAGTGCTGTGGGTCTCAGCTAGAGAGCTTCTTTCCTCCCACGTGGAGACACAGGCTTCTCCACAGCTAGGCTGGGAGGTGTTGGGGGCCATCAGAATCGCCTGGAATAGCCCACTAGCTCCTCAGGGCTGAGCGCCTTTCCTGGAGCCATGCTCAGAGTGAGCTGGAGAAAGTGAGCTCTCTCTCTCACCCTCTTATCCTTTCCTCTTCCTTCTGTGGGCAGTTGGGAAATACACAGTCTAGAAAGCTGACTGTGGCCTCTTCAGTGGGACCTGAGATCAGTCTGATGTAGAGAAAAAGATGACGTGCCCTTTGTGCTGAGCCCACAGATGATATAAAGAGGCCCCAATGACAGGGATTGTTTGATCAGACAGGATAGGCTAGATTATGCTGCAGTAATAAACCCCATATTTCAGTGGCTTGGGATAACATTTACAGTACCCATCCAATAAGAGTGGGAGTGGGAGGGGCCTCTGCTCCACAGGATCACTCGGGGACCCAGGCTGGCAGAGGCTCTTCCATCAATATAGTGTCACCCTTAGGAACAAGAACTCTCATTGGTTGTTTCAGCAAAGGAACAGACAGACCAGAGATTTACACGAGGGCTTTTCGCAGCCTTAATTCAGAGAAGACACATCACTTCCACTCACGTTTCATTGGCCAGAGCACATGAGATGTCTTCACTTAACTGCAAGGGAAGGTTGGGAGATAAAGGAAAGCAAATGGAAAGTTTTGAGCAATATGTATCTCTGCAGACAGGTAATTTGATGGACCCACACAAACCCCCAGCCAACACTACCACAACCACCACCACACTCTGGACATTGTGTCAACCATTAGAA
The DNA here is from genome assembly GCF_049350105.2 of Macaca mulatta. Classification (NCBI taxonomy): domain Eukaryota; kingdom Metazoa; phylum Chordata; class Mammalia; order Primates; family Cercopithecidae; genus Macaca; species Macaca mulatta. The sequence goes on from NC_133418.1 coordinate 95,642,318, forward strand.
ATATAGTGAGCTACACAGTGGCTTCTCCTGGGGTCACACTCATGGTAGATCAGTATAAAGAGTGCAGAATTTAGAAGCAGAAGACCTGGGTTCAAGTCCTAACTGGGTTACCTGCTAGCTGTGTGACCTTGGTCAAGTTGCTTCACATTTCTGAGCCTCTGCTTTGTCAGATATGCAACCGGACTAACGATACCCATGCTGAGGAGTTATTTTTCCTATATTGCTTTCTGAAGATAAGAAAACTGTAAACCAGCACAGGCATCAGTTAGGGCTTGGGGGTTTCTCAGTGTCATTAGCCATCCAGCGTTCTGGCTGGGGAGCTATATTACTAATGAAGATAATTTGGTCATGCCTGGCTAATTCGACTTGGTGTTGGCATATTTTGCCTTTAGTGGTCCTGGAAATGACTGTGCCTCTCTGCTCTCTCCATAGGGAAACTCCCTGTGGGTTTTTACTGCAACTTCGAAGATGGCTTCTGTGGCTGGACCCAAGGCACACTCTCACCTCACACTCCTCAGTGGCAGGTCAGGACTCTAAAGGATGCCCGGTTCCAGGACCACCAAGGTACTACCTCTCTCCTGCCTTCTCCCTGGCACCCATCTTCATGCCCACATAGACAGATGGGAGACTCAGGACTGGGCTTCACCCCACCTGTAGGGCAAGCTCGGGTGTCTGACCAAAGCTTGCATAGAGCACTCACACACAATTCCCTCTTCATACCTTGGGCTTTCGAATGATTAAATCTGGCCAAGATAGATGTCACCTTTGGTTACTTAAAATGAGAACCATGAGGAGGAACTAACAAAAAGATAATAGCAACAATGATAATAATCCTTTCCATCAACAAGTGTGTGTTGAGGGCCTCCTATGTGTCAGCCACATAATTCATTGAGAGGTAGGGAAAGCCATAGCCCTCTTTATGACTGGGGAGACTGAGGCACAGCGAGGCCTTGTGTCATTTGCCCCGGGGTTGTGCCCAGGGAACCTCACCCTACACCTGGTCCATGGTCCATTCCCTGCAGCACAGCCTCTACAACCATCCCCCCACCTCACCCCTGATTTAAGCTAGTAATGCCTGTCCTCCCATCTCTGGGGCCCATCCTCCCCACAAACCCTGCATGTCTGGCAGAGAGCAAAGGGCCTCCACACAGCCAAGAGATAGCCAGCTGCTCCTGGGTAAGCTGACTCTAGACTCAGAGACACCAGGCTGGGCAAGGTGTGGGATCACAGAGGGTCTACAAGGCCAGCATAGCTCCCAACGTTAGGCTGCTGGAGAGGCCAGGCTAGCCAGCTTCGGGGGCTGTCCCTAGTGATGGGGCCCGGGCAGGCCCTGGTGCCCAACTCTGAAGCATAGGGGCTGATGGGGTGGGAATGTCTCTCTCCTTCTTCTGTCCTCTTCATTTGCCTTCTTTCTGTGGAACTAGAGACCCTCCAATGCTTATTTTTGAACAAAGTAAGAGTTGGCTCAGTCCTCACCATGCAGCAGCATTATTCTTAGCGTTCTGTCTGTAAAAGACGCAGAGGAGAGAAATGGAGCTCCAAGCTGGATGTGCTCTTAATGTCTCTGTTCCCAGTTTGATAATTTCCATTATAGCACCCATAGCAAACAAACATCCAGCCCTGCGGAATACCTCCAATGACAGGGCTCCCACTGCCTCCAAGAGCAGCCCATGCTATTGTTCTCAATCACAGATTAGCTTTCCTTACCTAGAGGCAAGCTCCACCTCTCCGTGACTTCTACTCATTTATTATGACTTTTGCCCCCTGGAGCCCCACAGAACTGAACTACCCCCTCTCCCACCAAGGCAGCCCTTCAGAAATCTGAAGGCAACAGTTGTGACCCACCTGCCTGCCTGAGGGCTTTTCTGTTCCCAGTCACACAATGCCAGCTCCTTGAATCTCCCTCATCCTTGCTGAGATCTCTTGGTTACTCTGCCCTTGACCCACCTGAATATGTTACTAAACAGCCTTTACTGAGAAAGGCAGAAAGGTAGAAAGGAAAGACTAAAGTAATGCTTGATGTTCTGAGGCCCCCTAAAGTGTTGTGAGCTCACAAAGGCATTCATGCCACAGCACTGACCACCTACAAAATGCTCTGCAGACCCCGGAAGTTTGCAGATGCTTCTTCCCATCACCACGTGGGGTTGGGAGCCCCTGTTCTCCCAGATTTTCAGGCAGAGCCATGCTTAGAAAATATAAGAAGTGAGTCTTCATGGGCAGGGGCACAGGACGACCTGGGTTCTAGACAGGGGAGAAGAGAGTGAAGGTCATAGAAACCACTGGAAGGGCACACACGACTGAAAATGGGGAGGGTGGAGCTGGGGAGGCTAGTGTGCCTCAGGCTATTCCTGGGCCATGGGCTGAAGCTGGTGACCTTGGAAGATCAGGGATGTGGTAGCCCAGATGATGGTGCTGGGACCTCATGGGCAGTTTAGAATGAAATTGTTGACAGGTGGGCTTTCTTCTCCATTGTAGGCCAAAAACCTGTTTCCTCAAAGATCTCCCTAGGCTAGATAAGAACTGTGCACAGTCCAATAACCCTGCACCCCTGATCCCCCAGTTCCTGATAATGGTGTGCTTGTGATTCTTTTCCTCTCTCCTAGACCATGCTCTATTGCTCAGTACCACTGATGCCCCCACTTCAGAAAGTGCTACAGTGACCAGTGCTACGTTTCCCGCACCGATCAAGAGCTCTCCATGTGAGGCAAGTCTCAGTGTTTCTCTAGTTCTCTAATTTCTCCCACCTCTTGTCACTTCCGGAACCCAGATTAAGAAAGTAGCCTAGCTGGCTGGGCTGGTCGTTCTCCTAGGGAGAGAAGAATAGGGCCATCTCTGCCATCTTCGAGGCAGAGATGTCCATCAACATGGTAAAGCCCTGTCTACAGAGAATCATGCCTTAAACAGCCATCCCCAGCTGCATTGAACTATTTGCAGTAGAACCATGATTTAATCAATCCCAGAAGAGATTTTCTGCGGCATAACAAGAGAGAGTGACAAGGATTACAAGACTTTCCATAGAATCCTTTTTAAAAATATTGAGCTCTTATAATACATTGTAAATACTCTACATCCTCAAAATTTGATTTACATAAATTTCACTAAGACATCAATGGCATTCAGTGAGGTACCTCCAAAGCCACTCTCTGAAATGGTTCCTGACGCTGTTTTCTCATTGGTTTGTGGGTGGAGGGACTGGTGCCGTGTTCCTCAGCATATTCTTTAGGGGCCAAGAAATGTACTTAAGACCCCAACGTGGCACAGTGATTAAGCTCATGGACTCTAGAATCAACTTTCTGAGTCCAAGTCAGGTTCCACCACTGATTGATTGTACAGTTTGTTTGGGCAGTTAATTAACCTCTTGGGGCTTCAGTTTCCTCACTGGGAAAGTGAACACACATAATGCCTACCCCGAAGAGGGAAGATTAAATAGATAATGTCCAAAGGGCTTGGAAGAGCATCAGGCACAAAGTAAGCACTGCAGTCTTTAGCCCACAGGGTGCCTGGCACCCTGTGTAAACATTCAGAAGGACACTGGGGGAAGAGGAAGAGAACTTGAGCCAGAAATCAGACTCTAAGCTCCGAGAGAGCAGGCCATGTCTTGTGCTTCTTTGTACTCCCTCACTGCACCTGCATCAACATCTTGCACGTAGTAGAAAACCTGCATGTAGTTTAGATTTGGCCAGTCATCTCGTTCTGGACACTCACAGGAGAAATTCCTGTCTGGCTCAGTTTCAGGAATAGCTATGCACCCTCTGAGCAATTTGTTTCCTGTCAAGTTGTGGACATTGTGAAACTGACCAGATTAACTTCTCCTTCTGTGGCTCATAGAAATCCCAGGGAGGTGGTTCTGTGACCAGCAGAGGGACAGACAACAGGATTGCCCCTGCTGAGGGATGCAGGCAGATTCAAGCCCCTTGAGTTTCTCATAAAATAAAAACTCACAGACAGAAAACAAACAAGAATGGAAAAGATATAGAAATGATTTTTTAATATGAGGAGTGGTTAAATTAAAACCAAGGCTCCACTTGGCAAGCAAATGGGACTTTGTGATATGCAATTTGTAGCAGCTTACTCCTGGTTTGATTTTATAACTCGACGTTCACCACTCCCTTCTCACCCTCTTCTAGGCTATGCTATCCTACTAGATTTTATGTATGTCTGTGAACCACCTTAAATCCTTTTTGGAAGAATTCTGAGCACAAATAGATTCATTATATTAAATTGTATTTGAGAAACCATGCTATCTCATGCAGATGGTGGAATTACACAGTCATTGCTGATATTTCTCAGGTGTCTGAGAGCAGGTACCTAGAAAGGAAGGCTTTTTAAGAGAACATATAAATGAGGACAGATGGTTGGCCCACCGGAGAGGACAGGAGGATCCTTAAGAGCATTTGGTCTTTAAATTTACTCTTTGCTGGGTTTAATATGAGCCAAATTTCAGAAAAAGAAATGTCAAGGTACAAATGATATTATTCTAATACTTCATCATTTCTCTAATAACCTTTGAGTTGATCAATAGCTTAAACAGGTGTTTTGTTTTACTGGCCTGTTTTATTTTTCCTGCAGTCTAATTTGCTCTGGGCTGTTTCTGCTATTTCCTGCCCTTTTCCAGAACTTGGCTCAGCAGGCATAATGAAGGGAAGGAAAATAAGTCCATTCCACACTCACATTATTTATATTTATATACATTCATATGATTTCACATTCAGGTTTTCAGACCATTTGTCTAATGCTGATGGGTCTTTGAATTCCCAATGTTGGGGGAAATGTTTTTATCAGGAAAATAAATAACCAAAATAGAAATATGCATTTCTAGATTTGTAAGCCCTACCATTTATTTTATGTGAATCCTAAATGCAGAATGCAGGAAGTTGATTTCCTCCTCCCAGGCAGGCTAAACCCCAGTGGCAGAAAAAAATGGATATTGCATTTCTCTGGGAGACTATGTGAGGTTCACCCAGGGCTTTCAAACCCCACCAGCCCTACAGGGGCCTCTGTTGCCTATGGGGCCCAAGTGCAGAAAGGTGGACACTAGACAGAGTTTTGGGGACAGGTCTCTGATGAGCATCAGGCCTACAGGGACTGGTGATGGGTCCAGCTGAGTTCTGGGGTTGATGCCTACCACGAAGGACTTTCTCCAAACCCAGCTCAGTTCTGGTCTCCGGGAAGTTAAAGTAATTGTAGACTATCTCAAGAAACACCACCCTCGTCAGTGGATTCCCAGAGAAGAACTGGTGTCATCTTCAAGAATTTCCTGCAACATGAGAAGTGAGTTAACCAGTAGTTCTATGTTTTACCAATCACATTCACCTGGAAAATGTAACAGATGCCCCACCCTGGACCTACTGAATGACAGCGCTAAGTGTGGGGCCCAGGGCTCTGCATTTTTAAACCCCATCCTCAGTGATTTGGAGGCACGCTGAGACTTCAGAGCTATTGGCCATAGGTGTGCTTGCCAGTTGTGACTGAAATTCATTCTGAGCCCATGCAGAGAGTTTTCCTCACCTGCCTGTGGCCCCAGAAAGCGTGATGTCACTTGTCTTTTAGAAAGATGAGTCAAAAAAGAGATGAGAAATGACGGAGGCAGGGGCGAAGAGAAGCGGGTGGGAGAGCATATGAAACCAGGTCAAGGGTCCCCCACGATGGAGGCATAGCCACAGTGTGCCTTTGTGCCAATCCAACTTCCAGGGCATCCCAGAAGCCTACCCCACTCCCACCTCCTCCCTCCAGGTTCCTGCAGCCTGCTCTTGCTGACTACCACGGCCGCCTCCTATCTCTCTGCACAGTTACACATGGGGCATGAATATTTAAAGACCTCTGCCTCGCCCAGCCACAAACAAGAGAGAACGTTGTGGTTTTGGTTTTCTTTTTGTGTTCCTCCTCTCTGCCACAAGCTCTTCTCTGCAGGAAACTGGGGAGCCACTTACGATATATTCTGATTTTATTTTTATTTTTATTTTTCTGAGCTCCAGTTCAAATAATTAAAGTTGCCACCGGGGAGGGAGGGCTTGCAGTGGCTTTCATGTGCACACTTGCTGTCAGACCTGCTCGAATCCGCCTCGGCTTTGAGACACCCGCGGATGTGTCTGGCATTGCAGCCGCTGGTAATAAAGAGCACGGCAGAGTGGCGGCTGACACCACCCCAGCCCCCTGCCTTTCACACACCCGAGCAGCCTGAATGTCTCAACAAGCCCCGTGTGGTTTGAAATTCTATTTTATTTGAATAGCCTGCCTGTGACTGGAATAATTTAAACCATGTTCTCAGGCCAGAACAAGGCCTACAGGGAGAAAAAGTGGACTTTCCTCATTTTCTTTCCCCTCCAAGGCATGAAAGCAGTTTTTCTTGTGTGAGCTGCCGAAGTGCAATTTGATCCAAAAGTGAGATGGGATCCCCCAGTTTGTGGTGATCAGTTCCTCAAAGATGGTTTTCCTGCCTGGCCAGAGCTGCAGTTGCCTCTCCCCTCTTCTCGCACGTACATATATACACGCAAACACACACACACATACACACATGCGTGCACACACCCATGGGGATCTTGGGACACAGCTGAACATTTCCACCCCTGACGTCACCTCTAGCAATAAAAAGAATCAGGTTGGATTAGCTGTGGAGAGCTGCTGTGATCTAGGCAGAAAGTGACCAGCAGGCCCCTTACACACCTACATGGGCCTGGAGAAAAGGGGACCCATCCTTTGTGTCATTAAAACCAGCAAATGTAGCCCAGAGAGATGTGAGGGAGAAGACGCCATGGCCCCCGGAGTTGCCCTTGGCCATCCGTCCCCGAAGCCCTTCTCAAAGGGAGGGAATTTTTCTATAAATTGCTATCTGGTTGATTTTATACGACATTTCAGGGTGCTCGTGATCATCCCTGGAAACAGGCTCATCCTTCCCTCCAGCCTCTCAGCGTGACACAGAAGCAGGGAAGCTGAGAGGCAGGTGTTGATTGGGCTTATCGAAGCTTGCCCCTGACCTCAGCGGCAGGCAAATAGGACTCTCAAGATGGGAAAAAGAGAGGATCTTTTCTGACTGCTGTGTGTTCAAAGTTTATTAAACTCAGTGGCAAATTCTTCTGTGGAAAGTCAAGAAAAGGAGGATAAGAGTAAGAAAACTTAGCATCAGATGGCATGAGATCGAGGAAAAACAAAAGCAGAAGGGGGCCTTCCTTTATCAGCCCCCACCAAACTCTCGACAGGGCAGGAGCCAAGGAGGATGAGCAGAACTGTTGAATTCAGCTCATTTTCCAGAGCAGATCCTACGCATCAGGGGCTGCCCGTCCAGATCGTGACATTTACCCCAAGACCCACAGCTAATAAACACAAGACCACACCCAGATCTTATGATTCTGAGCTTCATGCTCTTCCTGTCACACTGCCCTGCTGCGGACAGATGGAACCTTCTCAGCTTGGGGAAAGTTGAGGAGAGCCTCAAAAGCATCAGAACTGGCATTTCTCGCACCTAACTCAGAGCCTCACTACCACGTCTCTGCAGGCAGGTAGGGAATCCCACGCCATTGTGTAACCAAAGAGCTCTCCACTTCGTCTCTCCACAGGCTGGGAGTAGTCACTGGGTCTAACTCCTGAGCCACCAAGGGGACACTGCCACTCACCTACTGGACTCAAATGGAGTTTGTTCATTGGGTGGGCCCCGTTCTCAGCCCCATGTGATCCAACTTACTTTAGCAAATCAGGAAGCAGAAGCCATTCTGGGAGGCCTCATGGGCTGGATGGCAAATAAAGTTGTTATTTTCTGGAGCCAGTTTACCTTCTGCATAGAACGGATGACCATCTAGGGAGAAGAATGTTGCACCCTTCCCCTCTCCGGGCTGACTGGTGAAAGAACAAGCAAGTCCCTATCAGAGCCCACCTGGGACCAGCCGCTCTCTGCCTGTGCTTGGCTAAGCAATGCTGTACTTTGCAGTGTTTGCAAAACCCTTTTTGTAAATAGTAGGGGACCAGTACCAAGCTAGAGGGGATTCCGGGGTAATGTTATCTCTACCTCCCTCACTAAGCCCAAGTCCCTTTGGTCAGGTATTTAGGGACCAAGATACTCATCAGGCAGAGTTCCTGTGGATGTCCAGCCCCCATCTCATCTGATGCTGTGACATCTCTGCAGTGACAGAATGTGCCTGAACTGGGAGAAAGCAAGTCCAGCTCTAGGTGTCAGTGCTTGCCTAAATGAAGAGCAGATCCAGCTAGTCTTGCCGGGGATTGTTTTCACACATGCTGTTCTCTGCACACTCCTCTTCCTGCCCTGGGGACCACGGTCAGGACCCCAAGCTAGCATATGATCCCTCTAAATTATCCACTGTCTGCCCAGGAGGACGTAATGCTGGGCCCAGCAGAAAGCAGAGGGCTGCTCGGGCTCCCACAGAGTAACGCTGACACCTACAGCAAGTCGGAGCAGCGTGGTGGCTCCAGGTAGAGCTGCCTCCCTCCTGCCCCACAGCCCAACAGCCACGCCACCTCCTGTGACCAGAAGAATCCAGCTGGCCATGTGGGGCTGAGTGCAAAAGGGGCATAGCAAGGCAGTGCGGTGCAGTGGGAAGGATGGGGCTTGAAGTCCCTTAGCCCTTGGTGGAAGCCCTCCACTTTCTAGCGTGGAAATCTTGAGTACAGCGACCCACTCTTCTCAGCTTCAGTATCCTCTGCAGGGCTGTCAGGAGAAACGAGTGAGAGGAGATATGAAAAATGCCCCACCTGAATCTGGACACAATTAGGTGCTGAAAAATGGAACATGTGGTTTCTGCTACTCTGTTGCAGCCATTACTATTATTATCTTCCTCTCTGACTTCAGTGATGATTCTGAGACCAAGGCTGGAGGCTGCCTTCTCCAAGGAGCCTGAATCTGGAGGGTTTGGCCTCTGCCCTGCCCTGGGTAGCCTGGCAATAGTGGGGAGAGGGGTGTTGCCCAGTTCAGTGGCTGGGGTCAGGGGAAGTTTATGCTTTAACAGCAGCAAAGGGGCCCCTGCTGCCCCTGTCCACCATCTCCACCAGCTCCTCTCCCCAGCCAGCAGGGGTATGGGAGCTCCCTCCTCCAATCTGCCAAAAGTCCCTTTGTTCCACTGCCCCCTCGGCAGACACCTACACAGAACAATAACCCCATACCTTGATATAGTCCCAACATGTTTACAGAGGGGCCTTCCCCCACATCGCCCCCATCCCCCAGGGATGATATTGTCACCCTTTTACAAATGGGGAGAGAAGGCTCAGGAAAGGAGCCTAGACCACACGCAGCTGGCCAGCAGGGCCCACAGTGTCCTCCAGATGCAAGAGTATCTCTGCTTTCCCCAGGGAGCTCCTGGGAGTGGGACATCTGCCATCAACAAGGTCACCCAAGGCAGGGAGGAAGTCTGGTGATATGGCCCAGAGCAGAACATCACAAGTCTGACTTTTCTTTTACAAACCCGTTTTTTAACTTAAAAATAAATGTCAATTCTGTATTTTAATTCCTTAACATGCCTATTTATTTGGACACAAAAACATGCCTCATGTTTTACTATTGAGTGGCTAATGCACCCATTTGCCTTGTGGCTTTGGGTACCCCCAGGAAGAGCCAAGCGGCATATGTGCCCCCACTCTAAGAAGCCCACTCTAAGAAGCCCAGAGGAAGAGCTCTCAACCTCGCTGCCTTTTTCGGAAGCCCCAAGGCCTCCCCACTTTAATGATCTCACTCCATTTCCTAGTTTGCAATTAGGCTCATAGATGGTGCACTTTGAAGAGCACCTGTTCTGCCTTGGTTGGCCCTGAAGTCAGCTTCAACTATGGTTGCCCCTCATCTACCCCATAAGTCACCCTGACCCTGGTGCTGAAACCTTAGGAGGGCTGAGCGCTAGCAGCTGCTAACACTACTGGTGATGGAGACAGTAACCTCAGAAAGCCTTTAGCTGGGATCTAGGCATACGCAACTTTGTATTAGAGGGCAAAGCCCCCTGTATTAGAGGGCAAAGCCCTCTAATACAAAGGAGGAAGCTGCAGTGGTTCTCAAGGCATTTTCTAAAGGGCTTTTTCCAAAGGCTCTCTGTATGAGTAAGAGATCTGGGCTCCACTTCCAGTCTCTAACGACAACCATCCAGACACCTGTAATAACATCACTGTAATGAGAATCCCCTGTGTGTCAAAGCTTACAGAGCCTCTCCACCTCCCACGGCTACTCTGTGAGTGGATAAAATCTTCCCTGTTCTTCTGATAAGCCCCTGAGCCATGGCAACAAGGCACTTGACTGGCTGGATGCACACACGGACCCCGAGCGGGAGGGATGAGCGAGGCAGGGGCACTGAGGGTCCACAGTCAGGTGGTGAACCAGCAAGTATTGATTTCAAACCTGCTGTGTGGCCAGCCATGCGGGGAGACAGCCCACAGGATTGTGGGATCTCTTTGGGGTGTTTATTCTACAGAAAAGTTAAGAACACTTACATTCAGTGTGAAAACTTCTGGTCTTCAGGTCACTTACAAATCACTTGGCTGTATTATGCTAAAAAGCAAGCCATTATTCTTAATGAGGGCCCTCAAACACCCTCGCTCTTTGCACCCTAGTTGAAATAAGCCTTTACTTAGTCCAGAGCTGGAAAAACAGACCCTTAGTATCACTAAAGCCAACTAAGGATGTAGTTTTCAAATATTGATTCCCTAGTATAAGGCTGGCTCTGTGCTAAGCATTTCACCTACATTATCTTATTATAAAAAAAAAATTGTTACCCCCATTTATTGATACAGAAACTGGAGCTTAAAGAGTTTAAGTGACTTGCCCAAGGTCACCCTGCTAGAGGCAGAGTCATGATTGAAACCAGGTCTGCCCAACTCCCCAACCAAATCTGTAAATACCGGATTTGACTTAGATGGCCTGAGTTTAGATCCCAGCTCTGCCCCACTTAGGAGCCATATGACCTCAAGCAAGTGACTTCCTTTAATTTGAGAGGAAAAACAAAAACAAAAACAAAACCTGTTTTAGTTGCTGCATGAGGTTGTTACCAGGATCAGAGGAAAATGTGAAAAGCGTGTGTCTTTTCTGCAAAGCTTGATGAATGGCAGCAATTATGATGATGATGATCCCTCATCTTACGTTACTCAGGCATGAGGAAGTTGCTGCTGCATAACTTCAGCCACTGCTTGTGTTCTGATTTCTCCTCTCAGTCGATCAGCAACACGTGGGCAGGTCGGGAGCATTATTTCACACAGTGCCCACATTAGCACCAGCAGGATGTGCCCAATAAACCCACTTCGTTGATAATTAATTAATTGTGCAGCCCCACCCCCACCCCCTGCGGTTGCAAGCATAACCCTCATCCAGGATGAGAGCGAACAAGAAGTCTCCTCAATGAGCTTCAAATATCCAACAAATGACACCTTCCTGAGCTTTCTGAGCCAGTCATTCTTACCCCAGCACCTAGAGCTAGGAAGCCACTGCAGCCCAGCATTCTATCACCACTGCCTGTTAAGTGGTCCACTCGGCCAGAGCACTTGCTAATGGCTACAGTAATCAACAGCAATTGTAACTGCAGTCAGACATAATTAATTTGATACCTTTGAGCCATTCACAACTAATACCTCTCCCATTGCATGATGAAGCTGAGGTCTAGGAAGAATGCTGTCTCGGCCCTGGGGTGTGAACAGGGTCTTCCTTGGCACTTAGCACAGACTTGGGTCCCATTCAAAAGCTGTATGTTAATCACTGACCTCTCTGGCTCCCACTAGTGGTCACTGCAACACATTCATGTCGCCCACGGACTGGGGGAACACCTCATTGAGAGCACACACGCTCTCCAACTGTCAGGGAAAAATACTTCCCAGAGGGCTCTGGGTCCCCTGCAGATGTTCCTGTGCCCCACATCTACTTTTTCCAGTGGTGTCCATGAAGGCTATGGGAGTTTCATTGCCTAGAACCATCCTGTTCCCCAGCAGTCAGATTACAAAGCTACTCCTCAGTGTCATCTCCATCACACACAGAGAAACTGAGGCACAGAGGAGGCCGTTTGCCCAGGATCACACCATGGCAGTGTAACTGAAGAAAATACCATCTTTTTCTTCCCATAAGCCTGGAAAGATAATTCTCTAGGGAACCCAGAAGATTATAAAACAACAACAACAACAAAAAACTAGACAGAAATTTTAACACAGCATTTTCACCCTGTCCTATTGCTTTTTTTTTTGTGAACTGTTTATCTCTAACAAAATGTCCCCAGCAGGAGGAAGGAACTAACATTTATCAAATGTCTTTGCTAAGCTGGGCACTGGTCTCATATAATCTTGTTAAAGCCCCATAATAAATATCTAAGCAGGGGACTGTTGACCCCGCTTTATGGAAGAAGATGCTGAAGCTCTGAGATATTACATGATACATAAAAAATAGACCATTCTTTCTGATACCAAAGCTTGTGTTCTGTTCACAGCGCTGTCCCACCTCATTCCGCAGAAGCTCCCACCCTCCCTTGGTCTCCCTCACAAAGCCTAGAGTACAGGCACAGTAACTTGATTCTCTCTGAAGTGGGTAAAAGCATAATGCTAGCTTTTACTATTTTCCAACATCAGAATCCTCTCTTACCACCTGTTTAATATAGCATTTATTGTTTTCTCTGATTATAAAAGAACTTTATGTTCATTGTAGAACGTTAGGAAAATGCAGGAAAGTATGAAGAAGAAAATTGAAATTGCCCAAAATCTTACCCCCCAAAGATATTGGTGCATTTCCTTCCAGACAGATAGATTGAGATTTGAGCTTTGCTATAGAGAAAGGGTTTACATAAGATAAATATAAACATCCTGTGTCTTATTTCTTTATTTAACATGACATTTTCCCATATCAGTATTAGTCTTCATAAACATACTTTTAAAAGCTGCATACTCTAAATTAATTTCATTATTTTTGTTCTAGTTATCAAAAGTCAGATAGTCATTATAAAAAAAAAAAAAGTTGGAAAAGAAAGAAAAGACCACAGGAAAAAAAAAAAAAGAAAAACAAAATAACTTGTAATTTTACAATGTCACCAGCCAGGGATCCCAAGGTGGTTATTTTTATATGTAGCCTTCATGTTTTTAGAAAGAGGGCATATGGATGTCCCCTGGTGTTCCCTGGCTTCCTCATGATCCTTCAGAAAGGAGACAGTAAGTGGTATTTTCAGGAAGAATCCTGATCTTTTAAGTATCCTGTAAGACCAGGAATCCAGCATTTCTTAATTGCAAGCATTTGCCAGAAACATGTTTTATTTGCTTGTTATCAAAAATCTGCATCTGGCCAGCTTCTTGCTGTGTTGGGTTGATATGTCATTAGGCTATTTATAGCTAGAGTGGTGGTGTTTCTTTTTTCAAGGTGAATTAGAAGATGGTGAACAAAAACACTGGATTTTGCAGTGAGTCAGTATTCTCAGCTGAAGTTAAGAAGATACCACATTGAAACCAGGGAAGTCAAAATTACCAGTTCACACTGAGAATTACAACCCTCTGGCACCCTATACTGAGAGAGAGCCTTAACCCCCATGCAGAGGTTGCTTAGATGTTCCTGATGACAATTCCAATCCCAGTCATTCAACAGAGACTGGATGGGGAATACCCAGGGAGTACCTCCACCATGCAAGCTCATCTTTGAGCATCTCTGTTAAAAATGTATTTCCTTCTCTTGAAGTGAAATACACACTACAGCATCTAGCCTTGGTTTTGTCTCTACCATTGGAATTCATGCAGGTCTTCAGAAATTTGAAGAAAGATAGCACCTCCCCCCTCAGAGCACTTCCTACATTTGGGGATGTTGCATGCAGAATAGCTATTATTTGATATCATTGAGTCTCTTTTGAACACTGCAGGCTAAATATCATTACAGTATTTTCTATGGGTTGAAGCGATTGTCCTGAAGCTGCCATGAGGTATGCATAGCAAACATGGGGCATATTCAAGACATAAAATTGCAATAATTACCTCTGGAGGAGGAATGGGCCAGGAGAGAAATAATAGCATTAGGCCTAGCCACAATGCCGTTCCTGCTTTACATACAGGACTTTAATTAATAAAATGACAAACACTGGTACCACATAATTGGAAAGTCTATCAGTCCCTTCCGAGAGGCAGGAAAAAATGGCCCTTGTGAAAGCGCTGGCTGGAACCAGAAGATATAATTGCTGGTGGCGTGCTCCTGGTGTTGCCTCTACTCACTTGTCTCATTTGCTGTCTGCATATAAAAGAGTTTATTAGTCAAACACTGCCATTTATAACCTATATCTACTAGGATGTGTCTAGAAGGATCAAAAATTTTATTGTTACTGGCACCAGCAAGCGTTATATCCCATAAATATAATTTAGAATTTGTATCAGATTTCCCATATTTGTGTGAATACACACACACACACGACTGTTAATCGTCTGGCGGGGACAGTGGTTGTAAATGCATTAAAATTCACTAGCTCCCTAATTTCTCCAACAGGAAAGTATTTCCAGGATAAGATCTTGTTAAAATATAAATTCTGATTCAGAAGAGCTGGGGCAGGCCCTGAGACCCTGAATTTCTAATGAGCTCCCAGGTAGCGCCCACATTGCTGTTCCACAGACCACATGTTGAGCAACGAAGATCTGGAAAATCTTTGCAATATGCCCCCAAAGCTTTAAGGAGTACCATAATATATTATATGGGCATTGCACTCCATGTATGGTAGAAAGAACACACAACATAGTGTGGACTCCAGGTCTGCAGCCTGTGGGCTTAATGCCCAGGGGTGACTGACTGACTCTCTAAGCCTTCAATTCTGCATCTGAAAAATGGGTGGAATAATAATATCTATATGAAGGGATGTTGTCAATATACAATGAGATAAGCCTCCGTGCAAGTGCCTAGTTCAGCTTCCGGGCATTCAGTAAAGAGTCAATTAACAAATGACTTCATATCCTGTAGGCCAGGGGTCCCCAACCCCCAGGCCACGGACCAGTACTACTGCCCAGCAGGAGGTGAGCGGCAGGCAAGTGAGCGAAACTTGATCTGTATTTACAGCCACTCCCCATCCCTCGAGTTACTGCCTGAGCTCTGCCTCCTGTCAGATCAGTGGTGGCACTAGATTCTCATAGGAGTGCGAGCCCTATTGTGAACCGCATATGCATGCAAGGGATCTAGATTGCGTGCTCCTTATGAGAATCTAATGCCTGATGATCTGTCGCTGTCTCCCATCACCCCCAGATGGGACTGTCTAGCTGCAGGAAATAAGCTCAAGGCTCCCACTGATCTGACATTATGGTGAGTTGTATAATTATTCCGTTACATATTACAATGTAATAATGATAGAAATAAAGTGCACAATAAATGTAATGTGCTTGAATCATCCTGAAACCACCCCCCAATCCCCAAACCCTGGTCTGTGGAAAAATTGTCTTCCACAAAACCGGTCTCCGATGTCAAAAAGGTTGAGGACCTCTGCTATAGGCCACCCAGATAGAAACAGATCTTAAGATGGAATTCTAAGGGTGTTTTTGGACTGGAAACTTGACTGCCAAGATCAAGCTGGGTCTACTTGGCATGGGTATTTACATAAAATGATATCAAGGGACCTCTCTAACCAAGGACTGTATAAGGGAAATGAAAGTCTTTGAGAGGGACTTGAGCCTGCAGTCTGCTCTAGGAACCACATACGGTGAGTGCTGTCTAATGTCAGACACATGTGATCAACAAGGAATACTCAGAACTGATACTAGGCCTCTGAGTCTTCTAATTAAGAAACTGGTAAAAACCTTATCTTGCAGGTCCAAGAGGGTAGTTCTAGCCCCATATACATCCTCAGGTCATTCCTGCTCAAGGGGTCTCTCTCTCTCTCTCTCTCTCTCTCTCTCTCTCTCTCTCTCTCCCCCTCTCTCCCTCTCCCCCTCCCTCCCTCCCTCTCCCCCTCTCTCTCTTTCTCCCTCTCTCTCTCTCTCTCTCTCTCTCTCTCTCTCCCCCCCCTCCCTCCCTCCCTCTCTCCCTCTCTCTCTTTCTCCCTCCCTCTCTCTCTCTCTCTCTCTCTCTCTCTCTCAGTTATTCCAGTCTTTTTCTGGAGGTGATGTAACAGCCCCAAGAAGGCCCTTAGCTGAGAGCAGCAGACTCCCCGCTGCAGGAAAATCCCTGCGTCTACACCTTGGTGATGGTGGGCACATTTTAAGCCATTTGTAAGTTATTAAGAGTTGCCTCTTACTCAAAGTCTAAGATGAAAATGGACCCCTCACTGAGACGGCCAGGCCCTTCCTGCACTAAGTAGCCCAGCTCCCCAGAGGTCTCTACCCAGGCTGCACTTTAGAATCGCGTAGAGAAATTTTAAAATCTGCTGATGCCCAGGACCTACACACATCTACTTAAATCAGAGTCTCTGGAGTGGGGCCCAGACGTTGGTTGTCTGGAATGCTGATTCTAATTTGCACCCCAGGTTGAAAACCACTGGTTTCACCATGCCATTCACAGTATCACAGGAGCTCTACTTCCATGTTCTTCATCTCATACTTCATAACCCCCTTTTAAGGCAGGCAGGGAAGGTGTGGTGGTTATTATCACAAGTTTGTCTTTAACAAAATATAGGTTCAGAGGAGGAAAGTGGTTGGCTTAAGGTCACACAGTTAATCCACATTGGCCTTGAAGCACAGACTCCAAGTTATGCCATAGTCAGCAGGCAAGGAAAGAGGATGGTTGGACAAGCCACTGAAGAATGAATGTTGATGCAAAGGGCAGGTGGTTCCAGTGCATTCTGGAAAGGTTGTGGGATGAGTCACGGGAGCACAGGGACAGGGATTTGGTATCAGTCCAAAGATTCTGCATTTCTTTTTTCTTTTCTTTCTTTCTTTTTTTCTTTCTTTTTTTTTTTTTCTTTTTTGAGACAGAGTCTCGCTCTATCGCCCAGGCTGGAGTGCAGTGGCACCATCTCAGCTCACTGCAACCTCTGCCTCCCAGGTTCAAGTGATTTCCTGCCTCAGGCTCCTGAGTAGCTGGGACTACAGGCACCCACCACTACCATACCTGGCTAATTTTTGTATTTTTAGTAGAGACGGGGTTTCACCATGGTGGCCAGGCTGGTCTTGAACTCCTGACCTTGTGACCTGCCCACCTCAGCCTCCCAAAGTGCTGGGATTACAGGCGTGAGCCACCACGCCCGGCCACATTCTGCATTTCTAACAAGTTCCCAGGTAACACTGATTTTACTAGACTGGGATTACCAGTCTGAGGACCACACTCTAAGCAGGAAACCACTGACTGGTTCTTAGAGGTATAATGTGGAAGAAACAGGTGAAAAGTAGGCCAAGGGAAAGACATAGGCTCTGGACTGCTTGTATCTTTTTCCTAGATTCAGGGGGTACACAGGCAGGTTTGTTACATTATGCAATAGCATAATGCTGGGGTTTGGGCAGCTATTGGACCCATCACCCAAAGAGTGAGTTTACTACCCAGTAGGTAGTTTTTCAATCCTTTTCCCCCTTCTTCTCTCCCACATTTTGGAGTTCCCAGTATCTATTGTTTTCATCTTTAAGTCCATATGGACTCATTGTTTAGCCCCCACTCATAAGTGAGCACATACGGTATTTGATTTTCTGTTTCTACATTAACTCAAGATAATGGCCTCCAGCCACATCCACATTGCTGCAAAGAACATGACTTCATTCTTTTTTATGGCTCTGTAGTATTCCATGGTATATATGTACCACATTTTCTTTATCCGATGCACCATTGAGGGACACTTAAGTTGATTCTATGACTTTGCTATTGTGAATAGTGCTGCAGTAAACATGTGACTGCAGGTGTCTTTATGGTAAAATGATTTATTTTCCTTTGGGTAGATACCCAGTAGTGAGATTTCTGAGTTGAATGGTAGTTCTGTTTTTAGTTCTTTGAGAAATCTCCATACTGTTTTCCACAGCAACTCAACTAATTTACATTCCAACCAACAGTGTATAAGCATTCCCTTTTCTGTGCATCTTCACCAAGATCTCTTTTTTTTTTTTTAACCTTTTAATAATAGCCATTCTGACTGGTGTGAGATGGTATCTCATTGGTTTTCATTTGCATTTCTCTGAGGTTATTGTCGTTGAGCAGTTTTTCGTATGTGTATTGGCTGCTTGCATGTCTTCTTTTGAGAAGTGTCTATTTAATGAAGTTATTTGGTTTTTTTTCTTGATTTGTTTAAGTTCCTTATAGGTTCTGGATATTAATCCCCTCTTGGATGCTTAGTTTGCAAATATTTTCTCCCATTCTGTAGGCTATCCGTTTGCTCTGTTTATAGTTTCTTTTGTTGTGCAGAAGCTCCTTAGTTAGGTCCCAATTGTCAATTTTTATTTTTGTTGCATTTGCTTTTGTGGTCTTAGTCATAAATTCTTTGCCTAGGCCAATGTCCAAAAGGGTTATTCCTAGGTTTTCTTCTAGGATTTTTATAGTTTGAGGTCTTACCTTTAAATCCTTAATACATCTTGAGTTAACTTTTGTATATGGTGAGAGGTGGGACCCAGTTTCATTCTTCTGCCTATGGCTAGCCAGTGGACTGCTTATATCCTGAGGAAGAACATCTGCCTGGATATACTCCCTTACTGAACACTCAGTGGATGAAAAAAAAAAAATGGCCAAAAATACACATTTGCCAGCCATTCACTGGCTACTAGTTTGCAATCTTATTCCAGGCCTTTTGCATCTATTTCTAGAATGCAATATTGTTGAAACTCAGTGCATGCCTTGGCTTGAGTTGTGGCTGTAGTTGAGTGTCCTCTGCTATAAACATAGGAGGTATCATTATAAGATGAAAGAAGGTTAATTCTTTTTTTTTTTTTTTCTTTGAGATGAAGTCTTGCTCTTGTACCCCAGGCTGAAGTGCAGTGCACGATCTTGGCTCACTGCAACCTCCGCCTCCCGGGTTCAAGCAATTCTCCTGTCTCAGCCTCCTGAGTAGCTGGGATTACAGGTGCCTGCCACCACGCCCAGTTAATTTTCGTATTTTCAGTCGAGGCAGGGTTTCACCATATTGGCCAGGCTGGTCTCGAATTCCTGACCTCAGGTGATCCGCCTGCCTCGGCCTCCCAAAGTGCTGGGATTACAGGCGTGAGCCACCGCACCCAGTCAGAAGTTAATTCTTTAATTCTCCTATTTGTTCCTAGCTCTGAGCAGTTGGGTCCAGTGGCTGTCTGGACCTAAGTCTTTACTGTGTGATGTCATGTGTCTTGCCTTGATTATCTTTTGTCATATGTCCTGACTGTCAAGTGGCTCCAATTACTTCACCTTTTGCGACAATCAGATCATTTGTAATCATTCATTTAAATTCTATCTTCCTGGCTGGATGATAAGCTCCATGAGGGCAGGAGCTCATCTTCAAAAGCAGAGTATGCAGCACAGAGTAGGAAGCAGTAACTATCTGTGAGTGAGTAAATGATGATCTCCCTTAAGGACTAATCCCAGGAAGCATCCTGGTAGATTTCCTCAGAAGGCTAAGGATGCCATAGCCTTCACACCATCCCAGGGTGGCCAGTCCAGTTCTCTCTCTTTTGCCCAGCCTGATTGGCCTAAAACACAGAACAGGAAGATGGAGAGAGCTCAGCTGCTGGCTCTCCCCTGGTCCCAGCATAGACAAGACAGGGCTGCATCTTGCCGACATGCTCATACCAACAGCAGACTCTACTTTAAACTGAAAAGTTCCAGGGAGCGGCTGAGGAGGAGGCACTTTAGAATATAGCCAAGTGGCTGGGAAGTGAGGAACCTCTCCCCTTCCCTGGTCCCTGACCCACAGAATGTAAGAAAGTGCCAAGGAGCTTCCTAGGATGGAAAGTTGATTGACTACCCCTAAGAGGAAAGCCTGGCAAAGACGAGAGTGTCTCCCTATATAGATATGCAATTTTATTCATGCTGACATTGATTGGTTCCTACCACCTGCCCTCGCTTGACAGCCACCGTGAACATAAGATGAATAAGACAGTCCTTGCCTTGAAGCAATTCATGACCAAGGGTAGAGAGAGAAGACAAAGCAGCAGGTCCCAATAACCTTAGTTAGAAGATTTAAGAGGAGGAAGAGGTCGTTTCTGAGATGGATGATAAGAAAAAGGCTTCCTGAAAAGGAAAGAGATTTCATTTTTTAAGGGGACAGAAGGAAAAAGCAGGTAGAGTAAATGGAAGAATAAAAAGTATAGAAGCATAGAAATGTCAGGCAGGTGCAAATTTGGCAAGTAGACTGGTGTAGGGAAGTCTGGAACCTGCATTCATTCAGCTTCCTTGTGTAGGTTGTTAGGTGAAAACTGACAGGCTACTTCTCTGATCACTCGAAGGTAATGCAGACAGATCTTCAGTCACTTAAAAATGCAAAACACAGGCTTTTTGGTAATCAGCATGCTCATCCAGTCATAACTTCAATCTTGCTTTAGAGTCATCCTTCCTGCCCTCTCCTGCCCCCTCCACACTTGGTCCTATTGCAGATGGAAAGCCTGAAATGAGAGAAAGGGTGTGGTCAGTGACCTCTCTAGTTCTCCACCCAGCCTCTCCTCCTCTTCTGTCATCTTACTGACTTCTGACCTGTTGAGGTTGTAAGCATAGACAGTGAGAGGAGTTCAGGGGATCAAGAAAGTTCTTTTTGGAGACTGTTGGGTAATCTTGCATTGGTGTTCTCTGGATGTGACAAATATCCAAGGCTTACTATTTCTCACACAGGGGCTTTTGGGGTTCCTTTGTAGATCCACCTTTCTCCTCATTCCCTCCACCATGGCTTGGGATTTTTCGCCTTGACTTAGAGCATGTGCATCTTTTTTTTTTTTTTTTTTTTTTTTCTTTTTTGAGACAGAGTCTTGCTCTGTCACCCAGGTTGGAGTGCAATGGCACAATCTCGGCTCACTGCAACCTCTGCCTTGCGGGTTCAAGGGATTCTCCTGCCTCAGCCTCCTCAGTAGCTGGGACTACAGGTGCCCACCACCACGCCTTGCTAATTTTTGTATTTTTAGTAGAGACAAAGTTTCACCATGTTTGCCAGGCTGGTCTCAAACTCTTGACCTCAAGTGATCCACCTGCCTCGCCCTCCCAAAGCGGTGGGATTACAGGCATGAGTCACCGTGCCCTGCCGGGTATGTGCATCTCTACTGTAGGTGGTCACTTCCACCTTCCTCCACTCTTGGGCATCACAAGATACTGGCAGCTTCTTCCTACTATTGTCTATTTACCTTCCTCTTAGGCAAGATCTACAGTGACCCTGCATGGGTTCCCCTATACATGGTTCTCCTCCCACCCATATGCAACACTCATGCATTTCTGCCCCAGCAAACTCTGGGAGTGCAGGCCACCCAGTGCTGCCACCTTGCATTGTTCTGCCATCAGAGCAGCTAGCCAGCCCCTAGTTCAAACTTTAGACCTTCCAGGTAGGAGACAGACACTAATCCACTGTGTTTCCAAAACTGCAGGGGATAAGTATCAAGTCTTTGATGTGGTATCATAAAACCATTCTCTCTTGGCGTGAGATAAAGATGGAACCCCCTTCCCACCTTCTTCTTAGCAAGAGTGTGAAGTGGAACTTGTGGTATGCCAAAAGCACCTTCCAAAAACTCTCTCCTAAAGTCAACCTCCAGCATTTTGTAATATGAAAAGTATGAGTGTGGGGCTAAGAATTATGTCATTCATTTTTATCCACCTCTCTTGAAAGTTCTGCACCCTTGTGCTCTTACACTTCCTTTGAAATGTGGCACCTACTGCCTCCATGCTTCAGCCAAAATGCCTTTTTAATATTTTGTTACATCAATTATTATTTCAGTTAACAGTCCCTATAACCCTATAAAAGATACAACTATTCTCATCTTAGAGAATAGGAAACTGAGCTTCAAAATGATTAAATAACTAGGCCAAAGTGGCAAAAACAGGTCTGAATTCAGAACGCTCTGATTCTAGAGGTCTCAGACCATTCTGAAATGGAGAATTCATGTGACCCAGCATAAGTCCTCAACAAATATTTGTTGAATGATGAAAAAGTTGATTTCCTCAGATAATAGAGGAATGTAAATGCCATAATTTTTGATAGGGAATGATAAACCATGCCGAGTCACAGATAAGCATGATCAACAGGAGAATGGGACAGAAATATACAAGAGAATTCAGAAGAGAGAAAGAGTGGAGTGGGGGAGGCACTTTAGGAGACTCCAAAGAGTTCACAGAGTTATAAAGGACATGGTTACTCTATTTTTCTAGAGTAATGAGGAAATTATCCAGAGACCAGGTTGAAAGAATTTAAGGAGAGCATGAGCAACAAGGAACTAGAGGCAGCAGTTACATCCCAGCTGTTCAAGATGGGAGCATCTGAATGGGGCAAAGAAATGGTTGCAAGCCAGTGGAGCCCAGAGGACCAAATAAAGGATATTTCTCCAGAATGGGTGAACCTTGATCTTATTTGTAGACTAAGGAGCCAGAAGATCAACTCTGAGATGCTGGGGAAAGGAGGGAAATAAGGGCAGTAACTAAAAGAGCAAAGACTGGGGAAGAGAAAATGCGCAGGGCTAACATGGAAGATAGTAAAGGATGCAGCTTCCTCTAAGAGAAAAAGAAAAGAAAGGGGGATAAATAAATAAACACTTTGCCCACAAAAAAGAGAGAAGGGGGCTGAAGGATATTGTACCTGACATGGTAGATCTTTCTCAGTAAAGTAGAAATCAAATCAGTGGATCAGGAGGTGGGCATTAGGGGGTGACAGTGTCAGTATGTGAGGTGACAGTGTCAGTATTGAAACACACATTGTACTATATGTGTCCAGAAATCAACTGTGGAAATCAACAGAGAATGAACAAGTACCACCTCACATCCAGGGTATTGAGATTCAACAGTCTGAATTCATGGAGGTTCAAATTACCAATATTCTGCAGCCAAGGAGCAAAAGGAGAAAGCATGTGTCAAGCATGAGCCCAAGCTAGGCATTGCATGGCATGGGCTGAGAGCTGAAAGGGTTTACAGTTAGCAGGGGTAGAGCTGAAATTTCCAAGCATGGCATCCAGCTGGTACAAGAAAGCTAAGTGAGGCCAGAAAAAAAATTAACAGATTCATTCATTTATCCTAGGAGGTCTCAATGGAGATGCATATTGGCTACCCAGGTTATGGAGAAATGGGAAAGGTATAAGTGAAGAGTCTGTGGTTATAGACCAGGCTTATAAGGTCCAGGGTCTCAGAAGTAGATCAGTCCCTGAGGGCCCTAATGCCCTGATGTGACCTTATTAGTGAAGGGTTTGTATGCAAAAAAGTGGGAAGTTTGGGGCTGCAGTCATCGTTCTTAACTTCTTCAATCAAATTGTGAGGCAACCATGTATCAAGGACTGGAAGACAAAGGAGTGGCAATTTACAGAGAAGCAGGTATTTAAAGAGAATCAGTGAAAAGGGGGTACCTTTACTCTGATGAAACTGCCAGTTTGCCATAAGGCATATTTTACCTTTCTTTCTACAATAGCCACCATTTTTTCTTACAAGATCTGAACAGGATCATTTTGGGCAATGATATGATGTAGTTGTCCTAAGTTTTTAAACACAAAGACGAGGAACCTTGTTTATAGCATGTCCTACCTCTGAATATGACTGTACTTAAACTTTCCTAGAAAGGTTATTAGTTACAACTCCCTTTCAAATGTTTAGGAACAATGCCACAGAAACTTTTAATAAAGACACAATGAAAAACAGACAGTTGTAACTTCCTTTTGGCAAAGTGGGCATCCTCTTTGAAAGACGCCCATATTAAAAGATCTTGGTTTGTAGATTTTTGTCTGGCCTTTGCCTGCCAGTGGCCACAGGTATCAAGTCATTGGGTCTTTAGTTAGCTGACACGTGACATGACACCATTCAAATGAGATTATTCGAGTCTTTGGGGAAGAGATATAAATCTATGATACCTAAATCACTAAAAGAAATTGAGTCACAAAATCATTTGTCCAAGGTCGCAAAGTGAATCTGTCCAAAGGTCACAAGTGAATTCTTGCCACAGGCAAGAATCTTTGGCTACTCTTTAGGAAGTTCATTTACTACCCCACTGATCTTGATATCACCTCACAGGCAGAATCTTGTGAAGGGTAGGATGATAATATTAACCTGAACAAAGTTCCAAAACTGCCCATCAGTTGTCCCTGCCCAAGAAAAAAAATTAACAGATTCATTTAGTTATCCTAGGAAACAGGTCACTTGAACTTCATTGAAAGCCTCTTGGGAAGACAGGCGGTGGGCATCCAGCTCTTCTCACCGGGCTGAACCCAGCCGAGTCTCTGGCAAGGTCCTTGAAGCTTCAGTGGAGAATTCCAGAAAGTAGAACTTTCAACAATCATACCTTGTCCTCTGACTCTTCTCGCCCTCACAGCTCCGAATGTCCTGGCTCATTCGTGGAGTCCTGAGGGGAAACGTGTCCTTGGTGCTAGTGGAGAACAAAACTGGGAAGGAGCAAGGCAGGATGGTCTGGCATGTCACCGCCTATGAAGGCTTGAGCCTGTGGCAGTGGACGGTGTTGCCTCTCCTCGACGTGTCTGACAGGTAGGCCTCTACCCATCTCCCCCAGTACCCTTCTCCTCTATCAGCTAAAATGCAAAAGGAATCATGCCTTCTCTTTCCCCATGCCTGTCACCCAAGACGCACATGCAGATGTGCCCCCACACAGATATGCGCGCACTCGCGCGCACACACACACACACACACACACACACACTCTCTCTCTGCAGGTTACACACTTTCTGCAGTTTACAAGCTTCTCCAAGGGATGATGAGGCTACTGAACACTTGTCTCAGGACCACCGGTATGTCCTGGTTGGCTACCCCCAGTGTCTGTAGGAAAAACAAAATTGAACAACTCACATTACTAGCAAATAACAGTTTGGTTTTACATGTATATAGCATGTTCTCTTACATGATGGACTTTGCTTTACTTTCCCATTTAACTTTTATTTTATCCTTATTAACAAGAAAACCTGCAAGGTAGGTAGGACAGGCCTTATCATCATTTACCACTCCTGTCCTGTTCTAAGGAGAGAAACAGAATCGAAGTGGTGAAGCGCCAGCAAGTTGGTATCAGAGTTGGGACTGGTACCCAGGCCCAACTCTGACTCCAGTGCTCTCTGTTGAGTCAGGTCCTGAGGCAGGTTGATAAGGAGGATGGCAAATTATTCAGTAAACAGAGGAGTGCTTCTACCTGGGGTCCTGGTTCCTATTTGGGCTCTATCACTAATGGCCTCTGTGACTTTGAACAACATCCTTGACTTCTTTGGGCTTCAGTTTCCTCGCCTTTAAGCTGAGAGGTTTGAACTGGAAAATCATTAATTCCACACGACTCTCCAATGGAGCAGGAACTATGGAGGGTTTGCTGCCACTTGTCTCCCCAGGATGACACTATTCTGCCACCTGCAGTCGGCCTGGAGCAAGCCGTGCTTGAATAAAGATGGCCCTGCATGGCAGCACTCATGTGACCCTGCCGTATCATCCTGAACCCTCATGGTGGGTGCTGATCTGTTCCAGACAAAAGAGGGGCGAGGGACCATTTCTATAGAGGGGACAGATAAATGGATCTGGATGGGGGAGAGCCATCTTTTATGGGCTAAAAGTCAAACCTTACAACCCAGAGCAGCCTCTGCCTAAGACTCCTAAAACACATTCAAATTACCATCCTGGTGGATCCACCTTCAAAAAATGAGGGCAGAGGGCTCAAGGCAAGGTGGAGGGTGATGCTAGTTGGCATGCAGCTTTATAAGTGTAAAGCTGGGTTTCACATTTTTCACCCAAACCCCACAGTCTGCTATGTCCAAGAGCTCATAACTGCATCAGTGCTGTCAAAGGATGAAGGCATTGTCCTCACTCTGAGCACCAGCTACCCACTCCTTCAGATGTGTGTGGGTTAAAGATCAAAGCCCAAGGACATTCCCAGAATCAGTGACCCCAAGACAAATAGATTTAAGTGGAGAAAGAAGAAGTGTGAGCTCTGCCCACTATAGTTTAGTTTTTTGTCTTTGGGGATTGTGGAGCTGCATGCAGTTGGTTGAGAACAGGAGGGTAGTGAAAGAACCCTCCCTCCTGGGAGAGGCAAAATTAATTCAGATGAATCAAAGGGTTTTTTTCTCCTCAATCCAGCAAGTCTTCTCTCTTTCATAGCCACTCCAGGGGATTTAAAGCAAGTAAGATGTTGACTG
Organism: Macaca mulatta; assembly: GCF_049350105.2. Taxonomy (NCBI): domain Eukaryota; kingdom Metazoa; phylum Chordata; class Mammalia; order Primates; family Cercopithecidae; genus Macaca; species Macaca mulatta. Next base: position 95,668,394 of record NC_133418.1, read on the forward strand.
TTCACTCTCATCCTCTAGAGTTTCATTTGAAGGAGACTTTGTTCTCAGCCTCCTTCTTCCCTGTTAAAGGCTGTTTACCAGACTGACATTTCCAATATTGATACTGAGACCAAACTGTCCAGTGGGGATTCAGACAAAAGACAGCTTGGTTTGATGATGTCTCGTGACCTAGTAAGTGTACAATTACAGAAAAGAAGAGTGCTTCCATCCACTGGGAGCCTGCGTACCACTGACATGCTCTGAGGTTGGAAGCTGCCCTCCCAGAGGTACAGATGATACAGGAAGCATCAAGACCCAGAGGCAAATGGTACTGAAGGAAAATGAGGTGCAGCAGTTTTCATTTGCTAAAATCAAACTAGACTGTAGATGTGACTGGCCCAAAACATCTAAAGAAGCACTCTGGATGAAAGTGCAGAGGCTTTGGAATCAAATAGTGCCAAGTTTCAAAACTGACATGGTCACTTACTAGTTGTGTGACCTCAGCCAATTAAGCTCTCTAAGCCTCAGTGTCCTCATCAGTAAAATGAGGATAATAACAGTATAATTTCACAAGATTGTTATGAGACTAAATGAAATGACTGTTGAAAGAGTCTACCCAGAGTAAGTATTAATAGATTTTATTTTCTGCATCTTCCATCCTCATCTTTCAGTTATTTGGTCTTCATAATAATTTATTAAGCAAATAGCACAAATCACAACCACTGATATTCCAAGTCAAGCCATGTTCTATAAAACAGACAACACAGTCTCCTCTTAGGTTTGGAGAAGTAAAGTGCTTGGTTAAGTGCCTGATCCACACTAAATGCTCAACTACTAATAATCGTAATATAATAATGACAGTATCTCCCCACCTAATGCCTCAGAAGGGTCTAGGATGACCTCTTTAGCAATATAACCAGTCATCCAACCCTTAGAAAAGGTGGACTTCTTAGGAATTTGTTTTCGCAATGCTCTATTGACTCCTTATAAGGAGAAGTCACTGATGGAAGAACAAGTGTACTCCTCCCTCTTCCTTCAGGGAGAGTCAGCTATAGCTGCCCAGATTGCTAGAAGATGAAAATGGGAGAAAGGAGAAGGTAGAGGAAGAAATAAGCAAGGAAAATAGAGAAACAGAATGGATAAAAGACAAAGAAAAACCAGCTCTCTTCCTCCCACCTCTGAGGTAGGCGTTAACACCTGGCGCCACCCGCCCCACATCCTATGAAGCTTCCTTAGGCAGCTCCTGGCTTCAGCTATTCAGCACCTGCCTTGTGGACATCTCCCCAACCATGAACCTTGAAAACAGCAGAATTTATTCCCTATGCTGTCCCAAATCACCTCTGCTCCCAGGTTCCTCAACCTTCACACATTACAAAATTTTAAAAGCAACTTCATTAGGGCTTAGAAGTTAGCACTTAAGAGATTCCGGGCTCTAGTCACTGGTATTGGCCCTGGCTGTTACATGATATATAAATCTGACCATCTTCCTATTTTGGAAATCCTTCTGTGGCTTCCTGTGGCTTTTGGGATGCCTTTCAAACTCCCTAATAAGACCTTTATTTAAGCCCATGTGTGATCTGTCCAGCGCTAATTTCACCAGCTGCTTCTTAAACCATTCTTTCTCTCTCAATCTCCCCTTCCTTCCATTCAGTTGTACCATGCTAGATTCTTACTTCTAGGCTTTTGCAGTTGCCATGTTAAAGTTAAAGGAAGAACTTAATGTAACTTAATGGACTTAATGTTCTTCCTTTACCGTCCATCTCTCTAAATACTACTCTTCCTTCACTTAAAAAAAATTATCCCCAGACACCTATACTCTATATGTACCCACAATATATTCTCATGGCTCTTGAAACATCCCTTTAATAATTTATCACTCTTTACTATCTTTTTTATATCTGAATATACAAATCAACAAAGCAGGGATTATGTGTGTCTTATAAATCACTGCTTCCTGAATATTTAGTACCATACTTATCACATAGTATGCCCAATAAATATGCATTGACAGAATGATGTATGGAGGGAAATTGCATATACTTTCAAATTCCAGTTGAATAAACTGAGAATTTCACTTGATGGAATCTATCTAACATTCCTCCTCTCTTCAACCTGTGTCCAACAAAACAGATATGATTGCTTTATAATAAATACTACTGCAAAGTGTTCTGTATATCAGAGCAACACCTGTGCCCCATCAGATGAACCAAAACAGCATTTGTTACTCTGTAACAAGGAATTATCTTTAGGGACTTGCCTGGTACCTGTGCTTTCTTTGTCTCTGGTCACATTCCTGTTGGAATCACTTCATAAGAAAGACTTTGATCCTAATTGGGTGCCCTGGTCCTTGTGATAGAGAGAACTAGAGCTGTGCACTTGAGAGAAAAGAGCTCTAGTCAGATTGCCCCCACCACACAGTAGTCCTCAGGAAGGCTTGGTGAATACGTCATAGGTACATAAAGCCTGGTGACAGGGAGGCATTGATCCATGGAATGATATTTCTTCTGTCCACTTACAAACATGTAAAGTGATGGAAGGAATGTAATAGTCTGTCATCATTACAGAATTATGTTAACTGTACAACCATACTATAACGAGTAACAAGAAAAATCTCCAAGAGCAATGCCTAAGATGTTTTGAGCAGTGGCAATGTCTTCCGAATACAGATAAATGCTCTCAAGGTAATTTTGAAGGACAACACCAATTCAAATATCAGCTTGATGTGTGCTTAAAAGTTATCTCATTACTTTACATCCATCTCACATAGCTACTTTTCCTCATCCTCTCCCCACTTTATCAGCCCCACCTCCCCCATTCAATTGCTGCTCTTTCTGCTGGAATTAATTCTACCTTTTCTCAAAATAGAAGAAAGGCAAGTTCTCTCCCCTGATTCTAATTGTCAATCTCTTGCAGAGATATACCCCTAGTTTTTCCTCTCTATATATATCTTACTAAATTAAACACAATGTTCCCACGCCATCTAAGCTTTGACACGCTTACAGAGCAGAAGCCATGCTAAGTTCAACTCATTATGAGATGGATTTGGAAACACCATGGATCAAATCATGTCCCACAAATCACTGCAATTGTACAGTCAAATATAAAGTACACAACTTATCACACCTATGCAGGCCCCATTCCTCAGCACTATCATTTTAAAGGCTTTTAGCCGTACACTATATACATAGTCTAACAAGAAAAAATGTTCCTTCTGGAGATATTTAGATTTCCTGTTCCCTTTGCATCCTTTGTCCTAAATGACAAGTGTTGTGTTTCACAAATGCATCTTTCAAATGAGATGGGTTAAACTGAGAGTTATGTCTTCATGCATTTAGACCAGAAACTCCATAGAGCCAAGATTTTTTTCTATTCAATTTTTATCACCGACAGAATTCTCATTTTATATGGGATGCTGTCAATAACAACATTTTCCTTTTGTGTAGCATCTTTCTGTGATGAGAAAGGCATTAGAGGAGCATTTTTATTACTTGTTCTTATCTGTGTAGAGAAGTAGTAGATTTCAGTAAGTGGAAATCCAGAGATTTGCGGTAAGCCTCAGTTTGCAGGTCTAGACACGCCCCTAAAAAAAGTTCTGTTTAATTCACATTTTTGTAAATTGAGTCACAGCATCCTGATAAAGCCATTGAAGAGTTATAAATGATGATTAGAGCTAGCATTTGTTGAGTGCTTACTGCCTGCCAGTCATGTAACAAGTACTTAACATGCATTATCTAATTTCATCCTTACAACAACCCCTTGGGGTAGATACGATAATTAATCCCCTTTTTAATATGAGAAATCTGAGGGCTATGGAGGTTAAATAATTTTCCCTTAACCCTTGGGCTGGTCTGCCTCCTGTGTACTGCCTGAAGTACAGTACATACTTCATGTACATGCATGGGGCTTGGCATGTAGCAGGAACTTGAAAAACAGTAGCCATTGCTGTTGTTTTTTAATTTTTTAATTTAATTTTTAGAGACAAGGCCTCACTCTGTCACCCAGGCTGGAGTGCAGTGGCATTATTACAGCTCACTGCAGCCTCAAACTCCTGAGCTCAAGCAATCCTTCTGCCACAGCCTCACTAGTAGCTAGAAATACAGGCGTGCACCACTATGCCCAGCTAATTTAAAAAATAAAAAAATTGTAGAGACAGGGTCTTGCTACATTGCTGAGGCTGATCTTGAACTCCTGGCCTCAAGTGATCCTCTTGCCTGGGTCTCCCAAACTGCTGGGATAACAGGTGGGAGCCATCGCACCTGGTCGATAGCCATTGTTATTAACAAAATATTTAGATTCTCGGTTATTTTTAGGCCACATTCATCTTATTCATTTCGCGTTAGTTTACTGCTTTCCCTTTGCTTCAACCAGCTCCTGAAATTCATCACAGCAAATTCCCACCACCATCTCCTGCTGCAGACCATTCCCCGCCTGGCCCTTCCCTGCCTGCCTCGCCTCCTCTCAGGCTCACAGCTGGTGTCTCCCCTTATCCTTCCAGGCCATTGTGTCCCCTCCCCAGGTGCCTCCCACTCTGCCATGCCTTTGACTATCCCCACACCATGTGTTTCCTTCCCAGCACTGTAGCATAGGCTCTGATAGGCATTTTTAATTTGCAAATCTATTCATGTACCAAGTCTAACGAAGGCATAAAAATAACCTTTAGTTATACTGTACATTTAACAAATCACTCTTTCATTGAGAATAAAGTTCACTGCCATAAGGATCAACAGGAGACCCCAGCCACAAGGTTGGTGCACTGTGCTAAATAGAGCCCTGCTTCATCCTTAGGAGCACATGGCCCAGGGGTGCCCCCCACATCTGCTCTTGCCCTCCTGCCTGTCTGCCCCTCCTAGGAGCATTTTCACCTGTAACTGCTCTGCCTCTGCCTCCACCGCAGGGAAAAGGGATGCCTACGAGGAGGAGCAGACGTCACTCGCCGACTGCCCCTCTGCTGCATAAGCTGGCTGATAGTCCCGGCAGCTCCTGCACCTCCTCACTCTGCCCACGTCTCCCCATGCACGGCAGCCCTGTGCCCACTTCCAGGGTGCTTGGCTCCTTCACAACACAAGGTGCTCATTCAGGCCCACATCTGAGCAGCTAGGGTAGATGTCATTCCCTGTTTTCAGCTGAACAGACAGAGGCCCAGAGGGGTTCAAGAACTTGCCATTAAACATAGAGGCCCCTTTGTGGAGGTCCTTCCTCCTCTCCTTTCACTTCACCAGACAGCATCCTGTGAAGGTTTTCAAGCATGAAATGTACAAACTCCAAAATCCCCTGAGGCATTATGTCAACCAACATTTACTGCAGTGTTGGGTGCCAGGTGATGGGCGCACTCAGGCAAGCAATACAGCCCCAGCTCTCAATCTTCGTCTAATTAGGGAGGCTGGTGGGAAGACGAGACCATGGCATCACAGAACACGAGTCTGGGAGCTGGAGCAGCAGGAGCCCAGTAAAGCCCCAGCTGTTGGGGCTCCTTGCTTCCCAACAGGCACCTGTCTAGTTGCCAGTGGTGCATCCTCCCTCTGCTGGGCATTCCCACACCAACAGAAGCAAAGAGCAATGACTACCACCCCAGGTGGATGTGCATTTGCTCATCCACTCTCAGCAGACGCATGCCAGGAACTTACCCTAGAGTAGCCCTGCAGGCTTAAAGTTGCAAATGGGGCAGAAGGGACAGGAATGTCTCACCTGCCTCTCCAGAGGAGAGTTGAATTGCCCTGATGCCATATATATATACACACACACACACACACACACACACACACACACACACACACGCAACACCAATTCATTCACACGGTGGGTGAAGAAAACAAAAGGTGCTCTCCACTCATGACCTGCTGCGGCAGCACAAGTGTCCCTTCCTGGAGTTGCAGGGGCTGAGGACATTGACATGCTTATTGGCATTAGGCTGAGTCAGTTCTTTGAACTGGGAGACAATGGTGGTCTCAGAAGCAATTGTAAGCCATGCAGGGTAAATTACATTGACTAAACCCATCAAGTCTTTCCCCAAGGGGTTCAAAACAGTTCATGTGCACACTATGCTTTATTCTCCTTACCTTCATGATAAGGGAGGTGGGAATAGAGTCCCTTGCTTCATCAGCAGCCTACAAGGCTGAGGGGACTTTGGCAGAGCTGGGGTCCCACCTGGAGCCCATGGCCTATGCCTCTTGGGGCCATGATGATAGAGGACGGGAGAAGAGGGATGGTGTTCTCACTGAACCAAGCATCTATGCCCATTAATCTTCATCATTGTAAGTCAGATTTTAATGTCCTCAGTTTATCAATGAGAAACTGTGGCTCAGAGTAGTTAAATAATGTGTCCAGAGGCACACAACTAAGAAACAGAAGAGTCAGGATTCAAAACACAATTTTCTTTTCTTTTTTTTTCTTTTTTTTTTTTTTGACAGGGTGTCTCCCTCTGTCACCCAGGCTGGAGTGCAGTGGCACCATCTCAGCTCACTGCAACCTCCACCTCCTGGGTTCAAGTGATTCTCCTGCCTCCACCTCCCGAGTAGCTGGGCTTACAGGCATCCACCACCACACCTAGCTAATTTTTGTATTTTTTAGTAGAGATGGGATTTCACCATGTTGGCCAGGCTTGTCTTGAACTCTTGAGCTCAAGTGATCCACATGACTCAGCCTCCCAAAGTGCTGGGATTACAGGCATGAGCCACCACACCTGGTTCAAGGAACGATTTTCTAGCTCAGACTCTCACCCGTTTCCAAACACCATGGTCTCATGGTCAAAAAAATTTTTCCATGAATCTCAGTGACAACAGGCAGCAAGTGTTATCACATATCAGCAGCTGATACGAAAGAACTGTGCAATGGCACCTAGGCCTGGGCCACCTGAAGACCCTGTCAGCCATGAGGAGGTCAGCCTGTACCTGCAGGGCCCAGCCATGCAGTTAAGAGCCAAAGAAAGGACTCTGACCTGTAGGAGCACACCAGGCACAGCCTTGGTAGAACTGGGGTGCCAGATCAGTCATCCAGAGAGGGATATGGGTGTGTGGTCAGGACCCAGGTGAAAAACCTGGACAAGATGAGACCCCAGGCCTCCAGAACATGACAGAAAGCCGGTCAATGAGCCTAAAGCCTATGCAAATAGCACATTAGCACAAGAAAGCTGCATCTGCATCCGGAGCCCTGGTCCAAGCTCCTTAACGCCCCCTCCCTAACTCAGACTTGTCCCTAGTCCTGGAGTAGTGCGGGAGTGTGCTGTCGGGGGAAGGCGATAGCTGTGAAGGAAGAATACTGCAGATTCCTGCAACCAGTCAAGGACCAAGTTCACCCATCCCTTCTACCCCCATGAGTGTGTCAGTCATCAACCCAACCATTCCAGCTGCATTGAACACAGCTGAGTACCTAGGCATGTGCCACATGTATGTGAGTGGGGGTGACACTACCTGAAGTAACATTACATCTCCACTCCAGGGGCTGTACACAAAAGAAATGTTATTTCCTGCTCGTATGAAATAAAAAATAAGCACGCTGGTTGGTGGGTGGCCTTCCACCTGATCATTCAGGGATCCAGGCCCCTTTCACCCCTTTCCTTCCCTGAATGGAAAGGATTCCAAGGCCAATCCTTTCCATTCAGCCAGTCAGTGGGCAAACAGCTTAGGAAACCTTGAACAGGAAGATTTTTATGAATCATCACTTCTGCTCCCCTCGCATTACCTCCCTTCCCATCTGCTCTCTTCGGATTTCCTTACTGACTTTTTGTTTGCCTTATCTGGGCTGGTTTTTGTACTTCATACCTAGAAAACAAAAATTTTCAGTCATTGGGATTTTTTTTCAGGGTTAGAATTACCACACCACCTGTAATATCATACTGTGGCTTCTGTATCATCATTTCAGGTTTCTGTCTAAAATTTGGCCCATGTAAGAATCAAAGAAAATGGGTTACATAATTCAGTCGAAGGTCTTGGTCATTAGATGTTAGGCATCTATTGTGCGTAAGACACAAGGCCAACAGTAACACAGAATGATGTTGACCTGCTAAGCATTCTTTGAAACATAGCCAAAATGTATTTTATTATGAGCTCATTTTTGGCTGTTGTAAAGATTAGTGGTTAACAATGTGCTTTCATCATATTTCCTAAAAATTCAAGCAGTGAGAAATAAGACTCCTCTGAATTTAGTAGCTCAACTGATAACATTAACTTGGAAAAATTCTGGAATACATGGTGCACACAAGAACCGTTCAGGGTTCTGTGGACAAATTTCTTAGCTTTTGCAATGCACCATGTTTCTCAAAGCTTGTTTTCATTAATAAAACATTTTATAATGTAAAAAAATGTCACATGGCCACACCTACTGCAAAGGGTGCTGGGGAATGTAGTCTAGCTGTGTGCCCAAATAAAAGAAGTGAGTTAGATTTGAAAAAAAAAAAAAAAATGAGATGGTATGTCATGAAATAAGCCAAGGAATATAGCTCTTAAGTCTGGGCATCTATCAGAGTGTCACTTGAGAATGTCTTTTCCTCATTTAGCTACGCTGAGTATTGATCATGCTCCTTCTCCACAAAGCCTCATAATTCAAGGCTGAAATCAATTCCAGGTTCTATTCTAAGGTACGAATGTTTCATTCCCAAATTTTTATGATGCAGCAAAATCTTACTTTCTGGCAGAAACCACCTCAGAATTTCCCTCCCTGAATTTTTCATTTCTAAAAACAAAAAATAAATAAACAGGAGAAAGTACTTTTGGAAAGGCTTAAAACTAGCAGGACAGTGTAGAACAATGATTTCCAAACTTGAACGAACATTATGATCACCTGGAAAACTTATTTTTTTCTTTCAGAGCCCCAGATCTCATACACAAAGATTCTGATTCATAGATGACATATTGGGACCAGGAATTTGTATTTTTTAAAGTTCCCCAGTTGACTTTCATGCGTAACCACATTTGGAAGTCACTGGTATATAATGGCAGATCCAGGTATCTGGATCTGGGCAAGACAGGGAATCAAGAAGTGACTGGAGAAATGTCATTGGCTGACACATTGTCGGCAAACATATATTAAGCCTCCATCAAGCACAGAGGATGGAAAAGGCTGTTTGATCAGCTCTTGCCAGATCGCAGGACCTCCACAGGCAAACAGTAGCACACAGGTACACTGCAGGTTCCAACAGATCACGACCAGGGTTCAGCAGGTGCAATGACCTCCAGATACAAGAGCAGTCAGATGAACCATGATGGAGAAAATGGGCTTTTTATAAGCTGACGCTTGAGGAAAATTTATGTCTTGGGGAAATGGAAAAGGGACAAGGCATTCCAGAGAATGCCCTCAGGGAAAGAAGAGGCTTGGAGATGCAGAAATGTTTTCTGTGGGTTCAAGAACAGCCAACCAGGTTATGTCAGAGAATCCTGAGAAATATTTTTGGGAGAGAGTGAGTGTGAATATTAGGCCAGGTGTTTTGGATTTAGGAATACAGGTAATAAAGAGCCACTGAAGGCCAGACACGGTGGCTTATGCCTGTAATCCCAGCACTTTGGGAGGCCAGCAGGCAGATCACTTGATCTGCCTTGAGATCACTTGAGGTCAGGAGTTCGAGACCAGCCTGGCCAACATGGTGAAACCCTGTCTTTACTAAAAATACAAAAAGTTAACTGGACGTGGTGGCATGCACCTGTAATTCCAGTTCCTTGGAAGACTGAGGCAGGAGAATCACTTGAACCTGGGAGGCGGAGGTTGCAGGGAGCTAAAATCGCACCTCTGCACTCCATTCTGAGTGACAGAAAGAGACTCCATTCCAAAATAAAAGAGCCACTGAGGGCCAGGCACCATGGCTCACACCTGTAAACCCAGCACTTTGGGAGGCCAAGGTGGGCAGATCACTTGAGGCCAGAAGTTGAAGACCAGCCTGGCCAACATAGTGAAACACTGTCTCTACTGAAAATATAAAAAATTAGCTGGTCATGGTGGTGCGCACCTGTAATCCCAGCTACTCAGGAGGCGGAGGCACAGGAATCGAACCTGGAAAGTGGAGGTTGCAGTGAGCCAAGATCACACCACTGCACTCCAGCCTGGGTGGCAGAGCTAGACTCTGTCTCAAAAAAAGAAGAAAAAATAAAAGATCCACTGAGCATGGAGATAGGCTGGAAGGTGGGAAGCACAGAGCATGGGGGATATTGGAAGGTCTTGTGAGGGGCCCAATGGGAAGTGATTGAAGCCTCAATGTGAAGCTCAGAAAGCATGAAGAAAGAAGCTGGAGGAGAGGAACATTCTTCCTCTGCTGTCTTCCAAATGGCACTACTGGCTCAGGATAGCCTTGGGCGAACTTAAGTAGACATGGGCTACTTAAAATTATTAAGTGAACTTAATTAGGTTTGTCAATCCCTAAGGCTGGCAGGGTGGCAAATAAGGCAATATATTCACTGTCCATCGAGACAGCCTGTTGCCTGAACGAGATTGTGCATTTTCTGAGCTGTAAGTGAGCAGCCTCAGCCCTTCAAGAAGAAGAGAAGAGATGCGGCCAGTGGCTCAGCATGCAATGTGCAACCAGTCATTGATATATACAAATCAAACATTCATAATTCTGGAAGGATCTGGCCCTGTTTCTTTCTCAGAAAATATCCCAGATCATTGGAGCAAGGAGTAGATTAGCAATTCTGAGCTTTAAATCTTATTTCTAACACTGATTTACTGTGACGTTTGGGACAAGTTGTTGCTTTTGATTGCTAAGTTTCCACAATCAAGAGTGCAAAGCAGTGAGACAGATCCGGCCCATGAGCTTGGTTTAGGAGGCAGTCGCTCAAAATGGCACTAAGTGAACCTCTTTAAAATAACAGGATGTTTGAATCTGCTCAAGATTTTCTTGGTAACATCCACAGCTTGGCTTACAAGTTAACAGATGCATATGTTTTTCATAATTCTTAATGTCTCTGAAAATGTAGCCCTGTGTTCTTAGCCCCTTCTTTCCCTAAACACAAAGCCTGCAATTTAGGAGATAATTGAGCTTCCAATATTTGAAACAAAGAATCCAGTTCTCTCTATGCTGCCCCCACCGCTACACCAGGAGCCTCATCAATGCTCATAACTTCCACTCTTACCTCTATGCAGATGACTCGAATATCTTCATGTCTACCTGAGTCCCACACCTGGGTTTCCAACTGCCTGACTGGTGTCCCACCCACACCTTCCACATTGCTCCCACCAGCACACCCCATTGCCTAGTGAGAGTTCCACCCATAGCTCTACCATTCTCCAAGACTTTTCATTGTTTGAGGGCTTTCTTGACTTCTCTCTCATTGCCCAGATGCAATGATTTTCCAGCTTGAGTAACTTCTAACTCTATAGGGGGCACAACTAAAAGAGACTTCAGCAATTCCCAGGTCAGTAAATAATGTGAATTACATCACTGTCTGAAATCCTCAGGAGCAAGGTCCACATTTTACACATCTCTACACTCCTAGCTATAGGCACAAGTAGCTACACTCCTAGCCATAGGCACAAGTGTCTGACTTATAGTACATGCTCAAATAATCTCTGCTCAAAGAAAGAGGGGGAGTTATGTCATTTGTGACACTGCCTGAGGAAGCACATGTTACTAGTAAGCATGTAATATAAAACAGCAATAAATTAGCATCTCGTGCTAAAGAAAGGGTTCCATTGTTGGGAGGGAAAAAAAACTCACATTACATAGATTCTTTTAAAAACCAAGATGGCACCTTAAAAGTTTTGGCCACTTGCCCAGGGCCCTACCAACTACACAACACAGTCTTCACTCCACTCTACTTTTTGAAACTAGTCCTCACCAAGCAGAAAAGACTGCTAGTTTACTCTCCTAAAGATGTTTTTGGTCAGGTGAGAAGAGAGGTAGAAACCACTCTTTCTCTGGGCCTTCTCACCTTTGGCAGTGCTACCATCTCTGGTACCATGTCAGCTCCCCAGGCCGCAAGCCAACACAGCAACAGAGGACAGAGGAAATGTTTATGTGTTCCGAGACACAGGGAGCAGACATCCCTATGCCTCCAAGAAGAATGGATGCCAGGCCTTTCTAGCCCCAGACAGCCCCTCATGCCCCCAGTCATCCCAAGGAGCTTGCTCTACTTTTCCGATGGTATGGAGTACATATGAGACTAAATGAGATTCAAGAAGTTGGATGGTTCTGCAAGAGATGATGGGAAAAGTGGCCAGGGAAGCAAGAGGCCTTAGCTCTCATCCCACATCTGCTCCTGTCTCCATATGCAACCACACAAGTCAAAAGAATGGCAGGGGCCAAAGAGGCACCTGACTCCTTCCCTGGAGCACTTGACATTTATTTGACTGTAAGTCAAGTATTTTTGTCCATAGGCACCTCCCTTGCTGGGCCATGGCTCCAGGAAGCAATGTCTTTCCCCATCAAAGCCCAGGGCCCAGCAGAGCTCAACATACACCACACAGATTTTGAGAATGAAAGCAAAACAGGAACTTGCCAGAGATGGGCCTCCGTCTGCTGTGGTGGAACATCCTTGCAGCAGGCCTTCCTAACTGGTGACACACAAGAGCACAGGAGGGAGCCAGGAGCCTTTAGGCTCAGCCCCCGAAAGTGAGCACAGAATGCCCGGAAACCTTGAACGGAGAATGTGGAAGAGTCTGAGTGATTCTCCATGCTTGCTCAGCCTGGCTGAAAACTCATTTTCTCTCTTATTTCTAGACAGGCTTCCTCACCGAGCCAGACTCATTGTGAAAGATCTCTATGGCCCTTGAAAGCCAGGGAAGCTCTGTGTTGGCTCCTGGTGTCATTATGCCTAGAGGGGAAACCAAGGCAGGAGGTGGTAAATTACTTCTGAGAGTGAGATGGAGCCAGGAGGGGTGTGTTCCCAACTCCTGAGTATGGCCTTGAATGTCCAGCTCATCTCCAGTTTACTGTGCACAAGTTAAAAACTCCTAGAGCAAAGACACACATTCCTAGCCATGATAGCATTTGACATGGCCAGGGATGGTCCCAGGAATCCAAAGCGGTCCATCAGCTCCCATCTTCATCTTAGAGCTGAAGTCCATTACACAGATAATAGGAGGGATGTGGCAGGGCTTTTTCTTCACATTTATTGTTCTAATAGATATGCCTACTGAGACCCAAGCTTCGTGACAGCCCATTTTAGAAGACTTTTGCTGAGCAAAACAACTGCACAGTTGAGAAATTGGAGAAAGTGTTTTTCCTCTGCAGTACCTGCCAGCTCTATCCTAAGCAGCCAGGGCCCAGACATGCCCCAGCAGCAAGGAGGGATGCAGAATACTCCCTCCTTCTGAGCCCACTAAATGGCCAAGGGAGGAATCTAAGACATGGTGCCCAGCCGGCAAATGCCTCTACCCAGTCCAGCCACTCCATCCTGCTCTCCCCTCCAAAGCGTCACCATTCCCTCCATCCACATCAGACACAAACCTTTCTGTCAGCTACTTAAAATCATTAAGTGAACTTAATTAGGTTTGTCAATCCCTAAGGCTGGCAGGATGGCAAATAAGGCATTATATTCGCTGTCCATTAACAGTCTGTTGCTTGAATGAGATGGTACGTTTTCTGAGCCGTACGTGAGCAGCATCGGCATTTCTCAGGCAGAGATCTGCCCAGTGAGTCTCCGAGGCGCCCAATTCTGAAGCTGCCCTTCCAGACTTGGCCCACTGCCCAGATGGCCACCTCCCAGATTCCCCTGAGTCTGTTTTCAAAAGGCGTCTCTGTAGAGCTGAACGAGAAGAGTCAGGGCGAACGCATTCTTTATGCAAAGCCAGCCTCCAACCAAGATCTCTAGCCAAGTCTGTTTTAATAACAAGTTCCAAACTCCACCGGCTGGAAAAAAGAAAAGAAAAAGCAACAACAACCCATGCAACCAAAAGTGTCCTCTTTGAAGAAACAGAAAGAGCTGAGCAGGTATGAACTATGAAGGGTCAGGAGCAAAATCTCTGCTGCTAGGCACTGGGAAAGAGAGGAGGCTCCCCTGCCATATTCTTAGGCAACACAGATTGGTGAGAGAGCAGAAGGAACCCCAAAGGGCTAAACGCTTCCCTTCTCCTTGACCAGGTTGCCCACAGAGAGGAAGGGGAAGCCTCTTCTATCCTGGGGAACCCAGCCTCCTTTCCCCATCCAGAGCTGAGGTTTCAAAATGGGGCAGAGGAGTAACTATATGTTCACTGGGATGGCCTGTCCCTTGCACTCTTGGCAGTGATGTATCAGGGTCCTTGTTTTCTTTCAGCCAAACCCAGGGTGGCTCACCTGGTACATGTCAGAACCTTCCCACAGTCCCAGAGAGGTCTACATGCCAGGACTTTCCTTCAATCCCAGAATGGACCACCTGGTACATACTAGAACGTTTCCTCAGTCCCACAGTGGTCTACCTGGTACATATCAGCAGCTTCCCTCAGTCCCAGAGTGGTATACCTGGCATATGTCACAACCTCCCCTCAGTCCCAGAGTGGTCTACCTGGTAAACACTAGAATTTTCTCCCTCAGTCCCAGAGGGTCCACCTGGTACATGCCAGAACTTTCCCTCAATTCCAGAAGGGACCACCTGGTACATATTAGAACTTTCCCTCAGTCCCAGAGTGGTCCACCTGGTACATTCTAGAACTTTCCCTCTGTCCCAGAGTGGTCCACCTGGTACATACTAGAACTTTCCCTCAATCCCAGAGTGGTCTCTCTGTATATACCACAACCTCCCCTCAGTTCCACAGTGGTCTACCTGGTACATACTAGAACTTTCCCTCAGTCCCAGAACGGACCACCTGGTACCTACTGGAATTTCCCCCCCGGTCCCAGAGTGATCCACCTGGTACATTCTAGAACTTTCCCCACGTCCCAGAGTGGTCCACCTGGTACATACCAGAACCTTCCCTCAGTCCCAAAGTGGTCCACTTGGCATATACCATAACCTCCCCTCAGTCCCAGAGTCGTCTACATGGTGCACACTAAAACTTTCACTCAATCCCAGAATGGACTGTCTGGTACATACTAGAACATTCCCTCAGTCCCAGAGTAGTCCATCTGTATATACCACAACCTCCCCTCAGTCCCAGAGTGGTCCACCTAGTACCTACTAGAACTTTCCCTCAGTCCCAGAGGGTCCACCTGGTACATGCCAGGACTCTCCCTCAGTCCCAGAGTGTGTCAGGTCTCACCTAAGTGTCAGGTCTACCTGGTATATAACAGAATTTTCCCTCGGTCCCTTGGTAGTCCACCTGGTACATACCAGAACTTTCCCTTAGTCCCAGAGTGGTCCACGTGGTACATCCCTCGATCCCAAAGTGGCCCAGCTAGTAAGTGGTAGAACTGAGACCTGAGGCCATAGCTGACTCTGGAGAGTGACATGGTAGTTGTACTTCTGGGGGACTCACAGGAAGGAGTGGGTAGAACCAGGAGACTGCGAGAGCCTTGAGGAAGCCTTTCCCATCTCCAGCAAGGAGAGGGTGAGCGGTCCAGAAGCAACCTCTTCTTCACCTATCAGGTAGACACACAACCAGGCACCTTCCAAAGTAGGGAAACCTGAATCTGGGTGGTCCTGATGCCCACTCTGTCTCTGGGCCAGCACATCCACAGAAAAGAGCATCCTAGATTGGTGCTGCTCTACCCGCCGACTGCCCATCATCTACCACCCCCAGACTCCATTCCTAGACGGCCTTTGCTTCTGCCCCACCCTCCACCCATCCTTCAGCGGCTCACCTTTGTCCCACTGTCCCTTCCCTGCAGCCTCTGGGAGCTGGAGCCATGGGGGAGCGTTGGCCCGTGGGTGGACAGAGGCACCCATGTGTGGGTGGCTCCGGGTGGACAGAGGCAGCACTGCCTGGTTCCATACTGCCATCTGATTGAGTCTTCCTGATGGTTGTGTGTGTTCCTGACTCAAAATATGTGCAATTCCCAGTGTCAATCAAACTCTTTTAAGCAGCAGCTGCCACTGCTGTCGCCGTGCAGAGTACTTTAGAAGCTCTTCTATTTAGAAACCATTCCAGCCTCAGCCAGCATCATCCCATCCATGCTAAGAGGCCCCGTGGCTGTGAGAGACTTCGCAGATCTAATCGTTTAGTAGTAAGGAAGGCAGGCAGAGAGGGGGGCGGGGAGACACGCAGCTTCCCAGGGAGCACCCAGTTAGAGGACAGCCGCGATTCTATCCCTCCTCCCCAGGCTCCGCAGGCACACACATGTCATTTACTCACTCAGGCCCCTCTGGCCTCCGGGAAGGTACACCCCTCATACTGCTCAGCATTGAAATCAGGGCCTGGCTTGGCCCCTGGTCCTGTGAATGACAGGTTAGGAGATGATGACCTGGTAGAGAAATGTGCCCTGTGGGGGGACTCACCCCCTGATGCGTAGGCGAGTCAGGCAGCTGTGCCTTCCTGATGCTCCCACGGGGAACCTGAGTCCTTCTATTCACCCTCTCTGTCCCTCTCAGTGCCTGTTTTCTTGCTACCTGGAAGCAGCATTTTCCTAAGGGTTGCACCTGCTTTAACAAGACAGCAGTATTAGGGCCCTGGTTTTCCAGTTGAGATCCCAGTCCTGGGCTTTGTCTGGGGTTACACAGGCTCAAGCCAGAAACTCGTCTATGGACTATTTCCCCTGGGGGGACCCCAGGGAAATCGTGGCTATAACCTTGCCGAGATTCGTAGAGAAACCTGATGAAGGCGTGTGAGATGCATGCAGAAAAGTCTCTCACGCAATCTCCGCTGTCTCTCTGCCTCCTCTCCTAGTCTCCACCCCACTTACTAATCCCATCACAATTATCCTCTAAGAGGTCTTTGATCTTGCACTGTCCTGTTAGAAACCTGCAATGGCTCTCCATGTTCCCTGAAATAATGGCAGAACCTCCTTACCTGACCTCTGAACGTCCACACCATCTTTACCTCCTTCGTCACTCCTCGCTCCCCAGCAGGACAGGTCCTATCCCTGCCCACATCGCCCTCACACCAGTTCCTCTGCTCCAGACATCTTCTCCTCCCTGCATGCCACTCCCACACCCACATCCTCAAACCCTTCCCTGCATTCAAGACCAACTTAAATACTGCCTCTTCTGTGAAGCCCTCCTGATCTCCCCACCCTGGTGTAATTCCCCTTTCCTCTGAGCTCGCACAGTGCTGTGTCTGCACCTTCATGAAGCATTGACCTCCTTCTACTTTATTCCACACCAAGGTACACACACTTCCTCTTCACACTGGACAATAAGTGACTTGAATGCAGCGTTCATGCCTGATTTCTCTTAGAATGCCCCGTAGACCTATATGTAATAGCTATAAAGGAAACAAAAATAGGTGTGTATCAAAGTTGGAATGAGAGATGCCTCTCAGAGGCATACACCCCAGTGCCGGGGTGGCAGGGGCTGAGGGTCTTTGTGCTGTCCATCCCCTCTTGCACACTCATCTGGCATGCCCATGCCACCCAGAACAGGATTTGAAGGTTGTCCATCAGGCACTTCTCCTTCCACACCCAACCACCAGCACACACCCTATCCTGACTGAGGGTTACATGGTGACATCTTCATGGGGAATACGGCCTGAAGGGCCAACCCCAGTAGTGTTGGCCGCGGCTACAACAGATGTGGGCATTTCTTCTTTAGAATCAAACCGGATTTGGGTCCTGTAATTATGACTTTCAGACAGAAAGGATTGTTTCTGAATGACCAGGTCTCACAAGATGGTTGAAAGCACAGGCAAATGTATGGAGTAGTTCATTAAGCATAATCGAGCACAGTTATTCTGATAAAAGTTTTGGAATTCAAGGCTTTGCTTCACGGAAACAGTAATTGTTCTCTGGCCAGGAATAACCAAGCCAGCATCTAACAAGCCAGCATCTTCTACATGTTGATCAGAGATCATCTGCACACAGGCGGAACGGGAGCTTCCGACCCCTGCTGTAGTTTACCCACTGGCTAAAGCTTTGCTGCCTCACTGCAAATCCATGTGAGCAAGCGCCCTTTCTCTCCATATCTTTTCCTCTGCGTCTTCCCTCCCACTGTTGACATCCCATTTCTTGTCCTTCTTGTACCCTGCAGGCCCTGTTCTCTCCACGTCGCCAGTGCCGCCCTGCTTCGGTTTTCTGCTCTTGCCACCCTATGTGGCCAATGCCCTGTGGTCTGGGTTCCCTCTCTCCTCCTTTCTCTCCTTTTTATCTAACAGCTTTATCAAACTGTAATTTATATATCATAAAATTCACCTACTTTAAGTGTACAAGTCAATGACTTCCAACAGATTTACACAGCTGTGGAGAGAGCACCACAATCCTGTTTCTGAGCATTTTCATCACCCCAAAAAAGCCTGTATGCTAGTCTGCAATCAATCCTGTGCCCACTCCCAGCCCCAGGCAACCACTAACCTGCTTTCTGGCTCCATGGATTTACCTTTCTAGACATTTTCTATCAACAGAATCATTCAATAGGAGGTCTTTAACCTACTGTCTGGCTTCTTTAACTTAGCATCATGTCTTTGAGGTCCATCCATTTTATAGCACGTCTCCGGGACCTTTCTTGACTGTAGACCGGCATCCCATGGTATGGCTGTACTGTATGGAGTTTGCCCAGCCACCAATGGATGGGTATGGCTTCCTTCTCTTGGTGTTTTCATATCTATGCCAGAGCCAGCACCCTGTTCTGCAGGTCATTCTGGATTGACATTCTGGAGGGTGGGAAAGGATTTTAAGGTTCTCAGGAAACCTTCACTTAGAACAGGAAAGGGCTGGCTGACTGCTAGGCTTCCAGGGGATGATTTCTCAGGAAACAAACAAACGAAAGGTATTTTCCTGTTTATGTCACTGTAAGGCCTTCCCTGGCCACAGTCTGAGAACCTGGCCCTCCAAGGACATGAAAAGGGGCGGGGGGAAGAAACAATATCTTAATGAGTTTATTGTTAACACTTTTATGACCCCTCTGTATTGGTTACAAAGACTCCCAAGGGTAATAGTCAAGTCACTCAACATTTAACTACCAGGCAGGCAACCTCCTGTGACACTGGATGAGACCCAGGATGCTTGAGACCCCTGCTGGGCTAACCAATGGATAAACCCTACGGATGCTGGTTAATTAGGAAATAAATGGGGCAGGGGCACCAGGGAAGGAGATAGTTGCCTGAAGCAACAAGCAAGGGGCACTCATGAAACTGCGGTTCTTTATTGGCTGGTACAGAAGCATTTTAATATTTTAATAATGACTTCAGCCCCACTGACTGAATGTCAGACCTACCCATTTTTCCTGTTTAGTTCACCCAAACAGGAGACCCAAGCTGGTATTTTTTTTCCCCAACTCAGTGCCTTGAAATCACTCCCCATTTACTGAACAAAGCAGTTACTGTCAGATTTCTTCTCCATTTCCAAGCATCCTACACACCCAGAAAGCAAAAGATTTCTCCTCAGATGACCAGGGAGTCCTGGTCCCAGGCCCCAAACTCCAGGCTGGATTTAAGGACCAGTGTGTCAGCTGGTTCGGAAGCGGAAGCGGATAGTTCGGAAGGGGAAGTGCTCTGCATTGCAGAAGTAGGGGGAATTGATGGCTTTTCTCTCACCACTGCTCTGGGATTAGGTAAGCCTTTTTCAAACTTACATTCTGAGCCAGGTAATCAGCACATGCCTGCTGGATGCTGAATCCTAAGACAAAACCCCCCAGTTTGCTCCTCACACACATTCCTCTTGATGTGTACAGGTTCTGGCTGCAGATGGTTGCATGGTGGGGACAAGGATCCAGAGCCATCGTGGCTTTTGACAATATTTCCATCAGCCTGGACTGCTACCTCACCAGTGAGTTCACTCTGACCCCAGCACTATGTCCCCCAACCCTGATGGCCCATGGCCTCACTGTCCCCTCCTCAGCCTAAGCCTGTCTCTCCCACCTCCCTCAGTGTGAAATCATCTCTCACCCTGAAATCGACCCTCACCTAACTCAGCCCATGGGGTCTTCTCTATTCCAGTTAGTGGAGAGGACAAGATCCTACAGAATACAGCACCCAAATCAAGAAACCTGTTTGAGAGAAACCCAAACAAGGAGCTGAAACCCGGGGAAAATTCACCACGACAGACGCCCATCTTTGACCCTACAGGTAAGGGCTCAGCTCACAAATGTGAGCATAGTAACCTCTCGTTGCAAAAGGTAGAAGAAAGATTGGTGCTGTGTTTGGGGTGGGGAGCTGTGCTGAAAGAATGAAACAGTCAATCTTTAGAAGGAGCATCACCTACGCTCTGACTATGGGGTCCAAGAGGAAGCTGTCTGGTTCTCATATTGCCTGAGCAAAGGAAACCTCTGGAAGTTGTACAAAGGAGCAGCTTCCTCTATGCCTAGGGAATACCTAGGCCCCACCCACAGGAGAGAACCAAACTGGCATTTTTTTTTCCCCCATCTCTGCTTTGAATTCATTCCCGCCTTACTGAACAAAGCAAACCTTACTGTCAGATTTCTTCTCCTTATAAAGAGGGCTGGGGCTGGCCAAGGTTATCTGTTGCACAAACGTGGGCTACTCCATCGTAGGTAAGGTCCCCAGAGCTTTCTTTCAACACAGTTCCCCCAGAGCTCAGATCTCCTCCAAAGCTGTTCTATTCAGCATACCCCAAGCCAAGACTTCTTATGGCCCTTTCCACTTCAGCAGAACTTTTCAGCCTCTGGTTATAAACCACAGTTGTGACTTCTCGGCCACTCTTCTATTAGACCAGAGGCTGTGAGCCTAGCCCCCAGAAGCTGATTTAGGCTGCCCCAGCCCCATGCCAGTCAGCCAAGGGATTTTCCGGGGCAAGCATTGGTGCCTGGGCCTGTGAGGTTTCTTCTACTATGTATAGCCTGGAGAAACAAGTGTACAACACACAGTCTACCCACACTCTTGTTCCTATAAAAGGTAAGTCTTTATCAAAATAATAACAGATCAATGAGAAATCTCTAATTTCAACTTATAATGTGAAATCCTTTTTTGGTACAAAGTACAAAAAAATGAGGTTCATACTTTTGCTGCTGAATTCATCAGCTCTCAACAGTAAACTAGACGTTAGCGTGGCTTTGTCTTTGAAGGAGTCCTTTCCTTTCTGTCCCATGAAAAGCTGCCCCAGGGCTAACCGTCACCCCTTCCTGATTCCTGCCTGATCTAATCCAGCTGCCAGACCCAGGAGAAAGAGTTAGTTCCTTTTCCCATCATCCCTGCCTTCCCCTTTAACTAGAGCGACGAAAGACCTTTGCATATTCCTACACAGAGGGGAGCCTGTCCCACAAAACTGCAGCTCTCTCTGGTTTCCCCCTCCCCTCCCGTTTCATGCCAACGTCTCACCTGATAGAGGCAGCTTTCTAACTTCTCCATTCAATGCCCTGCCCCCCAGCCCCAATGATTCACCTCTACTCACTCCTTGGGTCTTGGTCAACTACCACCTCCCTGTGATAAATTCAGGAAATGTATAAATGTATAAATTGAGGGAAGAAGCCAGACTTGCCCTTTTAGTGTGCTAAGTAAACATAGCCACAGCTCCCTGCCCAGCCTAATCAGCAGCACTGATTACAGAGCAGAGACTCCAGAAACATCTATTGACCAGTGGGTGGCTGGATGCCTGAGCTTGGATCTCAGGTGTCAGCAGCCAGCCCCTGCAGCTAGCATTTAGGAAACAGCCATCCACACTGCTCGATTCATGAGTTTATTGCCACATAACTCCCACTGTCCCTAAAAGGTTAATCGATAAGGGCCTGCCCAATGGCCACTCAGACTAATGAAATCACCAGTGGCTCACACGTGGTGATGGCTCCCCCACCACCTCTAAATACAATTAAAGGCTGGAGGAGACAGCAGCTGGAACATAAGTCTCCCCACTGAGAAACCTGATCCCTCATTCTTAACCCCAGTCTCAGAGCAATACCGAGGTAGTGCCTATGGGTCCAGGCAGACTCATGGAGGCAGAGGCCAAGGCCACACCCACTCCCACACCCACTCAGTAATAATCACCCAGCAGACACGTACCCAGCAGACACGTGCCCAGCACGGTGCATGGTTACAACAGGGACAGGGCTGAGCCGGTACTCGCCATTCTGGAGCTCCTGGGCCATGGGAGGAGAGTGGCCTATGAGGCAGCAGGGCATGTTTGCAAAGCACAAGCTCAGAGCTTCCACCTGGGAGGCCCCCTGAAAAAGGACGGAGGGATAGGCCGGAAGGGGAAGGAAAGGAAAGGAAAGATCACTGAGTGTGGTCCCATAGCCTAGGTTATTTCACACAACAACTTGTCCTCACACGGGCCCAGGGACAGTAGCTGTTTTTACCACTGTAAGGATGAGCAAAATGGTATGGAAGAATTTAAGGGCCCCAAGGCTGGAAGGCAGTGGGGCCAGGAAGTCAACCTGGAGTCCACATTCTTTCACCCAACTAAGCTACTTTGAGGTATCAAAGTCTCCAATCGGAGAAAAACACTAAAAATGGCAAAGGGCAGGGAAGAGTTCCAGCCAAGAGGCCCTGCACGAACAGTAAACAAATCAGCTCCCAACCTTCTGACAAACAATCGAGGAGACAAGATAATAAGATTTTTCTTTCCAAAGTTCAAAGCTGTCAGTTTCTGCTGGGCTGGAACAAGGTGGCTGGTGGCATTTCAACTCTCCTGCAGGCAGGTGTTAGAGAACTAGAAACGCAAAGGCCCTTTGGGGTCTTTTGGAAACAGTTACTGGCAACACTTCTAAGCTTCCCTAAACATTCCTCACTCTCCACAGCAGCCCTCCCCTCTGATGAGGGACTCGGCCTGACTCCCTGGATCTGGGAGGTTCTTCACCTCCGGGCCCATGGAGCAGAGCTGAGCCGCTCAAGTTTCCAGGCCAGGAAAATCCTGTCCAGGTGCTTCATGTGGCATTCTCGGAAGACTCTGAGTCACTTTAGCTAATCAGATGAAGATGCTGAAAGAGAAAATGGGGCAAGTATTAAGTCCAGGGAAATTACATTTGTCAGCTTTGCACATACAATTACACTAACCAAATGACTGGGGTAATCTCATCACGGGGCTGCAGAACCAGGTTCTTCTCTCTCTCTTTCTATCTTTCTCTCTCTCCCTCACCCCACTCCCTCCTTCTCTCTCTCTGTCTCCCTCTCCCCCTCACCCTGCTCCCTCCTTCTCTCTCTCTCTCTCTCTCTCTCCCTCTCTCTCCCCCCCGCCGCACCCTGCTCCCTCCTTCTCTCTCTCCCTTACTCTCTCTGTCTGTCTCTTTCTCTTTCCCCTCCCCATGACTGTCTGTCTCTGGTGGTAATGAATGTTAGCAGTGAGGAGGAACGGGCAGGCTCTACCACACCCTTTCCCTAAAAAGCCCAGATGAGGACAAGCAGGCCCCCAAGGCCCAAGGACCCTTCCTCAGCCTCCCTACCCCTCTATCCTTCTCCTTGGAGCTCAGATGCTATGTAGGGCAAGTCCAACGGAATCAGCTCAGCTAACGGGAGAACCTGCCCAAACTTTAGGCCCAACTCCACAACCCTAACTGTGGAGCCTTGGCATCAAAACCACAGCCTTGCCTCTAGCTATTTGGTGACAGGTTGGTCTGCCATTTTCTGAGTACACATCCCTCATCAAAGCGGAGATAAAAGCAATTAAAACTATATAGAGTCATGGGAAGAGCACTGGACTAAAAGAGAGAACACCCCGCTGGGCCCTGGCTGGTTGCACTGGCAAGCTGTGGCCCTGGGGCCATTCTGCCTCTGCAGGGCCTCCCATCAGGGCAAGTCAGGAGATGAGGGGGGTTAATGTGAACACAGACAAGGGCAGAGAGACTGCAATTTTTTTAAAAGTCAAGGTTAGAAGTAGACAGTGTCCAAGTCCCTTCCCGTTCCCAGCTCCAAGATTCCAAGGGTTGAAGGGTGATACCATCAGGGAGCCATGGCTTTATTTGGCCCATATCTCCAATTAACCCGTGGCACCACTAATGTGCCCAGAAGTGAGGGTGACAGGCTGTCCATTTCCACACACGCTCCTGATTCAAGAACAGATGCCAATTCCAATGAGAAAGTTTTATGTGTTTCATATAAATTGATTGGGTCTATTTCTGCTAAATGCATTATCCATTCACCACAGAACAACTATTAGAGTTAATAGAATTTGTAGCTAGAGCCATTATGTTCCAAGTACGCCCTTCTGGGGATGACGGCATTGTTGGAAGGCAGGCTCCGCAGGCCCAGCATCCTCCCACAGACCCTGTCTTTCCACTCGATGGGGGTCTTTGTTCCCCTCAGAGCCTGCTGCGCTCAGGCCCTGCAGGTCTGGCCAAGCCTACTTTAGTGGCACACCCCAAGAGGGGAGGCCTTTTCTCTTCAGAGTCACTCCGTTCCTGAATCAATAATGTATTCTAATCCAGTTCTGAAAAATCCTGGCCTCTTCCTTGCTGGCCTTGCAGATAATCCCATTCTGGGGACCAGGAGGAAGCCAAGTCCCTCTCTTTAGCCACAGCTCATCATTGCATCCCAACCTTGAAGGTGGGAGGTCCAAGATGTGAGAAGTCCAGAGACAAATCAGAGCAGGAAGCTGGGGAGCCCCCTCCCTTTGGAAGGAACTCGCGTTAATGGCATCATTAACAGCTTTCCCCAGAAATCCCCAGTTACGGACACAATCCATGACTCACAGGTACGGCAGTGAGCTGGCCAGCCAGGGAACTAGATTCAGCCCCCGGGTTCTCCAGGTGTGTCCTCAAACCATCAGCATCTGGGTCCCCTGGTGTCTGCAAGTGCTGCTTGTTAAAAATGCAGATTCTTGGGCCCCCATCAACCTGCGGAATCTGAATGTCTGGGAGCAGGATGTCAGAATTCCCATTTTTAACCATCTCTCAAGGAAAGTTTGATTAGCAAAAAAGTTTAGGAACCCGGGTGTGCATCCTGACCTACAGACGAGGAGCCTGGTCCAAAGCAAAGGCCTTGTGTCAGGTTCCCTCGTCACACAGCAATCATAATTGTGATTCACCAAGCACTGCTGTGTGCCACGACTATGCTGAGCTCTTGGTGCTATCATAGTATCCCCCTTTAACAAATGAGGTCCGGAGGGGTGAACTAACTTGCCCTAAGTTAGACAACTTGTGTAAAAGGCAAACGATCGTGTTTCTTAAAAATCACGCAGAAAGTGAAATGTTCTAGGCCAGATAACATTTAGAAGGTCAAAGCTGTGATAAATAAATCTTTCAGGAATCCCATTATTGAATAGGTCTTCCAGAGGGATTTCTCTTTCATTATTGAATAGGTCTTCCAGAGGGATCTGGCTTCTTATGTTAGTTTTTGTTTAAACAGAGCACATCTGCATCTTCACTAACATTCAAGACGGCGCCCCAGGCAGGCAGTGTTCCCACACACATGTAAGAAAGCTGATAATTGCAGCTAATTGGCATTCCTCCGTGTACCCCAGCCTTCAATGGTGCACTTGGAAGGCACTTCTGTTAGCACCCATTCGACTAAGGGGGACTGTTCATTAAGGGGCGGCAGGCATGGGACCGTAGTTGGAACCCTTGGAGCCCCTTCAGACACTGGTCACCTCTGTGTTCTCGCTTATGTTACTAATATTAGATTATCACCTATTTTATAGCAAGCACACTAGTGATGATGCAGGAAGCACCAGCCTTAACAAGGCTCTTGGGACCCCAGTCATTGGAGCACATTCGGTGCCCTCCCAATTAGAATGTCACTATTCATTTGGGTGTGTCTTCCTTCCCCGGAGCAAGCACGCCTGTGCTCCAGGAAGAGAGGTGGCAAATAACTAATTTATGATTCATGATCCCATTACCAACGCTAACGAGTCTCTTCCAGTGGAAGAGGCTTTGCACGCTGGAGAGCCAGTCAGCATCCCCAAGAGGTAGACATCAGTGAACACCGGGGTTAGCTTGATGGTGAGAAAGCACTTCCCCAGGGACCTGGTGACAGTGACAGCGTGGAACCGGAGGCTGGGCTGAAGGCCGAGCACCCATCAGCAACAGAGTTTCCCAGCGTGTGTTCTGCCATTTGTCAGCCACCTCCTTCCATCTGTCCATGGGGTGACAGTCACTAAGCTCATTCAGTGTCTCTTTCATTTGATTCTCACAGACTTCCTGAGGGAGATGTCACCATGAGGAAGCAATATAGCATCTTTTTTAAGAGCACAGACTACCTGTGTCCAAATCCCAGCTATGCTACTCACTCTGAGCACCTCCCTTCTGCTGTCTGTGCCTTTGTTTCCTTGCATCAAAAAAATGGTGCTTAGATTATCAATGCTTACATCGCTTAGGTTTGATGCAAGGATCACATACGTTAATATGTATCCAGGGCTTAGAGAGGTGCCTCACACATAAGGAGCTACCTGAGCCATCATTTTCTTCCCATTTTAAAATTGAGGAAACGGAGGATCAGAAAGATTATGTGACTTGACCTTCTAATCAAATGCAGAGCCAGGGTTCAAAGTCAAGCCGGCTCACTCCAAAGTCTTTCCCACTCTAAGCCCATGCCTATTAGGAACAATACTAAATACTGCCCAATTGCTGACCAGCATAAGGGAGAAGCTCTTGCTGCATCCAAATCAGCTGTTTTCTTTGCACTCAGGAGATTCAACTCAGCGCCCAATGCAGACAACATCATTGCTTTCCCTGAATCCCAAGCCTAGGGAATCACAACTCATATAGTTCAATTTAACAAGCATGTACTAGGTGCCTACTCTGTGTCAAACCCTATGCAGGGGCCTGGGGCTCTGAGCCTGTAAACAAGCCAAAGTGTTCTCTTGAAAAATGATCATCCACTGGGAGGCCGAGGCGGGCGGATCACCAGGTCAGGAGATCGAGACCATCCTGGCTAACACGGTGAAACCCCGTCTGTACTACACATACAAAAAAATTAGCCAGGCGTGGTGGCAGGCGCCTGTAGTCCCAGCTACTCGGGAGGCGCAGGAGAATGGCATGAACCTGGGAGGTGGAGCTTGCAGTGAGCCGAGATCGCACCACTGCACTCCAGCCTGGATGACAGAGCAAGACTCTGTTTCCAAAAAAAAAAAAAAAAAGAAAAGAAAAGAAAAATGATCACCCAAAGCTTCATCTGCCTAAGCCCAATTTGAAGCCACTATTATCCCACCACAGGAGAGACTTCTGATTCTGATCACATCTAGAACCAGGACAGGTGCCCTCACCTGACTCTGCCCTAGATGGTGCATTGCAAATTATTCTGAACCAATCATCATTTTCACAGTGTGTCCTGTGAGATGGAAAGGCATCAACACTATTACTTCAGAACTTCCCAAACCACAGACCCCCTTAAGAAATAGCACAGACCCACCCAGCTCTGACAGACTCAAAGATGCCTCATGAACCTCCAATCTAAGGCTAGGTGGGGGTTGGAATTATGGCATGGTTGCTGACAAAATGCTTCAACATAAAGTCGATACTGTTGGCCTTCTAAGCAGCAGACAGGAACCATTGCCTTTCCCTCTCCTGGCTGGCCTGAGAAAACATGCTGTTTTTTCTCATTTGTTTCAGTGAAAGGTTACATAAGTGGGAGACAATAAATGATCCAGGAACTCTGGGCTCAGTATGCCTTAAGATCATTTAGCTTGAAGACTAGCAGAACACAAAGGCCCCTCCATCAGGGCAAGTGCATTAAGTACTTGTTGTTTGGGAAGACCACTTTTTTATCATTCTTCTCTTGGGCTTGCTGCTTCTGCCTGTAAAACAACTCTGTATCTTCTCAGAGCCTATTCAGCTCTCTGCTTGTTGCAGCAAAGCTTCAGTGGTTTTGGACAAAGAAAAAAATTTTTTTAATTCATCCGGGCCTGGAGGTGGACAGTGAATCTAGGAGTAAAAAGGTTAAAATGCTAACTCTTGATCACAAAAGGTGGTCTTCCCAGCTTGCCCCTCCCCTATTGAGAGGAAAAGAAACAAGAGGTGGAATTGCCTTAGCTATCATGGAGTCAGGGAGGAGGGAGAGGGCACAGGGCAGAACTCGGCCCAGCGAGTGCCCTCCCTGCTGGGTGCTTACACAAAAGATGAGGAGGCCAAAGAATGTACCAGCTGTGCAGCAGGGGCTTTGGGGTGCCTGGATAGTTATCCATTGCATTGTAACAAATAGCCATAAACACAGTGGCTATAACAACACACATTTATTATACCAGTTTCTGCAGGTCAGGAAATCAGACACAGCTCAACTGGGTCCTCCATTTCACAGTCTCTCGTAAGGTTGCAGTTAGGGTGTCAGTCTCATCTGAAAGCTCTGTTGGGGAAGGGTTTACTGCCAAGCTCACATGGTGGTTGGCAGTTCTTGGAGGGCTACTGGACTGAGGGCCTCAGTTCCTAAGTGGCTGGAGGCCACCCTCAGTTTCTCCCCAGTATGGTGGCTTACTTTTTCAAAGCTAGTGTGGGGGTGAGAGGGTGGGGTGGGGAGAGAGAGAGAGAAGGAGAGTCTTCTGGTAATACAGAAATTACAATTTTATAACATAAGCAAGAAAACGACATCTCATCATCTGTGCCATATTCTATTGGTTAGAAGCAATTCACAGATCTCACCTATACTCAAAGGGAGGGGGTTACACAGAGGTGTGATTATCAGGAGTTGGAGACCACTGAGGCCATCTTAGAGCCTGCCTGTAGTGGCTTCTCTATGCTGGAGACCAACATTCACCAGGAAGCTCTGGGAGCCCAGTGGGGATTCTGATGGGCAGAATTCCTAGGATCAGTCTCAAGACTATGTATTCAATATTCTACAGATGCTTAAATAGTCATGAAGCACCTACTGAGTGTCAGGCAATAGCAAGACAGTAAGCGAATTGGCAAAGAATCCCAGAGACCAAGGTTCTGGCCATGCAACTTCAGGAAAGTCAAAGATTCTGGGCCCTGTTTCCTCATCCATAAAGTAGGGATATTAATTACCTGCCACAGTTCTTTCTCAGAGCTGGCTATTGTACTGAGCAAATGAGATCATTTCTATCAGGCTTTGAAAGGTACAAAACAATATGCTAATATAAAATGCTGTTGTGACATTGTAATTAACATTATTATTAAATATATATGTAAGCAAAAAGATTGGACCAACTCACCCCTCGTGTGTTGCCTTCTATAACTATTCAGTGCATTTACAATCCACCTCCTTCCATGAGTTGTGCACACTTTTGTGTATACATGAAATCTATGAGCTGCACACTCTTATGTATACACATAAGTATGTATCTGAGGGGAGGTTAATATTTTGAATTTTGTGTCCTCTCATTCAGTCAATTCCCCCAACCCAATTGATCATCAGTTTTCAGGTGAAGCCCTCAAACTCCCCTTGGGGGAAATAAATGATTTGTGTGGGGTATACAGGATTGCACCCAAAATCCTGTCATCAGTATAATTTAAAAGAGGATCTTTAGTCTTCTAAAACTTATCAAGATCTTAAAAATAATGGATGCATCAAAACCTTGTTCACGAAAATTCTTTCAAACAAATTTGAAGTGATTGAATTGGAGAGGCTTGGTTTTTTGTTTGTTTGTTTTAGGGGTGTAGATTTTTTTTTTTTTTTTTTTTTTTTTGAGATGGAGTTTTACTCTTGTCACCCAGGCTGGAGTGCAATGGTGCAATCTTGGCTCACTGCAACCTCCGCCTCCTGGGTTCAAGCGATTCTCTTGCCACAGCCTCCCGAGTAGCTGGGATTACAGGCCCCTGCCACCACATCCAGCTAATTTTTGCATTTTTAGTAGAGACGGGGTTTCACCATGTTGGCCAGGCTGGTCTCGAACTTCTGACCTCAGGTGATCCACTCGCCTAGGCCTCCCAAAGTGCTGAGATTACAGGCATGAGCCACCGTGCCCAGCCCTGATTCGTTTTTATGGTGAATATTGACAGTGTCTTCATCATAAGATAAGAGCAAATTGTAGTCATGTAATTTTTATTACTTTTTAGTAAGTGATTGGCAGATCTAATAATGATCATATTCCAGGAAAAATGTTAAAAAGTAAGAAAATAAGGCTTAGTGTGGGGTTGTCCAGCAACCTAACGGAGAATCAGAAAAACTCCCTTGGCCTCAAAATCATTTCCTGGAAAGAGGACAATTTCCTTCCGCTCAACTGACTTTATGATTGTGATCCTACTAACTAGACCATTCAGTCTATCAGCCAATTTGTTTCATCAGATATGGGATTGGGGGAGTGTCCACGCTGCTAAGGAGTAGGACTCACGTGTTTTCTTAAAAACACAGGGCTCAGCCAGGCGCAGTGGCTCATGCCTGTAATCCCAGCACTTTGGGAAGCCAAGGTGGGCAGATCATTTGAAGTCAGGAGTTCAAGACCAGCCTGGCCAACATGGCAAAATCCTGTCTCTACAGAAAATACAAAAAATTAGCCAGTGTGGTGGCATGTGCCTGTAATCTCAGCTATTTGAGAGGCTGAGGCATGAGAGGCTGAGGCATCACTTGAACCCAGGAAGCAGAGGTTGCAGTGAGCTAAGATACCACTACTGTACTCCAGCCTGGGTGACAGGGTAAGACTCTGAAAAAACAAAAACAAGCAAACAAAAAAACCAAAGCGCCCTGCATTTTGGATATGTGTGTGCATGCATGTGTTAGTGTGGGCTGGTGTGTGTGCTTGTGTGTGTTCAACAGAGTATGTGAGAGTGTGTGCCAGCTCCTCAGAATCCCAACACTTTCCAATCATGGGTAAGAGACAAAACAAAAGGCCTTTCAGCAAACATCCACTTACACTAACAAAAACACTCTGGTTCGTCCATCTTAAGCATTCTAATGCTAGAATAGGAGCCCCAAAGGATCAAAAGTGTCTCACCACCCACTCACTGTACCCCATGCATGCATGATCACCTCCTTCTGACCACTCAGGTGGGTCTGGAGATGACGTTTGGGCTACTCTCTTCTTTCTATTTCATTTTGCTTTGGTTTTGTTTTTCATTTAACAAAAATTTATTAACCACCCTTTCTGTGACTAGCACTGTTCTAGGCCCTGGACACAAAGCAGTGAACAAAATAGACAAGGCCTACTCTTTATAGAGTATACATGCTAATGCAGAGAGCAATCTAGTGTACAGATGGCATCATTTCAGAGGGATGTGCTGTGAAAATAATAAAGCAGGTCAAGAGGGCAGGGGTGATGGTGGCTGAGCACACGTGTGTGAATGCGAGCCCTAACAATGAAGTATCGAGGGAAAAAACTTCAGGTTCCTTCAAGGATGTGGGAGCAGAATCAGGAATATGCTACTGGCTACTAATATTAAGATCCTACTTCTTACTCTAGGCTGGTGTGACCTGGGGAAATCTTTAAGGCCTTCCACAATATCCCTGCAACACCCAAAGCTCTGAAGGCCTTAACGGTGAAGTGCACTGAGACACAGCAGAGGGTGGGTTGAGGGTGGAGTAGGGGAGCATGCCTTGGCTGAGCAGACTAGGCCGGGGGAGTGACCTGGGTGCCTGGCTCTTCACCAAAGAAGTCAGATAGAAGGCCACGTGCAGTGTCTGAGAAGCATGGGAAAGTTGGTCCCAATCCAAGCTGGCACTGCTGTTTGAGAGACAGCAGAAGGATTCTCTTGTCAGTGTTGTTTCATTGCAAGTAGCTGGGAGATCTTGATTCTGGGAGGCTTCATTGAGGTTGAAGATCCAGCCAATGGCTGGGAGTCCAAGGACTACTCCAGTCCTACAACCAAAATTATTTCATAGGTGACTGCTGATGTTAATTCAGTGGCCCTAGAAGTGACTATTGTCATTATCCAGAGCCCAATAATGTCAAGACTCACATCTCTGAGAGCCTCTTGGCATTTTCCTCATGCTTGTTGCCTCATGGTTGCAAAGTGGCTGCCACATCTCCAGCCACCATGACTGCATTACAGACAAAAATAGGAGGGAAGCATCTTTTCCCTTCTTTTTTCTAGTCTTCTAGTCTTACACACTTTGCCTTCTCTCCTTGGTCTAGTCTTTGGTCCTAATGCTTCCCCACTGCTTTCTTTTCTACCCTTGAAATTTAGATATCATATCTTCTCATGTGTGTCTCAGTCCTCCAATTCATTTTAGAGGATCTGGGACCTAGACCTGGAAGTCGGGACATCTTTCTAGCTCCAAATCCCCTAGCCAGTTGGGCTGCCTTCTCCTCTGTCTGCTCATCTGTCAGAGGTATTTCCCAAGGGCCTTGTAGAGATTTCAGTCATCATGAGAACCAAACAACGAGCAGGAATGACTTAGAATAAAGGAGTGAGGGGCTGGGGCTTCCCACACGTTTGCCTCTCTTTTAGGTGCCAGTGAACCTTACAACAGAAGGCCACGAGTCCTAATCATGTAACCCCTATGGTGATGCACTAGATTAAATCTTTCCCATCTGCAGACAAGAATGGACAAGGCAGAAGTCCGTGACCCTTTGGGCTTCAGTGTGGCAGAGCTGGTATTTAAACCACCAACCACTTCCCACTTAAGCCTCAAAACCAAATCCATTATGCGTAACCTGCAGATGGGTGAGTCCACAGCACCCAGCTCGATATCAGACACTTTATTGGCCCGACTCTGGCCTGAAGCCAAGTTAGAAATAACCAAATTAGCCCTGAGGCCTCCCTTAACTTAATTTTTACAGCTCTGCTTTCAGGATAGTGTTTTTCCCATGACCTTTCTCTTCTCCCTTGTGTTCCTGACTTTCCCTTGGGGAGCAGGGGGTGGCTGAGAACACAATACATCAGCCATCACAGGAGCCATTAAAATCTCCTGCAGATCGCTGGGTGTCAGAGCTGTTTAGGGTAATTCAGCCCTGAAAGCAGCTTTTATCTAGACAGCCCCAGCTTGCTGCCCTGTTGATGGGGGTAAGCTCACTTGGAAGTCCCTCTCCAAGAAGGGATGTCTGCCTTCCAGTAGGGAGGGAGATGGGCCTCTGGTCTTTGTTCCATGGGATACTTCAGCATTATCGGGCAGTCCGCCTGTCTAGAGGAACTGTGTCTGGAGCAAAGGAAACAACAATATAAAAGTAAAAATGAGATCATGTGTGTGAGCATATCTAGTAAAAGACAGGGCTGGTGTGATCATTGTTATTGTCACCACCCCTAACTTCTCATCATCCAAAAAGAACCAGAGAGAATGCTTTGCCTGAATGAACAGGGTGGGTGCGTGCACACAGGCACACATGGGCAGGTGCTCACAGGTGCACACGCAAGCATATGTGCAAGTATGTGTACAAGCACACATGTGTGTGCACAGGTACATGCACATGCACGCAAATAAATTCACTCTGAGAAACAAGCTGGAAGAACAGCATGGAAAATTCATCAACTGAAACAGTTTGTGTTGTAGAAAGAGAAAAGGTGATGTGCCCTTCCTTAGCCCCAGGTTTGCTTTGCAATCACTGGCCAATTGCTTAACTTTTCTATATGATTGCATGACGTATGAGACAAAAGTCAGTGTTTCTTTCTTCCCTGTCTAGTGACCTATCATGGTTGTAAGGAGCTAGACTTACTGGAGGACAGAGATGCTACAGAAATGTACCATAAATTGTCCATTGAAATTGAAAGCCTCAACATTCTCAACCCTGTTCATTCAGAATCATGATAACCTCCTTTTATCTGAAGTTAGACTTCCAGTACCTTCCACCATCCACCAAATATAAATGCCAAAATATAAATATGTCCCAAAACTGTGACATAAAGGTTTTCTGTAGTTAACTGCCCCTTAGCCTGATACATGAAGAGGGGTAGGGCCACTCTCATGCCCTCACCTGAGCTTGGAGGTAAAATAAAATTAAACATGGGTGGACACGCTGTAGTGGAGAGACACCTGCCAGGAGAGACAGTCACTATAAAATATTTATGCCTGAGGCCATTTAGTGATGAGTCAAATAGCCCTAAACAACTCATTAAGTCTGGGTAGCACTATCAAGAAAAGGTTAAATTATACTTAGTGGACTGTATTGAAAATAGGCAGAGCATAATGTAATGGCAGGTTCGAGACCATGGTCACTGGAGGTGTCCCTGAGGTGAAATCCAGAAAACAAGCCTGCAGTCCAGGAATAGAAACTCAGGTGAGGGCTCTGACAGATAAACAGCATACAGGGGCTCACCATAGCAAATGAACTCAAATGATTTCTACATTTAAAAAATGCTTCCAGGATTCTGGGAAGAGGGCAGTGATGGTGGTAACAGCATAGTTTTTTTTAATCTTTCCAAATCCCTAGGTAAACACAGAACAACCATATATCAAAACTGAAAACCCATGAACAACATTGACAGCAAAATGTGAAGATAAGGCATTCCCCTAAAACTTCAAAATGCAAGTGAGATAGGTCAAAGCTCCAACAACCAAAAGACCTGCGTGGTATCAGCATCTGTACGAGATATAAGACAGGAAAGAAACAGGCCTGAGAACAGGAGAACCCCTAAATAACCAAGAGATAGTTGCTAGAAATTACAGAAAGCCAGTCTGAGAGCAGCCTCTGAAAGTGGGAGCAGCTTTGCCCAGTGCAGGCGACCGTGAGTACCACAGTCGGATCTGAAGGGGCTGGAGCAGCCTGGCCAGCAAACCTCATTCCAGGAAAGGGCCCACTTAGAGAAGAAAGTTCTGGGGGTAAAATCAGTATTGAGTAGGAAAGGGATAATAGAGAATAAATAAATAAGAGAATGTCCAGATAAAAGTAAAGGAAAGAAACAGAAACCTTAGAAAGCAAACTGCCTCTTTTTTTTTTTTTTTTTTTTTTTGAGGCAGAGTCTCCCTCTGTCACCCAAGCTGGAGTGCAGTGGCATGATCTGAGCTCGCTGCAATCTCAGCCTCCTGGATTCAGGTGATTCATCTGCCTCAGCCTCCTGAGTAGCTGGGATTACAGGCACCCACACCACACCCAGCTAATTTTTGTATTTTTAGTAGAAACAGTTTTACCATGTTGGCCAGTCTGGTCTCGAACTCCTGACCTCAGGTGATTCACCTGCCTCAGCCTCCCAAAGTGCTGGGATTATAGGCATGAGCCACCACACCTGGCCAAACTGTCATATTTTTGAACACCGTATTTAAAAAAAGGAGTAGAAGGAGTTCTGTGAAATAAAAAAGCTCCTGCACCCTAAAAATTCAGGAAAACTAATCTCACATCAAAATACGTAATAACAGAAGAGCATCGAGATCAAATGTCATTCAAAATTAAAATAAGAAAACAAAACAGGACGCAGAGGGCAGAATAACAAACCTACAGAAAATAAAATCATGCCAGAAAGACATGCTTATTGGATGAGTCAGAATCCAACCTTCTGTTATTTTTTAAAATGAGCTAACAGACACTAAAACAATGATACAAGACATGAAAAATAACATAAGTCAGTGTAAGAAAAACTCAGAAATGTGGTGCTAGAACTCAGAAAAGAATTTGCAATAAAAGAAAAACTATTTTCAAAAATGAAGGCTAACCTATTAAGGGGAAGGAACAAAAAGCCGATAAACACAACAGTTTATGCCTTACAAGAAACAGAAGTTAAAAAGAGGACATTTTTAAAAATGGAGAGGATAACACACATCAAAGACTCTATCTTCTTGTTATATAAAGTGTTGCTGTCAAAAACTCTGATAATTTTACATTTTCTTTTCAATAAGTCACTTGCTATTTTGCTTAGGTGCCCAAAGTATTTTTTTTCTTTTTATTTGAAGTCCAGCAATTTTACTAGAATACACATGAAGATCCAACATACAAATAATAGAAAGACCTGAAGAAGAAAACCGAATAACTGGAACAAAACAAAATACTTAAAAGTATACCTCCAGGAAAATATGCTTGTTGAAGCTACTTACTAAAAGAGCGCACTGTATACCTAAGAATATTGACCCAGAATGAGTGGTACCAATGTATATTCTAGTAAAATTGCTGGACTTTAAATAAAAAGAAAAAAAAAATACTTTCAACACCTAAGCAAAATAGCAAGTGACTTATTAGAGAAAGAAATTTAAAATTACCAGAGTTTTTGACAGCAACACTTTGTATAACAAGAAAATAGAGTAGAATCTTTAAGATACTCTAGGGAAAAATATCAACACCCAAATAATTCAAGGAATATTTCTCCAGTGACCCCTTTCTAAGGAATTTACTTTAAAACAAGCTTCAGACAACAAAAATGACTAGAGAAATAGCAACATAATGACTGATGTGAGCAATAAATATAAATTCTTACAGAACTATGACTAAGTAAGGGATAAAGAGGAAAGAGAAGCATATATAATGGCTATCTGCCCAGGGCACCTATGCATAGTATGCTACACAAAATCACGGGAGAATGGAAAGAACATCCACACAAAAAAAGCTGAGTGCTCTCGATTTTTATATTAGTAATGGTGGTAGTAGTAAAGCATTGTGACTCTAATACTGTGTGTAAGGAGAGGTAAAGTAAATGAATAATTACAATATATTCTAATTCGACTATCACATGTGTTCCTGAGAGACATGGTTCTCCGTGTGAAAAAAGAAATGCAGATACGATATAGACGAGGTTAAATAAAAAGTCCTGTCGTCCTGAATTTGAGTTGGAAATATCAATATGAACTCATGATGTACCTTGTCATATACATATGTATGTGTATTTCGTATAGATGTATGTTTATACTGATATACATATATGCATGCACATATATATATTTCCTAACTCTGTTCACTCAAAAAAATAGAGACAATTACCAACCCAGTAGCAAAAATCCTCCATAGCACCCAGAATATGTACTTAAAATACATTTTTTCCCACTAAAAGAAATTAGGGCTTTTGAGGAAATGGTTGATTCCAGGTCTAGAGAAGAAATATTTTGTCATATCATATAGCAAAGAAGCTTTAAAAGTCTACTAGGGTCATATCAAAAGGACCCGGGAGGCTACCACTGACCAAAGATGTGATCATTTGAGCTTTCAGAGGATAGTAATAGTGATTAACTAAAACTCAAAAATATGTTTAAATTCATGGATTCATAATGATGTACAGTTAATTGACCAGCTTCAGAGGATGATAGAGAACCAATTCAGTATCTTGAAATGTATACGTAAGGAGAAAGAATTGAACATTTATTCTGGATTTTCTACATGAACCATATTACTCAGTAACCCAAATAGTAGATTGGGGGAACATCATTTTATAAATATATTCCAACTAACGTATGAGAAAAGAGGTAAATAAGTAGAATAACATATTTTGCAACTTGCAATAAATAAATGCGTCTAAGCATTGAGCTTTGTTTGATAAGTGCTAACATGAAAAAAGAGACCAATAATCAGACACAAAGTATCTCCTGATGAAAGAACATGACCTGTAGTCTTGCAAAAGGATCTAGTCAGCAATTTGCAGGACAGGGAACACGTTGAAC
Organism: Macaca mulatta; assembly: GCF_049350105.2. Lineage (NCBI taxonomy): Eukaryota > Metazoa > Chordata > Mammalia > Primates > Cercopithecidae > Macaca > Macaca mulatta. Next base: position 95,705,516 of record NC_133418.1, read on the forward strand.
TGCACCATGGAGAAGGATTCAGCAAAATTCAGACTCATGGAAATGCTGCAGGTCAAATAGCCCAGTTTCTTCAAAAAGAGAAAATATGGAGGCCAGGCGTGGTGGCTCATGCCTGTAATGCCAGCACTTTGGAAGGCCATGGATCACTGGAGCCCATGAGTTCAAGACCAGTCTGGGTAATACAGTGACTGGTAGAGATGAGGTCTCTACAGAAAATTTAAAATTTAGCTGAGCATGGTGGCATGTGCCTGTGGTCCCAGCTGCTCTGGAGTCTGAGGTGGTAGGATTGCTTGAGCCCAGGAGGTGGAGGTTGCAGTGAGCCAAGGTCGTGCTGCTGTACTTCAGCCTTGGTGATAGAGCAAGACTTTGTCTCAAAAAAAGAAATGGGTGAATTATTATATTTGCCTGGATTTTGGTCATGATTTTTATTTACTGGGACCTAGGGTGCCCATCAAGATGATTCTGTATGCCACAGCATCCATGGCATTTAGTTCAGTGGATGTGGATGAAATTCAATGCCATGGATCTGAATAAAAATTGTACAAATGATCCACATGAGGCAATGAGCACTCTTCTGTGGTGCAATACACACAGGCCTCCAAACTGAGGCAGATCCTTACTGCTGTGATTCATAGTGATGATCGAGAACTTACTTTCCTTTGTATTATGCTTTGTTTCTTTGCATTGAATTGAGCAGATGAGATGGCTTAGCAACAGTAATAAAACCAGGACAACCACTGTCTAGCCTATTTTTTTAGCGGTGTACTGTTTATTACTAATTGATTTGTTTCTTCTTGGAGGGTGCTGCAATGTACTTAAAATGAAACCCAGTGCTTAATAGACTTTTCTGTACCCAACTGTCTATAACCAATCAGTATTTTGATATTTGTGGGCTCTTTATGCAGTTTAGATGTGAATGAGTATTAAACTATGTTTCCAGTATGTGGTATGTGTAAGAAAGAGATAAGGCAGTTCTTTTTTTTTTTCTTTCATAAATGAGTATTCATAAACTAGGTTTGTTTGTTTGTTTGAGAGAAGAGGAAAGAGGCAGGTGACCTCCTTCCTCTGCCCCCCATCCCAGATCCTCCCTGGAGACCATTCGATCCTCCTACAGCTCCATAGGGCTTCAGGGACCAAGGCAGACCCTCAGCAGGGGAGATATGAGGACCCTTAGATTATCTGCTCGGCATCTAGCCAGCCTCATTGCTAGTCTCACTGTGATGATCTTCTCTCCAAAAACTGAGATTTTTGTCCTATTGCTTATGACACAGTCTCTCTTTCTAATGTCTCTGCATACTGACCTTGTAAACACTCCAGTTACTAGGTTTCCCTTATGGCACTGCCTTGCTCCCAGGTCCTCTCTGGGGACCAGCGCCTCACCCTGAGTACCTTCTCTCCTTGGCTGATACCTTTGACCCTGCACAGCCCACGCTCTGCTAGGCTAAGCGACTGCAGGGGCCACTGCGGGACTTTCTGGGATGGAGTGTCACTCACCTCAGTACACTGACCACACTCTCACCTGTCCCCTCCTAGTGGCCTGCCTACTCTCTGGGCCTGAGCAACCTTGATATGGTCTGTCCTGGCTAGAACTGAGCCCCAGGCTCAGGGATTTCAAAAGAAAAAACAAGCAAACACTCAGAAGTGTTTCCTAGGAATTTCCTGGGGAGCCAAGCCCCTTTTCAAGCCTTGAACTTGGACTCAGAAGATCTACATTTAGTTCCTGGCTTAACCAGTTATCTACTTCGTACGCTGCAGACCAGTCACTCAACTCCTCTGAACTTGAATTTCCTGATTTTTAGAGGGAATACTGTAACTCCACTTGTAGCACTACAAAGTTGCAGCAAGCATAACGCATTTCATGCATGTGTGAAAGCGCAGTGACTGGCCTATATTAGGTGCACAGTAAACACTGAGAGGTTCTCGCCCCTTTCGTGAGTGGAGATTACCTCTCAGGTGCCTGAGGTACAGCCTCCCACCCCAACTCCTTACCCAGGAAGAAGGACAAAGCAAGTCAGGAAGCACACAGCTTCTACCTGGGGATCAAGGCTCACCTTGACTCCTCCTGTCCCCTGGAACCACTCTTGCTAATTCTCTTGCCTCTCGGGTTTCAGACCTGCTCACTTTGATCCACAAAGTTGTGCCCATTGCCTTCCACTTCAGCAACACTTTTGAAAATCAACCTAGGATCTACCTGTCTCCTCATGGTTCTGACTCAACCTGTCTTGGCATAGAGCTGATCTCGTGTCTACCCTGCCTGAAGTACCTGCCAGATTCTTCCTGCTTAAGGCAAGAGCCTACCCCTTGGGCAAGGATGTGGAAATAATGAGAGTCTGTCCCCGGCAAGCCTCAGTCCAGTGCGCAGCTAAGAGAGGTCAATAGTGTATGGAGCAGCTTCAGAGAGACACTATAAACAAAACAGAATAACAAGAGTCCCCTTATGCAAAGTCACAGGTACCCACAGCTCTGATGGGTCAATCATGAAAATCAGATTCTGGTATTAAGTAAGGTTCTGAAAAAGACAAGGTGGATCAGGGACTCATGTAGGGACAATTTGACAAGGCTTGGAAGTCTTCAAGGCAGAAATCTGGGAAGGGTTTAATCACCCCCAAAGGACCCTTGGACAGAGAAGGAGGAACCCTCAATTCTGGTTCTTTCTCCAGTACTGATAGGCTCAGAAAAGTCACTGCTGCTCCCTAGCATGCTGTCTCTCCACCTGGACAATGAGGTATGTAAGACTAATGTACAAGTCTCGTTGAGTATTAGATTCTCTTGAGAATGTTTTTTACATATTTCAAGTATTGCCTTCTCATCCCCACCCAGGATCTACTGAATTTGAATCTCCAGGGCCCTAGAATCCGTATGTGAAAGGTCCTCAGGTGGTTTGGAAAACACTGAATTCAGAGATCTGCAAGGTCCCACTGTGCTGTGACATTCTCTGATGACTACAGGATTGCAGACAGTAAGGACAAAGGGAACCAGCAGAATGAAGCTAGAGCAGGACAAGCCCACACACGAGAAGCAGGACAGCCCTCGTACAATGAGCAATAAAGTCAGAAACTCCATACCCCCAGAGGCGGTGCCGGTGGAAATCATAAATTGATTCCAAGCAACTCTGGGCAGATTTATGAGGATCAGAGCCATCCGAGGCAAGGAGGACCACCATGCCTTGGAGGCTGCTGGGAGCAACAGAATTCTGGCAAGATAAATCACGGCTCTGATACAGGATGGCAAATCCTCTCTTCCCACGGGATCCAGTTTAGAAAATGTTGCCTCTCTAGGCCCATCCATCTGAAATCACTGAAAATCAAAACAAAATTTTGTGTATGGAAACCACTGGAGACTAATGTATGTCCACTGAATCGGGAAAATACAGGTCCCTTTTATTGAGAAATGACCCTGGAGTCCCTCCTTTATGAAATGGAGGACATAAATTTTGAGATTGGATATCTGCTTCCCACAGTGAAAACTTGAATACAAAGTTACACACGTTTTAAACCGTAGTCATTGTGCATCTCTAGTGCTGAATGTTGTGCTAAGCACTTTGCCTAGGTCATCACCTAATTCTCACAGAAAGTCTAAGTGGTATGTCTTACAGTCTCCAATTGTTCAGATTTAAAAGACTGAGGCTTAGAGAGGTTGTACAATCTACCTTATGTCTCACAGCTGGCCAGCAGCAAAATCCAGAATGAGAAAACAGCCTATCTGAATCCAAAGCCTAAGCCCCTCTTGCTCCCTCAGCAGATGTCTCACCTTGTCAGAAGTAGAAGCCCAGCATCTCTGGGAATATTTCAGAACCCTTAGAATAATCTTAACCTAGGCTTAAGTGGTTCCTACTGAGGGTGAGATGCTCAGGTAGTGTGCCAAGCCCATACCTTTAGATATCTTCCCTAGCACACTATTGAGAAGAAAAAAATAATATATATATACACACACACATATATATGTATTTATATATAGAGAGAGAATATGTATTCATATATGTATTAGTCCATTCTCATGCTGCTAATAAAGACATGTCTGAGACTGGCTAATTTATAAAGGAAAGAGGTTTAATTGACTCACAGTTCAGCATGGCTGGAGAGGCCTCAGGAAACTTACAATTATGGCTGAAGGGGAAGCAAAACACATCCTTCTTCACATGATGGCAGGAAGGAGAAAAATGAGTGCCTAGTGAAGGGGGAAGCCCCTTATAAAACCATCAGATCTTGTGAGAACTCACTCACTATCATGAGAACAGTATGGGGAAAACTTCCCCCATGATTCAATTATCTCCATCTGGTCCCTCCCATGACACATGAGGATTATGGGAACTACAATTCAAGAGGAGATTTGGGTGGGGACACAGTCAGACCATAGCTAGCTAGCTATGTAATATAGATACATGTATTCTCTCATTTTCAGGGTTGAATTAACTAACTGAACTGCCACGCTTCTGCCCTGTGATTGATAAGACCACCCTCACACCCATTGTGTGAATGGCTCCATTACCTTCTAGTCCTTGAAATGACCATTCAGAAACAGGCTACTTGCTGTAAGGAAAGCCTGGGTCTGCAGAACAGGTTTCAAGGAACTATAGATAAGGAGAGGAGTGGATTTCCCAACTTCTTTTCTGAGGCTTTATTTTTCTTCCTGTCCCCATCCTCCTCCCCAACCCACTGACTTTATTATTTTTTTTCACTGTGAAATGCCTTTTTATTTTGTAATGATTTGTTTAATTTTTTTAATTATTATTATACTTTAAGTTCTAGGGTACATGTACACAATGTGCAGGTTTGTTACATATGTATACATGTGCCATGTTGGTGTGCTGCACCCATTAACTCATCATTTACATTAGGTATATCTCCTAATGCTATCCCTACCCCTACCTCCTCCCCACAATAGGATCCGGTGTGTGATGTTCCCCTTCCTGTGTCCAAGTGATCTCATTGTTCAATTCCCACCTATCAGTGAGAACATGCGGTATTTGGTTTTCTGTTCTTCTGATAGTTTGCTGAGAATGATGGTTTCCAGTTGCATCCATGTCCCTACAAAGGACATGAACTCATCCTTTTTTATGGCTGCATTGTATTCCATGATGTATATGTGCCACATTTTCTTAATCCAGTCTGTTACTGATGGACATTTGGGTTGATTCCAAGTCTTTGCTATTGTGAATAGTGTCACAATAAACATACGTGTGCATGTGTCTTTATAGCAGCATGACTTATAATCCTTTGGGTATATACCCAGTAATGAGATGGCTGGGTCAAATGGTATTTCTAGTTTTAGATCCTTGAGGAATCGCCACACTGTTTTCCACAATGGTTGAACTAGTTTACAGTCCCACCAACAGTGTAAAAATGTTCCTATTTCTCCACATCCTCTCCAGCACCTGTTGTTTCCTGAATTTTTTTTTTTTTTTTTTTTTTTTTTGAGACGGAGTCTCGCTCAGTCGCCCAGGCTGGAGTGCAGTGGCCGGATCTCAGCTCACTGCAAACTCCGCCTCCCGGGTTCCCGCCATTCTCCTGCCTCAGCCTCCCGAGTAGCTGGGACTACAGGCGCCGCCACCTCGCCCGGCTAGTTTTTTGTATTATTTTTTTAGTAGAGACGGGGTTTCACCGTGTTAGCCAGGATGGTCTCGATCTCCTGACCTCGTGATCCGCCCGTCTCGACCTCCCAAAGTGCTGGGATTACAGGCGTGAGCCACCGCGCCCGGCGTTTCCTGATTTTTTAATGATTGCCATTCTAACTGGTGTGAGATGGTATCTCATTGTGGTTTTGATTTGCATTTCTCTGATGGCGAGTGATGATGAGCATTTTTTCATGTGTCTGTTGGCTGTATGAATGTCTTCTTTTGAGAAGTGTCTGTTCATATCCTTTTCCCACTTCTTGATGGGGTTCTTTGTTTTTTTTCTGTAAATTTGATTGAGTTCTTTGTAGGTTCTAGATATTAGCCCTTTGTCAGATGAGTAGTTTGTAAGAATTTTCTCCCATTCTGTAAGTTGCCTGTTCACTCTGATGGTAGTTTCTTTTGCTGTGCAGAAGCTCTTTAGTTTAATTAGATCCCATTTGTCAATTTTGGCTTTTGTTGCCGTTGCTTTTGGTGTTTTAGACATGAAGTCCTTGCCCATGTCTATGTCCTGTATGGTATTACCTAGGTTTTCTTCTAGGGTTTTTACGGTTTTAGGTCTAACATTTAAGTCTCTAATCCATCTTGAATTAATTCTCGTATAAGGAGTAAGGAAAGGATCCAGTTTCAGCTTTCTACTTATGGCTAGCCAATTTTCCCAGCACCATTTATTAAATAGGGAATCCTTTCCCCATTTCTTGTTTTTGTCAAGTTTGTCAAAGATCAGATGGCTCTGATCTGTAGATGTGTGGTATTATTTCTGAGGGCTCTTTTCTGTTCCATGGTCTATATCTCTGTTTTGGTACCAGTACCATGCTGTTTTGGTTACTGTAGCCTTGTAGTATAGTTTGAAGTCAGGTAGCGTGATGCCTCCAGCTTTGTTCTTTTGGCTTAGGATTGTCTTGGCAATGAGGGGTCTTTTCCAACCCACTGACTTTAAATTCCCAGGTGCTGTTGGCACGGGATCCATATTCACAGAAACTCCCCTGGCCACATGTCCTGCTGTCCAGGACAGCACCAGCCTTGGATACAGGCAGGAGTCAAGGATACAGTCACATTTTTAGAGTTTGGGACTTGGCGGCAAACTTTCCTACCCCCTTGCTTTTTTTTAATATGCCAATCCAACCTCTTTTACAGACAAAGGAACTAGATCAAGATCCCCTAATCAATAAATGATGAAGCTGCCCCCAGACCCTGGTGTTCATGCTGCTTTCAAAGTCTGTGTTGTTTCCACATCGCCCCTCACGTGGTGACGTAGCACAGCCCACATATATATTTTGGGCACAGGAGTGGGTAAAAGGGCAACTGGCCTAACTAGCTCTGCTAAAAATGCCTTTATAAAGAGTCTGAATTAGCAAATTTGCCCTCTTTATAATAAAAATAGAGTCTAGGCATGGTGATTCATGCCCATAATCCCAGTACTGTGGGAGGCTGAGGCAGGAGGATCACTTGAGCCCAGGACTTCAAGGCTGCAGTGAGCTATGATTGTGTCACTGCACTCCAGCCTGGGTGACAGAGTGAGACCCCCATCTCAATAAAAAGTTTTAAAAATTAGCTGGGCTTGGTGGCGTGGATCTGTAGTCCCAGCTACTCAGGAGGCTGAGGCAGGAAGATTGCTTCAGCCCAGAAACTCGAGACTGCAGTGAGCCATGATTGCCCCACAGCCCTCAGCCCGAGCAAGACTGAGACCCTGTGTCAAACAAACAAACAAAAAATCAGAAAACTAACAATCATTCATTCACACCCAAAGTGAATGGCTCCATTACCTTCTAGCCCTTGAAATGACCATTCAGAAACCAAATAGAAATCAACATCTTCCTTTGCCAAGAAAAAAAAAAAAAAAGCCCAGAAAAGTGTTGAGGACTCCATGTTGAGTAGCATATGCATTAGAACCCCACCCAGAACTTCCATCTCCCAGACTCCAGGCCAGGGGCAGCATGACAAAAACCCACCACAACTGACCCAGTTTTCAGATTAGCAACTCTGCCCACAGCAGTCTCATTCTATTGCTTATAATCAGCGACCCAAGTTAAGCTTTCATATTTGCATCACTAAATTAGTGCAGTCTTCAGAAATGTTTTCACTTTGTTTTAGTGAGCAAAATTATGCACACCCAAATTAATGTTTCCATCATTTTCCTTAGACTTGAACTTAATCTCTCTTTTAAGGGAATTTCTGCAATCTTATAAGATTTTTGTATTTTAAGTAAAAGTAGTTTATCAACAACACCTCTTTAAAGGTTTTTATAGGTTGTAAAAATGTTAGAATTCTGGCCAATATGAGATCTGACAACTCCCCAAGGTTTGGTCTGGCTCAAAGATAGAAAGTTTGAAAGGAAATGGCCCATGGTGGGTGGGGGGGCAGTTTGTGCTGAGTGTTCTTGTGTCGCCCCCAGAAGGCCACCTAAGGACATTGGGTGGGACACAGAACACCAGGAAGTGGGTGAGGGGGGCTGGGAAAAGGAGGAGCATGCACCAAAGACAAATTTGACCTGTTTTTCCATTTCTTATACTCTGTTGCATAGAGAGCCTGAAAGCTGCTTTCATTGCATTTCCGAATGCAAGCTGGTTTTAATAAGGAGCCTGAGCCCTGCCTTGCCTTGCTGCAGGTCTGTCAGGGAGTGCCTGACAGGCAGGCCAAGCCATGGCCCGGGAGTGCAGGGCTTCCTGCCCCCGCCACCGGCCTGGGTCCCTGGGCCAATGTAGCATCACAGAGCTTTCAATTCTCTTTTTCAATTGTCTCCAAGCTAAGAGGCTCCTATATGCAATGCTAAGCCTTTGGGAGCAGGTTAGTTGCAGTCAATAATAGCACAGATTGAGCACCTGTTGTTTGCCCAGCACCGTGCTAGGCTCAGTGAGACCCTGGGAGAAGACCCAGGTGCTGCCCACACTTGTCCCACCTGCAGGGGCTTTCTCCCCTTCCTGGAACTCCCCAAGCGCAGTGTTGGCTGGGCCTTCCTGTGGCTTGTTGTTCTTGCTGTCCTGTATTTTTGTTGGTTGCATCCCTTTGGGTCTCTCATAGAAGCCTGTAAGCTTCTTAAGGCCAGGGTCCATCTTAAGTCTGCTCCATCTTTGTCTCTGACTCAGGGTCTAGTACCTAGTAGACTTTCTACGGAAGTTTCCAGTTTGATGGCTGATTGGTGTTTCTTGCCCCGACCTTGGTACCATCTTGGATGGAGGGTTTGGGGCCATGGAGCAGACATCTCAGAGGTCACCCAGGGAGGCCCACTGGGGGAGGGAGGGCCTGGCCACATGAGTCACTGCCTCTCCTCTTGTGCCACAGTTCATTGGCTGTTCACCACATGTGGGGCCAGCGGACCCCATGGTCCCACCCAGGCGCAGTGCAACAACGCCTACCAGAACTCCAACCTGAGCGTGGAGGTGGGAAGCGAGGGCCCCCTGAAGGGCATCCAGATCTGGAAGGTGCCAGCCACCGACACCTACAGGTGCGTATGGGAGAGGGGGAGGGGAGGGCAGAGCACCCCTCCTGAAGAGGCCTGGAGTCTTGCCTACGGGTACATGCTCCTGGGGTGCCCAGGCGTGCCAAGGTTCAAAGGCCACAGACTCAGGCCCATAGTGGGGTGTAGAGGTTGGAGATGGGGAGATTTGGGATAGTGAAATATGGCAACAAAAGAAGATGTGTCCTTTGTCCTCAAGAAACTCACAGGCTCTTGCTGGAGGTGGTATGCATGCATGAGCTAGCTTCAGAATTATTGCTAATAAGGATAATTATGGTGGCCTGTTCATTGAATATTGCTTAATGCTCTTCAAATGAGGCATGCATGTAAAATGTTTGGGAAACAGAAACACAATGCACCTGAAACTGAAACTCTTATCCTTGCACCTCCTTTCCTGGGCCTTCACTGTTGGTAAGCAGAGCAAACTGTGCTGGAATGCTCCTCCCAGCCCCAACCCTACCCACCCCAGCCCCCAGCATTCCCTTAGAGCAGGGCCAGGCTCAAGGAGATCCAGCTCCACTTGAGCACTTTGAGGCCATGGCATCAAAGGAAGCTAATGGTAAGATTGGAGGCCTGGTGGAGACCCTGATTGCAAGAGCCCCTCCTGGAGCTTCTGGTTCTGCAGGTCTGGAGTGGGCGCTGAGAACTGACAGTTCTAACAAGTTGATGTCGATGCAGCCTTTTAGAACCTCTTAGCTTGATCAAGTCTTGGACTTAGATAAAACTGGGTAGCCCCTAAATGAGCTCTATGACTAGGCGAGGCCAGTGCTGCCATCCTCATTTTACAAATGAGGACACTGAGGCTCAGAGAGTCAGGAGCCTACCCACAGTTACACATCCAGAAGCAGCCTCCACCTCCAGAGATCTGGGGCAGCACCTCATGCAGCCCCTCCACGGAGCATGGCAGGGCAGGTTAAAAGGAAAGCAGAACCACTATGCCTTGTGGGAGCGATGTCCTCCGGGGGCGGAAACAATGGGAAATGAGCGCCCCTCCCCTTCCCGCAGCCTCCAGCATCCACCACATCCTGGGCCTCCTGGGAAGGAGAGGGGCTTCTCAAGTTGCCCTGTTTTCTCTCTCCAGGTTAACATTTCCTGTGGCAGCCCCATCCCTGGGGCCTCAGGGTAAATGTGTTACGGGGACAGCCCTAAGTGCTTTTTAAATGGCACTCCGGGCAGAAATGCTGTAACAAGATTGGGCTACAATCAGATTAGCTGCTACAGTGCCCACACACCCCCAGTAAATATCCCGGAAGACACCAGACCACCCCTGGCCCTGCTACAACGAGCAAGCCAGACCTCCCCTTCCTGCTGAGCCAAGCCTCCGTGGGGCCAGGGCAGGGAGGAAAGGACTCCTGGAGAGGAGGAGATGAATACTTGCTAAGGACCCACAGGTGTTGCTCCTGCTTTAGCATAGGGTGGGTGGCATTATTGTTGGTGTTCCCATGTTTCCATGTGAGGACCCTGGAGTCGGAGGAGCTTAGCAACACATGTAAGGCTGCACAGTCGGTGATGCAGCTGGGATTCAAACCCAGGGCGCTCTGGCTCTAAGTCTTTCTACTAAAGCCTATGCCTGGACTCTGGGAGGCATGCAGAGGGCAGAAGGGACAGGAAAGGAAAGAGGGCATAGGAATCGCCCACCACCCACCTCCTGGAAGCCTCTGGAAATGAGAGGCTATGAGAGGGGCCCAGCCTCCTGAAGGGATATTGGCCAACATACCCCATATACAAAAAGCAATACGAAGGAGAAAGCAGAGCAGCTGCGAGGTGCACAGGAACCCCAACAGTAAGCCCCCAGAAGAGTCCATTGTCCTACCCCTGCCCAGGGCAACTCTAATGCCAGCTTGGCCAGAATTCCCCTGCTCCCTGTGCCCCAGAGGGGGACACACTGTCAGGCACACTGTCAGGAGATCCCTTGCCTGGGGATTCTCTTGGGCTGTGTTCCCCCGAGACAGTGTGAATCAAGCTCACTTCCAAACTTGCACAGGTCAGTTAATCTCTTGAGACTCTGATTCCCCATCTGTGAGAGGCAGGGGCTGTAAAGGTGATATACAGTGCCTGGCACCATGCTTACACATGGTGGGTGCTCCCTGGCCCACGGGCGGAGAAATCAGCTGAAGCAACGCTGCTATCCAGCAGCAGGCAGCAGCCAGGCAGGGTTTCCAGACACACCCACCCCATACGCGTTAGTGTCTGACTTTTCCTGTCTCCAAAGACATCTCTTTGACTTCCTCGGATGAGCCCTGTGTTCGGAAAAATTTGGACTGCCAGATGAACTACACTTATTAAATAATAATTAATTCATTTTCCCATTTATCATTAATCACAGCCATATCTAAGTCAAGTCAGGTTTCTGATCTGCATGAAGTGCCACAGTATTTCCACAGCGCGTTGATAGAATCCCAGCCAAAATCAGAAAGCCGTCTCCACTCATCTCTTAGAAATATTGAGACTGAGGCCAGCTCCGGGCCTCAGCACTGTCTGGCAATTTTGCCTCTGTTGAAGCAGCCAGTTTGAAGTGTCCAAATTAGTAAAGGAGACATTTTGGTCTGGCCTAAGATAGGACTATATCAAAATGGAAGAACCAAAACCAAAAGCCACTCCGTTGGGGTTTTTGTCACTGCTGTTTTTGAGACAGAGTCGTGCTCTGTTGCCCAGGCTGGAGGGCAGTGGTGCCACCTCAGCTCACTGCAACCTCCGCCTCCCAGGTGCAAGCAGTTCTCCTACCTCAGCCTCTCGAGTAGCTGCAATTACAGGCATGAGCTAATTTTTGTAATTTTAGTAGAGACAGGGTTTCACCATGTTGGCCAGGCTGGTCTCAAACTCCTGGCCTCAAGTGATCCTCCTGCCTTGGCCTCCCAAAGTGCTGGGATTATAGATGTGAGCCACCACACCCGGCCAGTCATTGTTGTTTTTGAATACTTGTGTTTTAACTAAATAAAGGCTCTTACAGATATTCCTGACCCTCACCTCCTCCTTGGCCTTGGCAGAGACTCAGGTCTTAGATGACCTGACTCTACTGGTCACATAACTTAGTAATCTAAGAAGCAGGCAGTTAATGATTTGATTTTTAGACCACTTCAAAATGTCCCCAAGTCAGAATATGACCGAGAAGTCAGCACCCTTTCTCTGGAAGACTTTTTCTCCATAGTAGTTATTGCTATTTAATAAGTACAGTTCATCTGTTGAAAAAAACACAAGACGCACCAGAGGACGTGAGAAAAAGGTGCTTGGACACAGAAAGGTGGGAGCCGAGCCCTAGTGAACCCACCCATCCTGGAGGCGTGGCTGCCACCGAGGCCTGGCACTAGGACCACTCCGCTGACTTCTCTGCCCACTGCTGGGGAGATGAAGGGAAGGGAGCAAATGCGGCCAAGCCCCAGCTTCATGCCAAAGGGCGACCACCACTGCCTGGGGCATCCTCCAGGATGTACACAGTTGGAAACACCCCCACTCTTAGCTGGTAACTTATCCTGGGCCCACCTCCCACCCTCTATAGCTTTGCCCACCTCCCCAAAGGAAGAGGCCCAGAAAGAGGGAGAGGAAGCAGGGGGCAGGGCAGGCAGGAGGAGACAGCAGGCTGGCATGGGGGCTTGGATGCAGCCCTGGAACCCGCATCTCCTCCACCCACCATGTCTTGCTTTCCCTGCCCTGGACTTACCACTTCCTCTGACAGGTGATGCAGTCCGTGTGTCCAGGTTCCTGAGCTTCATTTTCCCCCTGCTCTGCAGATCTCAGGGAACCATAGTAAGCTTCCATTAGGATGCCGTGCCTGACACCAAGTGTGCAAAGGTGATTAAAATCCAGCCCTGCCCCAGAGGCACTGCTGCCAATGGTGTGGTGGTGTGTGCACAGGCATCTCCATGGGGTGTAGAGAGAACCACAGTGGAGGTTTACACAAGGTGCTGCTGTGGAGGCCGGGGAAAGGCACTGCGCCCAGCTGAGCTTGTGAATGGCTCCTGCCAGGAGATGGGCACCTGGGTTAAGTTCGAAGGCCCTAAGCATTGTCTACAAAGAAGCGGGTGGCCAGAGCCTGCAGTGAGCACAAGAAGTTGGTACTGCTGATGAGAAGTCGGGCAAAGCTGGCCTGGGGCAGCCGAGGCTGGAGGCAGCAAGGCCAGGTCCTGGGGCTTCAGTGTTACCCCCAAATGCCTCTTAGTCCCCCTGGTGACAACGTGAGGTTGGAAGTGAGAGAAACGGCCTGGAGGTGGGGAGAGCCGATGGAAGGGAGTCACTGTCACTCAGGCCAGGGTCAAAAGGACTAAGCCAGGACAGGGTTAGGTGCAGGGGACAGGCCCAGAGGTGTTCAGGAGCTGGGATCAGCGTAAGTTGAGGACTGAGTGAATGTGGAGTCGGGGACAACGCAGAGACTACATCCACACTCTGGCGTGGGCTGAGGAAGCGAGGACAAGGAGCGCAGCCACTCTCCCACGTGCATGGCTGAGGACGGGCAAGGCTAGGGCAGCAGCGAGAGGCCCTGATCAGGGGGCCTCTGGGCGCTGGTGCTGAGTGACCATGGTGTCTAGCGGGTGGGTGGCTGGAGCGGATGGGAGCGTGGGAGGCCACTGCAGTGCCACAAGAAGAACGTGGATTATGGGGTTTGTGCTGGGGAGGGGGACAGCATCCTCAGTGTTGTCACAAAATGGAGACAGACGATGGCACAACCCAGCTCTGAGAGGTCTGTCGGGGGACTCAGTGAGAGCCCATGGGTGGTCTGCCCCAGGCAGAGGCACCAGCACTTAGCCCAGCCCACCCCCTCTCTCTCCCTGACTTCTCCCCTCCTTCATCCCTCTCTCCCCCTCCAGCCCACCTGCCTTCCTACCTGTCTAGGACCAGCATCCTTCTCAGTCTGCAGTCCTGCCCCCACCTCCTCCCCACCCACTACCACACACACACAGATTGCATACAACACCATTTGTCAAGCATAGCCCATTGCTCCTGATGGCAGTCCTCACACAGCTCACCTGCTCTTCAGACATAACCGACAAGAGGCCCCAGGTCCCAGCTGGAGCCAGCTGACCTGGACCACAGCCGTTCCTGATGGTCTCTACCAATGGCACTCATTTCCTTACCTGGGGCACCAGCGTGTGCAGCCAGATAACACCATCATTCAACTCCACAAATAGCCATGGAGCCCTACTGTGTGCAGGGCACTGAGCCATAGAGCCCCTACTATGTGCAGGGCAGTGAGCCATGGAGCCCCAACTGTGTGCAGGGCACTGAGCCATGGAGCCCCAACTGTGTGCAGGGCACTGAGCCATGGAGCCCCTACTGTGTGCAGGGCACTGAGCCATACAGCCCCTACTGTGTGCAGGGCACTGAGCCATGGAGCCCCTACTGTGTGCAGGGCACTGAGCCATGGAGCCCCTACTGTGTGCAGGGCACTGAGCCATACAGCCCCTACTGTGTGCAGGGCACTGAGCCATGGAGCCCCTACTGTGTGCAGGGCACTGAGCCATGGAGCCCCTACTGTGTGCAGGGCACTGAGCCATACAGCCCTAACTGTGTGCAGGGCACTGAGCCATGGAGCCCCTACTGTGTGCAGGGCACTGAGCCATACAGCCCCTACTGTGTGCAGGGCACTGAGCCATGGAGCCCCTACTGTGTGCAGGGCACTGAGCCATGGAGCCCCTACTGTGTGCAGGGCACTGAGCCATACAGCCCTAACTGTGTGCAGGGCACTGAGCCATGGAGCCCCTACTGTGTGCAGGGCACTGAGCCATACAGCCCCTACTGTGTGCAGGGCACTGAGCCATGGAGCCCCTACTGTGTGCAGGGCACTGAGCCATACAGCCCCTACTGTGTGCAGGGCACTGAGCTATGGAGCCCCTACTGTGTGCAAGACACTGAGCTATGGAGCCCCTACTGTGTGCAGGGCACTGAGCCATACAGCCCTGTGTGCAGGGCACTGAGCCATGGAGCCTCTACTGTGTGCAGGGCACTGAGCCATACAGCCCTAACTGTGTGCAGGGCACTAAACCATAAAGCCCCTACTGTGTGCAGGGACTGAGCCATGAAGCCCGGCTATGTGCAGGGCACTGAGCCATACAGCCCCTACTGTGTGCAGGGCACTGAGCCATGAAGCCCGGCTGTGTGCAGGGCACTGAGCCATACAGCCCCTACTGTGTGCAGGGCACTGAGCCATGAAGTCCTACCGTACATCAGGCACTGAGCCATAACACTCCTGCTGTGTGCCAGGCACTGAACCATGGAGCCCTACTGTGTTCCAGGCACTGACTAGACTGGTAGAAAAGGCCTGAGACTCTGGAGCCTCATAGTCTCTAGAAAGACCACAGGACAGAAAAGTTTAATAACAGTCCACAATGCCAATCAAGCTCTAGACAATAGTAGGAGAGATGTCACAGGCATGATTAATTGCCAAAGTAATTGTATGGATAGCCATCGCTGTAAAGGGCACAGACCAGGGAATGTCAGAGATGGAGGAATTAGGCAAAGATGGATGGGCTGCAGGCAGAATTAAGTTTGAGTTCAACCTCCACCACCAATGCTCCATGTGACTTAGAAAGTTGTCTTCCCTCCTCTCCAGAGGCTCCATCTGCAGAGCGAGAAGTTATGGAGAGAGGTCACTGAAGTCCCTGCAAGCTCAGGTGTTTCGAGGCACTTAGGGCTACACTGGCCAGGAAGGTGCTGAGGGAGAAACAGAGCATGAATCTTGCTCATTGACACCACAAGAGTGGAACCTGGGCCGGCCCCACTGAAAAGCATCTGCCTCCACAATTGAGCCCTTCAACCCTGACCCCTATCTGGATAATACAACTATATACTATATAACACTATATACCTGATCAGAAATCTCCCGCTGTCCAATCTCCATCCACACTCACACGCATCATGTGTTATCACAATAACCCTGCAGGGTGGGTAGGACAGACCTCACCATCCTGATTTCACACATGAGGAAACTGAGAAACAGGAGAGAAAAGGACCTTGCCCAGGATCCCATGGGGAGTTAAAGGCAGAGCCCACAGCAAGGTGCTGCTCTCCCGCTCCTCCAGAGGGTGTGCCAGAAAGGAATGGGGCGCTTCCGTTTTTCTGAGTGGGAGTCCGCTCTCTCCCCCAGGATCCCCCATGTGGGTGTGGACACTGTGGTTGTGCTACACACCAGCTGTGCTCTCATTTCAGGATCCGGCAGGCAGTCACTTTGATTTGCTGCTAATTCTTTATTTAAAAAAGATTCACAACTCAATTACATCAGGTAACAATGGCTCGCAGTCAATAATACAAAACACAAACCCAATAAACATCTATTCTGACCAGGGGACATGGATTTAGATGAGGAAAAACAAAAAAATTACAGCATCAGCTCGTTGAGAGCAGTATCTGGTAATTTCCAGTAAATTGGAATCACTGTGAGTCATTTTCCCCACTTGAGTGGCAGGTATATTAATTTCTTGTTGTTTCTCAACCATCAAAAATAAATTGTTTACAAGGGATGGGGAGAAAGCTTCGAAGAGGCAGGCTGAGGCTATTATCGTAGCATGAGTTTGTGTAACGTGATTCACAGGGTGCAGGAGAAGTGCTAAGGCTTCAGAAGTGCTAAGGCTGCCCTGTGCTTTACACAGAAGTGGGCTCTGGGTGAAACTAAACAGCCTTGACCCCAAGGCCCCTTGGCCATGCCCTGGCTCACCCACTTGGTCCCCTTCTGCATCCCAGAAGTCACCCCCGGAGAAGGAGTGGACAGGCTCACCCATGGGGGCACAGGATGACAGCAGCTGCCATTTGTCACTCACTGGCTATCCTCTGGGCTCTGAAGTAGGTCCCTTATAAGCATCATCTCGTTTAATTCTCATAACAGCCCTCCAAGGTAGGTATTATTATCCCCTTTTTATACATGAGGAATCTGGGCTCAGAGAGGGTAAATAACCTACCCAAGGTCACACAGCTAGTGAGTAACACTGGCAGGGTCAGGACCAGGGAGAGGTAAGCAAAGCACCTTGGGCAGAAAATTTAAGGAGGTGCTTCCTCTCAGGGTCAATAGAGTGCAAGGTCCTCCCTGGGAGGGAGGCACCTCGCTGGGCTCAGCCTACTCCTGGCCCTGAGTGGCAGAGCTGGGATTTGGATCCAGGTCTGTCTGCATTCAAGCCCTTGCTTTTCTACCTGTGGCACATCCCACTCCGAAGGCAATCAGCCCTGTAGTAGCAACTAGAAGCTTCCAGAGCAGTGAAGCTCTAATGGTGGAATTTTAGGCTTCAGGGGACTGATGAGGGAGCTACTCCTTCTAGGACCCCTGCAATAAATTCAGGCAGGCAGCTGCCTGCTCCCCCTGACTTTAAGCCAGCCTCTCATCTGGGTTGGAAATGTGGGGCTGAGGCCACTACCCAGGAAAGTACAACCCAGCCACGGACACCTGCTCGCCAAGCTCTACTGTCTGCTTTGGAATCTAGAAAGCTGACCCCAGCCCCGGTCTCGCCCTGTGCTTTGCATGGGTTTGCAGTCTTCTCAGATTCGTTTTGTATGCCCATGAGAGCAGGGGTTCTTGTCTTCATTTTCTTCCTCAGTAGTGGAAGTTGAGGCTCTGAGACATGGACCATGTTGCCTCAGGTCACACAGTCAAAAGAACAGGGACAAGAACCAGCAGATGACTTGGAGCCCAGGGCTTTTTCCATCCCAGCTCACCATCAAGAACTAGGTCAAGACATAGATGGGGCTGGCTTTCAAAGGTGGTTGAGGGGAGCAGGGTGGGAAAAATAGCAAAGAAGGCTTAGGAAGGGTAAAAGGAGTCAGGAACAAACAATGTCTAAAATATAATAAATTGGCTAAATTTAAACATACGAAAGAGTCCAGAATGATTCATAATGCATGGTTGATGCAAATGACTATGCAAATGATGCCAAAAGGAATGGGCAGCATGATGCTTACCACTCAGCCACAGCAGGAGTGGGGAGGTTGAGGACTTCGTCTTGGGCAGAAGTTTTCCAAGCAAACCACATCTTCAGGTGGAGATGACTTTTTTATGCAGCCTGACCAGGCCCCAGAAACCTGGGGAAGCGAGCAGGTCAGAGTTGGGGCCCATCCACACTGCTGTCCCCAGACGACAGGAAGCCGCCACATTGTCCCCTACCCAGGTTCACTGAGCTAAATAATGCTGCCTCCTCTTACCTTTCACCAATAAGCTTTCCTTTTTCTCAGCCTTTTAATTATCGTTATCACCTTGTCCATTTCTAATGGATCAGGAGGGAGTGTTTGGCTGAGGGTCTGGGAATTCGGAGGGGCGAATAGCTTCTCACACCCCTCTCTTTGTGCTTCCCAGCAGCACACTGGGGAGGAAATGACCTCTAAGAGGGGATGTGCAAGGGTTTGGACCGTAGCCAGCCACTGACTGGCTGTGTGGCCTCAGATGAGTTACTTAGTGCCTCTGAGCCTCCGTTTCCTCATTTGTCAAGTGAGATTAATAACATTTGTTGTTTATGGCTATCGGGTGATGCCGTGTGCCTGTGAGCATGCGTCGTGCCTAGCACATTGGAGGATGCTGGTAATCAGCCCACAGCCCTCTCCAGACCTACAGCCCTCAGCTTCCCACTCCATCCACCTGCCGCAGCCAGACATACCAGAGGCTCCCTGCTTCTTCACTTCCGTTCACACTAGCGCCAATTCCCACCACCTCTTTCTGTTTGTTTCAGAGCCCTACCCATCTGCAAGCTCCACATGAAGCCAACATCAGCCTTCCTCACCCCATCCCCACGCCCCAGAACCACCTGTTGCAGTCCCCCATCTCCCTCCTGGCCCTAAGCACCTGACAACCCTTACTTTGGCCAGAGATTCGCAGCTTCCCCGGGGCTTTCACCCATGAGCTCCTTTCGTTGGACTATTGTGTTATTTGGAATGAAAACGATTCTTCTCTTACTAGGGAAGGGGCTGGGGCTCAGAGAGGGCACAGGGGCAGGAAATGGCCCCATCTGATCAGGGAGCCCCGGAGCCCTCCACTTCGCCTCCTGAACGTAGCCACCCTATGGGGAGACTTCTCTTTTCATCATGAAGATCATCTCCCCAGTTTCTTTGTGAGCTCTTGAAGAGCCTGGAGCTGTCTCAGGTCCACAAAGCCTTACACCCCTCCCAACATTCGATAAACTCCCATCAGTGCCCAGGCACCCACCAGGACAGTGGGCACTAGACTCTCCATTTGCATTTCATGAAGTCCTCAGTTCCTTGCCTGCCATGTTCGCAAAAAGCCTGTGCAGAAGGGCCGTGGGCTCTGCCTTGCGAGAGCTCTGGGAGCCCCTCACACACTGGGAAGAAGGGACATTTCCTGGAGCTGTAGATAAAGGAGCTACCGTGCGTGCACATGGGCAAAACTGCCTTGCATCTCTTCCTGGTTTTTCGTAAAAGACCTTGGATCTGAATACACATGGATGTGAAAGTCTCCTGAGTCCTGTACCCTGGCAGCTGGTCTCTGGGGACCCATTTGTTAGCTGGTGCGCTAGCTGTCTTCAAGACGTGCCGCTCTTCTGATATACTTCAGAAGAGAGTTCTTTTTTTCCCCATCCTTGCTTGACTTCATTGCCGCAGCCTAAGAGGCAGCAGAAATCATCTCCCATCCCCACGCTCTGTTTTTATTTTCATCCTGATGGGTTGTTTGTTGTCTGCACACACATTGCTCCAGAAGGAGTTACTGGCGGGATGGGAATAGACAGTCGGCTCATACACACTGCTTTCCTCAATCATTCTGTGTGGAACCTCCTTGTTTCCAGACCCCATGGAGAGACTTTACAACTTTGTACCAAGTCAATTATGGCTACTACCATCATTAATAATAATAATAATAATTAAGTAATACTTATTGAGTGCTTATTAGCCACAATTCTAAGACCACATGTCTTAATTTCTTTAATCCTCATAACACATGTAGGCTAGGAGGCAAGTTCACTTATTATCCCCATATTATAGATGAGGAATAGGGAAGTTACTTGTCTAAGGTCACATGAGTCCATTGATCTGGGACAAGGAGAGAAAACCATAAAGAGGAAATCCTAGGTATTCAGAAAGTCATCACCCCAATATGCCACATTCATATAGTCTTCTCTTTCTCTGCTGTTTCCCTCTCTCTCTCCCCTTTTTCTCTCCCTTCTTCCCTCTCTCCTCCCTGCCCTTTTCCTCTCTTTCTCTCTTGCACCCTTTACTAGTCTTTAACCTTCCTAGTTCTGTGACTGAGGTAACTCCCTCTCCCTCCCTAAACTTGACCATCCTCTCCTGAAGACGCGGAGAGGAATCCCTTTCTGCAGGGACTGATATGGGGGAGAACCCTCAGACCATGACGGGGATGTGCTCAGCCCACTGGAAGCTGCTGGGTTGGCAGGAATGGGGAGAGTCTTCATACCACAGCGGGCGCCAACGTTCTTTGTCCCATTACAGCATCTCAGGCTACGGAGCTGCTGGCGGGAAAGGCGGGAAGAACACCATGATGCGGTCCCACGGCGTGTCTGTGCTGGGCATCTTCAACCTGGAGAAAGACGACACGCTGTACATCCTGGTTGGGCAGCAGGGAGAGGACGCCTGCCCCAGTGTAAGTGCCCAGAGCAGGGGTTTCTCATCTGCACTCTCTCAGGCTCCGGGGAGGCCTCTTGGAGGCACCAGCACTCAACACCCTCCTCTTGGAAGTTCATACCAGGAGAATGAGACAGCAAAGAGTAATTAAACAGCAGTTATGCAAACTCCCAGCACCCCAGTGGTTCACCTCTTGCCTATGCTGGGGGGAGGCAGGACCTGGCAGGGCTGGCCATCCTAGCAGGAACTCAGCACCCTGCAGGGTGAATCTTCTGGTTGGGTCAGGCCCCACCCTCCCTCACCTGAATCACAGCTTTTGCTTGGGAAAAGGGGCTGAGGCATGTTCTAGCACCCAGGAGCCCCGGATCCTTCTCCAGAAACTTATATGAGAGCATCCTTGGCAGAGAGATGTGGGAAGAGGGGCTCCCGAGAAAGCAGTTTACTTCCACAAAATAAATTCAGGGCTCCTAAGAGCCAGGCTCTGGACCAGGAGCTGAGGAAGCATGAAAAGTAGAGTTCAGCCTTTCCCTTCTGCCCCTTCGGGGTTAAGGCGAAACGATAGGAGCAGGCTTAGCTAGTGCAACCTTTTGCATAAAAAATATCTCAACTCCAACTTTTATTTAGCAACTATAATTGGGACTTTCCAACCTAATATAATATATTAAGCCATTAAATTGCAGGCTGCTGTAATTTTCACAGGAATTTATTGAGTGCTAATGTAATTCTTTCATCTAAGCAGAAAGATTGCATTATCTTCTGCAACGGACTTTCACTTGATTGGACTGTAATCAGTTATGTCTTTTCACAGGACCGCGTCTTTTTAAAAAATTCAATTGAAATCTAGTTGTTCCTCGGGGTTGCTGCACTTTATTATTTTTATTAATCAACCTACTAGCTTTCAAACGTTGTGGACGCACAGGAAGTTCCCAAGCAGGCGGGAGGAGGCGATTCTCGGCCAGGGACAGAGGGCAGCTCCCTCTGCTGGTCGGGCAAGGCATAGCGGGGGCCTGTGGGGAGAGTAACTTGTCTTCCCTGTGGCTTCACACCTCCACCCCTGAGCAGGCATTTGGAAAGGGAGGAAAATGGCCCTTGTCAGGCACTACCTCCATCTCCAGTTCTCCCTAGGCAGAAAAAATGGTGTCTAGACACAATTCTCAAGAGAATGAAGGGGACTCTAAGAATTAAACTGCAGGGGCTGGGTGCAGTGGCTCATACCTGTAATCCCAGCACATTGGAAGGCCAAAGCGGGAGGATCACTTGAGGTCAGAAGTTCAAGACCAGCCTGGCCAACACAGTGAAACCATGTATACACTTAAAATACAAAAATTAGCCAAGCTAGTGGCGCACACCTGTAGTCTCAGCTACTTGGGAGGCTGAGGCACAAGAATCACTTGAACCCGGGAGGCAGAGGTTGCAGTGAGTCAAGATCATACCACTGCACTCTAGCCTGGGCAACAGAGCAAGACTCTGTCACAAAAATAAATAATAAAAAAAAATAATTAAACTGCCGGATGTGGCAGCTTTGCTGGTTCAACTGTACATCTATGGGGGCAGTGGGGAGTTGCCCTTCTATGTACCTGGCCATGCTGGAGCTCCTGTGCTGGAAATGGGCTCCAGCTCCTGCTAGAATCCTCCTCCCCACCCTTAACTGCAACACATGTGCCCACACACAGCCCTCAGCCCTTTTCTTCTCCAGTTCCTTCCAAACCTCCCCTGGTGGCATGAGTCTAAATCAGGCTTTCTCAACAGTGGCATTATTGGCATTTTGGAGCAGGTAATTCTTTGTGGCTAGAGGCGGGAGTCTGTCCTGTGTATTACAGGATGTTTAGCAGCATCCTTATCCTCTGCTCACTTGGCGCCAGTAACAGCCCCCAGAAATGACAATCACAAAAGCCTCCAGACATTTCCAAATGTCCCCTAGGCCGCCGAGTCTGTTCTAAATGTTAAATCCCACCATTACCATCCCCTGCAAGACAGATATTATGAAGAGCCAGCCCACAATCCAGACAGCACTCAATTCATTCAAATGTATTTAACCAATATTTATTGAGCACCTACTTTGTGCCATCCCTGTTACAGGAACTTGGGATATATTGGTGAACAAAAGAAAAATCTTAGCTTTCAAGGAACTGACATTTGAGGAGAGGGAAGGGGGAATATCTGGGGAAACAGTGACCCCAGCAAAGGCCACATCCCAGAGGTTCGTCGATGCTCAAGGAACACTCAGGCTAGAGGAGAGGGAGCAAAAGGAAGGGTAGGTAAGAGATGAGGCAGAGGTAATAGGACTGGATCAGGCCACTTTAAGACATGTTGGAGCCATAGGAGGGTTTTGAGGCAAATGGTGACATAATGTGGTATGTGTATTAAAAAGCTCACTCTGGCTGCAATGTGAAGAATCTACCATTGAAGAATCTATGGACACAGGGGAAGGGTCAAGACAGTGAATTCGAAGGCTATGGCATTAATCCTGGCAAGAGATGATGATGGCTTAGACTAGGATTGTAACAGTGGAGGGGATGAAAAGTGGTTGAATCCTGGGCGTAATTTCAAAGTCAAATCCAAAAGGATTTTCTGCCAGATTGAATGAGAAATTAAGAGAAAGAAAAGAGTCAAGGATGACTCCAAAAGTTGTGCCTGAGCCACTGGAAGAAGGGAGCTGCCATCACGTAACTTAGGGAACACTGTGGAAGGAGCAAATTTGGGGGTAAGATCAGGAGTTCAATATCAGACATGCTGAGTTGTAGAGGCCTGGTAGACAGCCACAGGCAGACAGGTAGATGATGGGAACCAGGCCACCGGAGTTCAGGAGAGAGGTCCAGGCTGGGGATATAAATAGATATAAATATGGGAGAAATTAGCATAAAGTTGAGACAGGATGAGATTGCCTAGGATGCAGTACAGATAGAGAAGAGAGCAAGGACTGAACTTAAGGGACCCTCAACATTTAGAGGTCAGGAAAAGAAGAGGAACCAGCAAAGGGGGACGAAAAAGAGGAACCAGGGAGGTAGGAGAGGATACAAGAGGATGGGGAGTCCTGGAAGTCAAGTGAGGAAAGGGCAGCAGCTCCTCCGAACGCTGCTACTGGTCCAGCAAGAGCCTTGACCGCTTCCCATCCCCACCTGATCTAAAGGAGACACCAGAAGCAGGGGCGGGGTGATGAGCATGGGTCCAGGCTCTAACTACAGGAAAGCCCATCCTCAAACCCCACTGCTCTCTCCTCCCTATCACAGCAATCTCCAGATCTGTTCACGAGGGGAGGGCATCCCATAGGTCCCACTGCTGCCCACCAGCCAAGAGAGGAGATGGAGCAGAGGCTGAGGGGGTGGACCTTCTTAGCACCGCTGGTTCAGACTGGGCAGCCCCTCCATCTCCAGATGAGGAGACAAGTCCAGGGAGGCGGGGTGCCTCACCTAGTATAGCCCAGCAAATCTCTGGCAGAGGCGTCAAGAACCCAGACTGAGCAGGGTGTGATGGCTCATGCCTATAATCCCACACTTTGAGAATACTGAGTCAGGAGAATCACTTAGTTAGAAACTAGCCCGGGCAACATAGCAATACCCTGTCTCAAAAAAATAAATAAATAAATTAGTCGAGCATGGTAGTTCGTACCTGTACTCCCAGCTACTCAGGAGGCTGAGGCAAGAGAACTACTTGAAGCCAGGAGTCAGAGACCAGTCTGGGCAACATAGCAAGACCCTGTCTCTAAAAAAAAGAAAAAAGAAAAATTAGTCAAGCCTGGTAGCTTGTGCCTGTAGTCCCAGCTACTCCAGAGACTAAGGCAGGATGATTACTTGAGCCCAGGAGTTCATGGCTACAGTGAGCTATGATCCTGCCACTGCACTCCAGCCTGGGTGACAGAGTGAGACCCTGTCTCCAAAAAAAAAAAAAAAGAACCCAGACTGGACCCCGAATCCTGCAGTCTGCCCAGCTGACAGCTCATCCCCAAGGCCAACCCTCAGGGCACATTCCTTGCAACTCATGCCTGTGCCAGGTGGCAGTGAGCAGGCTCCTCCCAGGAGTCTCCCCCCAGGCCAGGACATAGCTGCACATACGTACGGGAAATGCCAGCTCTCTACAACAGCAATTCAGAGCCTTCCACCCACACTAAATCCACTCTAAGAAATATCAAATTATTTCCATCATTAAATCCAAAACGCCATGGAACAAATTGCTTCTCGGCTATTTATCTGGAAATTTCTGTAGTACTCATTGCCGGCACCCCTGAGTGCTTTAGCCTAAGAAGTGGCTCAAGAAGAATGGCTGCATCCACTGGCTGGTTATGAAGCAGCATCGATGGAAATGTGATGTTTTACTGGCTTTTTTTCTATTAAGTGAAAGAAAAGTTACTTTCCTCCGAGGTCAGGCTGATGTTTGAAGAATTCGTCTGAGCTATGGTGGCCAACAAGCAGGCGTGGCTGTTTTTGAAGCACCATCCTCCTTCTTCAGGGATTCCAGGATTCTGTTACAGAAATCTCCAGCACAATCTTGAGGGCTCTCTCATACCTTAGCCCCAACCAGGAGCATAGGTGGGCCCAGAAGTGAATCTAAATTAAAACAGCAGCTGTCTGGGCACAGTGGCTCACACCTGTAATCCCAGCACTTTGGGAGGCCAAGGCGGGCGGATCACCTGAGGTCAAGCGTTCAAGACCAGCCTGGCCAACATGGCAAAACCCCTCCTCTACTAAAAATACAAAAATTAGCGGGACATGGTGGTGCGTACCTGTAGTCACAGCTGCTCAGGAGGCTAAGACACCAGAATTGTTTGAACCCGGGAGGCAGAAGTTGCAGTGGGCCGAGATCGTGCCATTGCATGGAGTAAGACTCTGTCTCAAAAAACAGATAAGAATAGCAGCCATTTACTCAGTTCCCACTGTACATGAGGCGCTCCACTAGACGCCTTACTTGTGCTACCCTCAGTAAATGCCACGATGACCTGTGTTGTCTTTATTCCCAGCCACACTGGAGGATGAGAGATCAAGGGCCCCTGTCACGGTTTCCCGGGGTGGGTGGAGAATCCAGACTACCTGATTGCAGGGCTCACTCTACAAGGCAAGCAGAGGGCTGTGCCAGGGATTCCGGAGGGAAGAAATGGAACATTAGCTAGGAGGAATGAGATGTCCAAAAAGGAGAACTGATTTTCCCAGAGAAGAACTGGGAATAAAACTTGAGTCTGGCCTTTGTGGTTTTTTTCTCTCCTCCTGATGCTTCAGAGCTGTGACTTCTCAGAAAACCTCGATGGCTCTCAGTGAGAGAATGGCTGTCGTAGAGAATGAAGTCCACTCCTCGCAGTGCCTTCAAGGCCTCTAGCCACGATCAGACTGTTCAGTTCAATTGTCTCTACCCACCTAATTTACACTCCCTCCAGCCCCATCTCACCACATAGGACTTCCCCATTCTTTCTCAGATCTCTTCACCCCACAGGATGGAAACAGGTCATCCTGGACAATCTCTCTGTCCTGATAGACTTCTGGACCAAAGAGACCCTTGTGCTTTTCCCCCACACACCCCATTCACCCACTTCCCTCTGGGCTCATGCCATTCTTTGTTCTTGCAATGACATAACTTTGCCCTACTCTCTGTGAAAAACAAACAAACAAACAAACAGCAACAAAAAAAACCTCCCTATCCTTCAAGGCTCAACTAAAAGTCGCCTCCTACAGGCAGTCTTCACAGCAATAAAACCTTGCTCTCTTGCTCCCAGTTTCTCCTAAGCCATTTATTGTCTAAGCCATCCTTGTGGTCCTTCCCCAACACTGCCCAGAGGGACAGTTATTAGTGTATTTTTCTGCCTCCTAAACTCAACTGTAAGTTTTTTTGAGAGAGAGTCAGATCCTGTTTTTAAGCCTAGAAGTTCTGTCTGCTGCAAAGTGGAGAACTCCGGTTTGGCCACAAACCTAACGTGCTTTTTGTTTCTACAGACAAACCAGTTAATCCAGAAAGTCTGCATTGGAGAGAACAATGTGATAGAAGAAGAAATCCGTGTGAACAGAAGCGTGCATGAGTGGGCAGGAGGAGGAGGAGGAGGGGGTGGAGCCACCTACGTATTTAAGGTAAGGTCTACACCGCCAGATTTCCACCAGGTTTCTGTGAATCTGCGATGTTAGAGCCTCATGACAGCCCTGGGACAGAAACACCTCAGATGCTCTTATCCCCATTTAAAGATGAGCAGGGTCAGGTGCAGTGGCTCATTCCTGCAGTCCTAGCATTTTGGGAGGCCGAGGCAGGAGGATCGCTTGAGGTCAGGAATTCGTGATCAGCTTGGACAACATAGCAAAACCTTGTCTCTACCAAAAAAAAATTTAAAAATTAGTCACTTGTGGTGGCTTACACCTGTAGTCCTAGCTACTTGGGAGGCTGAGGCAGGAGGATCGCTTGAGTCCAGGAGTTCAAGGCTACAATGAGCTGTGATCACGCCACAGCACTCCAGCCTGAGCAACAGAGCAAGACCCTGTCTCTAAAACCAATAAAAGAATTAAAAAATAAAAACGAGCAGACTGAGATCCAGAGCGATATAGATTCTGTCTGTCCAGGAAAGGGTAGACTCTTCTCTTACTGATACAGCAGCCCAATTTCACCATGCACAGCCTTTGCCATCCTACTTTCAGAGGGTCCTACTGTGCCCTCCTGGACCAGCTCTCTGTCCTAAGGTAGATTTTTCTGACATCATCACAGCCAGGCCAGAAACTGAAGACCGAGGCCACCTGCTAGGTCCTCCCACAGGACTGTGATGCTGAGGGCTTAATCTTGAATCTTTGGGGGCCAGAGTCAGAGACCCCTAAGAATGAGGGAGAGAGAGTACAGAGAGACCTGCTTCTAATCACCAGCATCCAGACCTCTGAGGCCAGTCTGAGGAGCTTCAGGAAAGGAGCTGGAGGAAGCAGAGGAAGCAGCCTCTAAGATCAACCCGCACCTCCTGGTATATATATTTTGCTTTTGGTGTATAGGTTTTGCTTCTCTGGTTGAACCCTGACTGATAGAGAAGCTTGTGGAGTTGATGGGCTATTGTAACAAGGGTTCAGAGTCCGCAAACCACCTCAGACCACTGAGAGGTCACCAGGTCACCCCACTGCCCAGCAAACCCTCAGTCAGGCTGAGTTAACCAGGGCTTGGGGGCTCCACGGGGAAGCACAGCTGGGTTTCTCAATGTCTCAACATCTCCCCGGTCAGATGAAGGATGGAGTGCCGGTGCCCCTGATCATTGCAGCCGGAGGTGGCGGCAGGGCCTATGGGGCCAAGACAGACGCGTTCCACCCAGAGAGACTGGAGAATAACTCCTCGGTTCTAGGGCTGAACGGCAATTCCGGAGCCGCAGGTAAAGCGCCGCAAGCATGCCCTCTCCCGGAACCTCTCCCAGGCTTTCAGCTGGGCCCTGATGCCATCGCATGCCTGAGGGCATCTCAGTCACTGGCACCTGGGATGCTGGGAGCTCTGGATATTGGTCCCAATATCCAGGGAGGGAGGGCAGGCAGCACCCTGGGAGCCCTGCAGGCCGTCCTGCTGACCTGGAGCTTGGACTTATAGAAGGTTACTGAGAAAGTGAGGCAGGGAGCAGCCGTCAATCAGCCAGCTGACCCTCCCTGGGTTTTACCAACATGCAACTGTTAGAGCCTCCCCCGGAGATTTCTTCTTCCTCCAGGGGCAGATGAAAAAATTCTGGACAATGTCAGGCCCCCTAGACCCCTATGGTACAGACCTCCAGGCCCAGGGCTGCCAGACCCAAGCATACGCCACTGGAAAATCTCCTTCTTGACTCTCCACGGCTGAGCTCTCTTCCTTCATTAGTGGGAGCCAGAAGCACAACAATGCGAGACAGGCAGGGAAGAGAGTATCAGTTCTCTGATTCCTCTAAAGTCAGCCACCCCAAAGACAGAAAATGCAATTCCTTTTTGTATTTTCTTTTCCACACAATCAGACTGTGGGAGGATCTTAGAAGGCATTTAAGATTTGGGATTAATTAAAACAAATGTGCAAACTGTCTCTCAATTGAGAACAGCTAGAGATAGAAGAGTAGAAACAGTCATGGGTCCACCATGAGGTTCTCCAGTGACGTTCGCAGCACCCCTACCGAGTCCCAGCACCTGCGAAACCCTGAAGCACCTCCGCCTCTGTTGCACATGTGCTGTCAAAACAACGCTGCAGGCTTCCAGGCGGATACCATTCCTGTTTTACAGGAGAGCCAATGGGCTCACCAAGGCCTGATGACTCTTGTTTTTCTCAACATGGTCGAGCTGTTTAGTGATGGAGACAATTTTGTTCGTTCGTTTGTTTGTTTGTTTTTGCGACGGAGTCTTGTTCTGTCGCCAGGCTGGAGCGCAGTGGCACGGTCTCGACTCACTGCCACCTCTGACTCGTGGGTTCAAGCGATTCTTCTGCCTCAGCCTCCAGAGCAGCTGGGATTACAGGCACGCACCACCACACCCAGCTAATTTTTGTATTTTTAGTAGAGATGGGGTTTCATCATGTTGATCAGGCTGGTCTCGATCTCTTGACCTCAAGTGATCTGCCTGCCTCGGCCTCCCAAAGTGCTGGGATTACACACGTGAGCCACTGCGTCTGGCCAGACTCAATTCGTATTTTTAAAACACCGTTGTTCTGATTTTGATATGGGTTATTTTCCTTTCCACACATTTGCTCGAAGGCTGCAAGATGGGTGTGGGGTCAGAAACCTCCTCCGCTGGGGGCTGAGCAGGATGAAAGCACAGCACATGGTCTCCACCATCTCGTTCTGATTTATTTATTATGCACCTGCTCACAGCCCTACACAAACACCAGAGCCAACTTCTGGCCCCTATCGCGCCTAAGGGGCCTTCCCTCTGCCACATGACAACTGCCTTGACAGGCCCACACCCTCCTCTGAGAGCAGAAGGGAGGACAGCGAAACCCAAGCTCAGCACCCACCCTGCAGGCTTCATGGCTGACAAAGTCCCCCCAGCTTGCCTGATGGCCTCGCCTCAGCTCTGCTTGTCCCCATTCTAGATTCAAGCTTGTTCCTGACCTCAGCTTCATTTTCAAAACCTGGCTTCCTCTTTCTAGCAAGACAGTTATCCCACCTACAGGTCCCTCTGGGTCCCAAGGAATCTCGGCCACAAGTGCTTCCAGAAACCCTGCCAGGCCGGTTCACCCGCAGGGCTCCGGCAGACACACACACTGCTGTTTCCACCTTCCCCCATCAATGTCCAGGTCCCCGCCACACATCATCGCTGCAGCAGAAAGGGTTTTAGGGTTTTTAGGATACAGTCGCCCTTTCCTATCCATCAGTTCTGTGTTCGTTGGATTCAACCAACCACCGATCAAAAATATTCAAAAAAAAAAAAAAAGATGATTATGTCTTTACTGAACATGTACAGACTTATTCCCTAAACAATACAATAGCTATTACATAGGATTTACCCTGTATTGGGTATTATATGTAATCTAGAGATGATTTTTTTAATGGGAGAATGTGCAAATACTATGCCACTTTATATAAAGGGACATTTATTTTGGTGTGATGGAGGGATCCTGGAACCAATCCTCCACAGATACTGAGGGACAACTGTAGATGTCTGTTCAAATGTCCTATGGAACAGCAGGGATAGGGGATGTCCTGGAATCTCAAAGGTTAGCAGAAGAGATTTCTTGTGGTCAACCTGTGGCTACACTCAACCTCGGCTCTGTAGATAGCTTCCTTTGCAAGGGCCCAAAGCAGCCCCAGTCATTGGGAAGCACAGCCCCGAGGCTGCCTTTGTTGCCAGGGCATCGTCCTCCACCGACCAGGGCTTCTGCTCCTGACCTTGGAGCGGTTCCTGAGAGCCTGGCCCTGGAGAACCTCTAAGCAGGCTGAGCCGAGGTGTGAGGCTGTCTGCACGCATGTGTTCTGCCTCTCAAGCCCCTGACACTCCTCATCCCTGGCAGTTTGTGGAGCATTTCATACACTCACTGTCTCCTTTGATCTTACATCAACCCCATGAGCTGGGTCTTATTATCCCCAAGCTACAAGTGAAGAAACACAGGCTCAGAATGGGCATTCTTGCCCATGGTTTCTTAGACAGCAGTGGGCTCTGTGGTGCCTAGTCCAGGATTCCTGCAAGGAACTTTAGTGCAGGGTTTTGACATTTGGCTGCTCAAAGACTGATGAGTCCCATTTCTTGTTAGGATGGGAGGCAGTTAATGAAATGAAGGTCCAGCACTATGGGGCTTGGCTGACATGACGAGAAGATAGAGGAACGAGTTTAGTCACCATGCTGCCTGTCTGCCCACCTCCCCCGATCCTTAACCAAGCACAGCCCCTCCTTTTGAGCCAGAGAGGACTGGCAGGAAGCAGGGGTACAAGGCACGCTCTCATCTGGGTGTACTCAGCTGTGGCCAAACAGGTCTCCCTAGGGCAAGCAGCCTCCTGGTTTTCCTACTGTGGTTTTCCTACTGAAGATGGGCCCCGGGAGCTGGAGCTGGTGCGGGCACCCTCCAAGGCGTCCTCCATCCTTCTGGCCAGCATCCTCACGCGGGTTCCCTATCTCTTCCCGCAGGTGGTGGAGGTGGCTGGAATGATAACACTTCCTTGCTCTGGGCCGGAAAATCTTTGCTGGAGGGTGCCACCGGAGGACATTCCTGCCCCCAGGCCATGAAGAAGTGGGGGTGGGAGACAAGAGGGGGTTTCGGAGGGGGTGGAGGGGGGTGCTCCTCAGGTGGAGGAGGCGGAGGATATATAGGTAAAGATGATTCGTGTTCAAGGTGTCACTCCCCCCCCTTAGTCCTAGGCTCCTCACCTCCCTGCCCTCTCCCGGCCCTCCCCTGGCCTGCCCAAGTGTGGACTGTGATGTGACTGCACGCCTCCCTCTCCGCCTGGCTGGACCTGCCGGAGGCAGGGTGTTGGCTCTCGAGCCAGCATCCTGCCTCCAGGCTTCCTCAGCGACAACATCAAGATCCCATGTGATTCTTGATCTCCCCCAAAGTTGATGATAAAGAGGCTTTGGTTTTCCAGACTAGTCTCTGAGTCACCCGTAAGGACTCCCCCAGCCTCCCTTGGATGACCTGGCCAAGCCAGCTCCTGAAGGGGCTGGTTGGTGGTTTCATGGACTCCTCACTCCTGCTCCCTACCCCAGCCCACCAGCTTCGTGAAAGGCGCTGCTGTTCCTGCTGACGAGAGCTACTCCCGAGGGCAACTGCAGGCAGGCTTAGCCCGGCCCTTCAGCAAGCAGCCGGCCATTGACCCCAGCTGCTTCATCTGGGCTTCAGAGCACAGTCAGCAGAGCCTTCTGAAGCTGAGAGGCTGGGAGACGATGGCTCCCCGCTCCCCACAGATTAGGACGAATGCATGCATGCTCTGTGGTGTTCGTGTCTGTGTTTTGCTTTGACGCTGTCTGTAAGATGCTTGTGTTAACCACATGCTCTTCTTTTCCAAGCTGGGTGGGTGGGAGGAGCCCGAGGGGGGAGCCCAAAGATAGCCCAGCCCCAGGTGAAAGGAGGGACAGGAGCCTTAGGGTACAGGGGCTCATCTCCCGCAATCCCCACACCCCGCCACACCCCAACCCTGACCCAGTGGGGCTGGAGAGCAACTCCTCATCCTGACCAGTCCTGGGAGAGGCACCACGGGCGTATCCCAGCCTAGAAGGACTAGAACTTTTAGACTCTTGCTCACATTAACCACTTCTTAGTGGGCCCCCAGCAGAGTGGTAGAGGCCCCTCCTCCATCGGAGCTGGCCTGGACCTGAGGGGAAAGTGGCCACACACCTAGCATCTACTGGGCCAAATCCCATGTGCAGCCTCTGTGCCCTGAGCCTCCCTTCCCTCCCCGCATCCCTATCCCTGAAGCCCCAGTGACCCCCTAACTTTGGCCAGAGCTGCATGCCCCGCTGACGTGCATGTGTGTTGATTTTGGCACCCACCCCCCATGTTAAACTCTGCTCTGGTTTGCTACTCAGGCGGCAATGCAGCCTCAAACAATGACCCCGAAATGGATGGGGAAGATGGGGTTTCCTTCATCAGTCCACTGGGCATCCTGTACACCCCAGCTTTAAAAGGTAGCCCCTCTTCCAGGCAGCAGAACAAACTTCCTTAGGTCAGTCCTCCCACCCAGCTAAAACCTCAGAGTCTCTGACGTGTATCCAGGATACAGAGGCACAATTATGGGTCCCTGGCAGGCAAGCTTCCTAGAGCGCAGGTCACCACATTTTCTGGAAGTCAGGATGCGTGCTTTAATATGAATGCAGAGGCAGAATCCTAGGAAAGGTAACAACAATAGCCCAATACCTGCACCAGCCAACCTAAAGATCACATGTGTGGGCTTCCTCCCACCACCGGCACAAATGCAAACATCCATAGGCACCCATGCCAGCTGCCTCCACTGCACTCTCCATATGCACAGGAAGACTCCCCTACACAGTTGTGCTTCCAGTGGCTATGGGACCTAGGAACAGGGACCAGAGCACCCACAGTGACCACCTGGAGACACAGTACTGAGGCTGGGAGTGGGGAAGCAGGCTCGGCCGGTGACTGACCCTGCCTCCTTGTCACCAGTGATGGAAGGCCATGGGGAAGTGAATATTAAGCATTATCTAAACTGCAGTCACTGTGAGGTAGACGAATGTCACATGGACACTGAAAGCCACAAGGTCATCTGCTTCTGTGACCACGGGACAGTGCTGGCAGAGGATGGCGTCTCCTGCATTGGTAAGGGGGCGGGGCCGGGGGAGGCAGAGGGGCAGACAGCCTGAGATTTGGCGCATGACCACAAGTGGTTTCTGGGTTCCAGGACACCCTGGATTCGGTTTTGTAAGCTGTCTTACCTCCCCTACCTGCGACAGCTCAAGCGCTCTGACCCCTGTGTAAAAGGTGGGCCATGGCTCCTGAAGGAGTCTTAAAAGTCCTCTGGTATAGAACACCATCCCCACTGAGGGGCCATTCTGCCCCCACTTAAACATGCCCAGTGACAGGGACCTCACTGCTCCTAAGGTGCTCTGTTCCCTTGGGCAGTTTCAGAGCCGGAGCCCTGTCCCCTTAACCTTCCTCTCCTAGGTTTCCTTACCGCAGCAGCTTTTCATGTGCAGTGTAAGAAGGCAGTGCTCCCATCCTCCTCCTTTTCTTTTTTTTGGCAGAGTTTCACTCCTGTTGCCTGGACTGGAGTGCAATGATGTGGTCTTGGCTCACTGCAACCTCCACCTCCCAGGTTCAAGCGATTCTCCTGCCTCAGCCTCCCGAGTAGCAGGGACTACAGGCGCCTGCGACTATGCCAGGCTAATTTTCATGTTTTCAGTAGAGACAGGGTTTCACCATGTTGGCCAGGCTGGTCTCGAACTCCTGACCTCAGGTGATCCACCCACCTTGGCCTCCCAAAGTGCTGGGATTACAGGCATGAGCCACCACACCTGGCCCAATCCTCCTCCTTTAACTCTTCTTCAGATTAAATAACCTGTTTGTTTGCAGCAGTTCATACAAGATGCAGTTTTGTGTCTCCTCTCCACGCCGCACTGGTGTCCCTCTTCTGCATGTGTTCCATTGTCGATGTCCCTTTTGAAATGTAGTGTCCAGTACCAAGCACGATGCCTCTGTGTGGTCTGGCCAGCAGAGGGCACAGGCCCCCTCCCCACTCTAAGCCCAGTGCCTCAGGGCCACAGGGAAGTAATTTAGCCTCAGAGGGTGTTACTTAGAGCGCACCCTGTTGTTTGGTCACCTGCGGTCCCCACATCTCTTCCAGATCTACTTTCGTTTCACCTTCCATCCTCACCCTGTAGTTGTGCAGCTCATGTTTTAACCAACGTCCCGCCATTGATATTCATCCCTGTTAAATTTCCCTCCACTCAAAAGCTACAGCTAAAAGCTTGTAAAAACAGGATGAGTCTGGTCCTGCTCGTGATTCTCTGAAAAGAGAAGTGTGACAAGGTCTCCAAAGATGGGAGGGAGCAGGTAGTTTTTGTCACAGCTGGAGAGGTTATTTTTGACTTGGGACCAGCTCAAAGGAGAACGGGTGTGGTTGTCAGTGCCCCACTAGGACCTGTCTTCCAGTGTCGCCCACCCCGGAGCCGCACCTGCCACTCTCACTGATCCTCTCCGTGGTGACCTCTGCCCTCGTGGCTGCCCTGGTCCTGGCTTTCTCCGGCATCATGATTGGTGAGTGCACAGAGCCCCAGGGACTCCCAAGGGGGCGGGAAGGCAGGACGGAATAGTGTCTCAGGCTGTGCCACGGTTGCCAGGGTGTCACTTCATTATGCTAGTCCCTGGAACTCGGTGGGGTGGTGATTAGGGAAGCCCAGGCCAAGCCAAAACCGAAGCTCCCAACCTTCCCCCAACCAGAGCAGCTGCAGTTCCCTGAGGAGCCCCTGATTCTGCACCTCAGCCCCGTGTGTATCCTCTGGCTGATCAGGGGGTGGGGAGCTCTCTTCAGTGTCCATCACGATGGGGAAAGCTCGTCCCCACCCCTAGACGTCACTTCTAGCTCCCATGTGCTTCCGCGGGCACAGCTCCTGTTTGGCTCCCACCCTGTATAATGCACTAGCCCACTCTTCTCCAAACCAGTCCTCCACCACCCTCCAGGCAGAGAGATGGAAAGATCGGTTTCTGAGTATATTTCTGTTCAGCCTGTGAGCCAAGGTGAGCTGACCTGCAGGTCACAGAGAGCTTAGTGTGGTCCCAACCAGCCCTTACTGCTGGCAGAGACATGCCCAGTACAGATGGGCAGAGGCTTGAATAGGGCAGAGGGAAAGGGTCCTGGGAGCCCTCACAGGCCAGGCCCCTGCAGGCAAAGGGATCTTCCAGTAGAAGGGAGATGGCAGCACACGCTGCGTCCCCATATGGTGCCATCCCTCAAAGGGACAGGATAACAGGAGCTAACACTTGTTGCATGGTTACTACATGCTCAGCAATTTACACATTTCAGTTCATTCGATCCTCGAGTAACCCTAATCTGATCGTGGTCGGTCCATAGCATAGAGGAGGGAACTGAGCACATAGTGGGTGACTCGTTTGCCCTGGCCCGTGTGTTGGGGGTGCTGGGCTTTACACACAGAATCTACCCTCTGAATCACAGTTTTGTTCTGGCTCCCATGGAGTTTGCCTTCCAGCACATCCTCACACGTAGGAGTGATAATGGTCATTCACATTGGTAGAGCTCTTTAGAACTTTTCAAAACCATTTTACGTTGGTGAGTTCATTTCATTGACAACCCTGGGGGTGGGGAGTGGGAGTGGTTAGGGAAACAGGGCAGGAGTTACCATCCCTGCTTACAGAGAGGGAAACTACTGTCCAAAGAGGTCCTGTGACCTGGTCCTCACGGCTCAGCTTGTAAGTAACAAGAGGCGGAATTAGAGCTCAGATCCCCAGACACCAGTTTAGAGATCTTTTCATTATGTGGCTCTTCTCCAACTCTGCGGCTTGGCAGTTCTCCAACTATAGGAAACACAATTGACCAAGATCCCAGCTGCACCCTCAAACCCACTGCTGTGATTGCAGTGAAGCTGCCCTACCCCGTGGCTGGCACAGCAGAAATACTAAGGCAGGCCAATTCCTGGGAGCCGTGGGACTCCTCTGATGGCTGACTTTGGCTCCAGAACCCCTTAGGGCCTTGCTGAAAATTCCTTAGGCTGCATGGCACCCAGGAGGCTTCCACCCAACCTTCCCTCCCTCCCTCGTTCACATGGGGTCAGACTTGCAACACGGTCTGCTGGTTCGCCCGGCCTTCCCTGGCTCCCTCCCCATTTCCTCTCATGGGCATTTCTTCTAATAAAATCTGCAGACCATCTTGGGTCTAATCCCGTCTCCAGTCTGCTTCTTGGAGGACCCAGACTAACATGACTCTGCCCTGTATAATACAAATAATTCTTTTCTGTGTTTGTGATTTTTAGCTTTACATTTACTTTAAATCATGTTTCAATTAAAGACACACCTTCACATCTAGAATCATTTTGTTAGTATTTCTAAGTGTGATGGAAAGGTTCAGAGCTCAGGGGAGGATATGGAGATCCAGGGAGGCTTCCTGTAGGAAGTGGCCTGTGTAGTGCTTCAAGGGCCAGGCTGCCTGGTCCAGGCCATGTTGCAGCTGACCATCCATCTGCAGTGTACCGCCGGAAGCACCAGGAGCTGCAAGCCATGCAGATGGAGCTGCAGAGCCCTGAGTACAAGCTGAGTAAGCTCCGCACCTCAACCATCATGACCGACTACAACCCCAACTACTGCTTTGCTGGCAAGACCTCCTCCATCAGTGACCTGAAGGAGGTGCCGCGGAAAAACATCACCCTCATTCGGTGAGCGCCCTGCTGCCATCCTGGGAGGAGAGGGGCTGCAGTCTAGGGGCTGAATGTTATCACAGCATCACAGACTCCTCCAGCCACAAAAGGTCAGCAGAGCCCTCCCTATGGGCACCCCCAGCCCTCCTAGGAGGACAAACCTTGACATTCAGGGCCATGTGTGTTGGTTTACACTAACTCCTATATGTTTATGGAGTTTATACAATGAGAGGAGAACCAGGGCTCTCCTCAAAATTCATTGAGGTATGCTCTCTCCAAGGCTTCCTGGCCCTGCTTCCCTCCAGGGGAGCAGGGGAGCAAAGGGCCCCTCCTCTGAGCATCTAGAGCAACTGTACCTTTCTCTGTCACTCACTGGCAACACTCCCCAGCCAGTACCCCCCGGCGATATGTCTGTCCTAAAGGAGCATGAGCCTCCCCGGGGAAAAGCCATGGTTCATACACCCCTGTGTCCCTGGCAAATATCAGACTCAGTAACTACTGATTGAATGAATAAACATTTGACCATTGTCATGAGTCCCTGGTTGGAATCCTTCTTATTGCATAGCACAGCCGTGTTGAGGGTGTTACTCCTGAGTGTGTACGTTATCCCCTGCCTCTTGTGTTTGTCCACTAAATGTGAGCCCCGGGCTCAGGAGCCCCAGCTGCCTCATTACTGTGGCCTGTTTGACTCTGTCTCATCTTGTATTCTCCTTTGCACAGGGGTCTGGGCCATGGCGCCTTTGGGGAGGTGTATGAAGGCCAGGTGTCCGGAGTGCCCAACGACCCAAGCCCCCTGCAAGTGGCTGTGAAGGTAAGAAGTGGCTCACTCTTGAGCCTGCCCTTGGCTTGCAGACTCTGTAGGCTGCGGCTGTCAGCTCACAGCCTCCTCCTCCTCCCCACCTTCCCCTTCTCTGCCCAGACGCTGCCTGAGGTGTGCTCAGAACAGGACGAACTGGATTTCCTCATGGAAGCCCTGATCATCAGGTAAGGCCACAGAGAGACACCCTCACCCCAACTCCCCACTGCCCCAAAGAACCTGGAGAGGTTTCTAACACATCGATGTCTCCAAGGGAAATGGTGTTGTCCCCAGCATGTCCCCTTTTCTCCAGTAGGAGACTCCCAAACATTCTAGACACTTCTTACCAGACTGGAACAACCCCTGGTGGTTGTTTCAGAAACAAAATCTGTGTGGCCTAATAATCCCACCGATGTCACGGTCTGCAACCAGTTCCCTGCTGTTCTCCATTGGTTCTTCTTCCCTCACTTTTTCTTAAGAAATGGAACATGCTAGACTTTGACAGTACAAGATACAATCTCCCTCCCAAACCCTTCACCAATCCCAGTAAATGTGCTCCTAATATGATGGAAGGCCACCCCATCCTAGGCTCCCATCAGCAGGGATGAGTCTCAGCTGGCTGCACCTTTTGACTTGAGGTTCCAGGGTCTGTATTTAAGCTGAGAGTCTCAGTGCCTGTGGCTCCTGAGGGCATCCACAGTGGCAGCAGATCCCCTCAAGGAGGAGGCAGATGTTTGACCTCAAGATCAGGTGGAGGCTCATGGCCCCCATCACACCAGGAAGTCTCTGAACGTCCTGACAGGTGGGGGCAGATTGGGATGTCCCCTTGGTGGAAGTGGCAGGGGTAACAAGGCCAGGCAGTGTGAGCGATATGGCTGTGAGGTCTGGAGTCACAGGAGAACACACAAAATAACATTTATTTTCTGATGATACATGTAATTCCTGATTATGAATAAAACTTGGCAAGTATGAGATTATATTGAAGAAGACCCAAATCGCTCAATCTCACTACTTGGTGGTAACTAACCATTATATGTTGGTGTCTAATCACCCAGTCTTTCAACACTTGGGGGGGGCATGTACACGTATGTGTATGCACACACATGCATGCACATGTTGGCCCATGTGGAATTCCTAGGCCCCACTGCCTGTGTGTTCTAAAGGGATCATGTTAACAAGAAAACCCAAGTCTTGGTCCCCTCCATGAGGAATCCACAGGAAACTGATGGACTTATGAGGCCATCCCCTTTGCCTGGCTCTGTTTCACACGCCGTCACCTGGCAAGTCTCACCCAGTCTCTCTTAGAAGCAGTTGTTTTGCTTCACCTTCTGCCTGAGACCTTCCTGGGAGAAATCGACCATGAATTCTAGTGCCCAGTCCGTGCACCAGTATCTGAGAAAGACACCGTCCTGCCCCCGAGACACTCTCTCACCCAAGTGCCTGAGCAACATCCTCGCACCTCCAGCCCCTCTCATGCAAACGGAACTCCTGTGGAGCCTGCTCTGGTTCTTCCCACCTGCTCACCAGCGAGATTCTGGGTTTAGGCTCAGCCCGGGACCACTGCTGCCCCTATTTACAGAATGCATTTATACATTGTAGCTGCTGAAAATGTAACTTTGTATCCTGTTCCCCCCAATTTAACATTCCCCCAGACTCAGCTAATTTTGGTTATACCCCACTCTGCTCTGCAGCAAATTCAACCACCAGAACATCGTTCGCTGCATCGGGGTGAGCCTGCAGGCCCTGCCCCGGTTCATCCTACTGGAGCTCATGGCAGGAGGAGACCTCAAGTCCTTCCTCCGAGAGACCCGCCCTCGCCCGGTGAGTGAGAACCAGTCTTTGCTGCAGTTGTTGTGCCAAGGACAGGAGCAAGGATGGAAGGAGCAAGAGTGGGCAGCCTGGGTAGCAAGTTCCTCGGTGGAACCCAGGGAGTCAACTTTAGGCTTGGATAGGGGGGTGACTGACTGGAAGAGAATGAACAGAAGACAGAGGTAGATGACGGCTAAGCCCCAGGCCCAAGGAGCTTGTGCAAGGCTCCTGCAATGCATTTGTGTTAGTCCATTCTTGCATTTATATAAGAACTACCTGACACTGAATAATTTATAAAGAAAAGAGGTTTAATTGGCTTATAGTTCTGCAGGCTGTACAGGAAGCATGGCTGGGGAGGCCCCAGGAAACTTACAATCATGGCAGAAGGTGAAGGGGAAGGAGGCACATCTGACATGGCTGGAGCAGAAAGAAGGGAATGCAGGGGGAAGTGCTATACACTTTTAAACAACCAGATCTCATGAGAACTCATTCACTATCATGAGAACAGCAAGGGGGAAATCCACCCATGATCCACTCACCTCCCACCAGGCCCCTCCTCCAACAATGGGGATTACAATTCAAGGTAAGATTTGGGCAGGGACACAAATCCAAACCATATCTGCATTCTATAGCCTGGATCCATTCCCATGGTCTGCTGACTCTGGAAAACCAAACTAGAGACAAACACAGAGGGGAACTTTCATGCCAGCCATGTCACTACTCAAGCAACTGACCCGGGCAGGTCACTCTGCAGCTACTCATTCAGAGCCCACTGTCCTCATGTCTCAAGTAGGGATAATAATGCCTGGACATTCCAACCTCATATTTAGGAAGGTGCTACACACATCTTATGGTTAACAGAGCTTGGGAAGTGAAGATACCCAGGGTGGACCCAAGAATCCCAAGCTCCAGCCCCAACTTGGCCATTAGACACCCATGTGGTTTAGGGCAGTCTTAAACCTTTAACCTGGGTATCCACACAGGTGAGATTTGAGGATTGGACTAGAACATCTCAAAGGTGGTTCTAAATTATTAAACATAGCACCCTGGGCAGACCCAGAGCCCAGCTGCCCATGCTTGGGTCTGCAGGTCTTCAGCAGGCCCTGGGTACCAGGAACTGGAACTGAGCAGGCCCCAGGGTTAGGATCTAGGCTTCCTCCAGGAACCACTGTACTGTGGGGATCACAGGGAAGACTTGCACAGTAAAAGCAGCGGCCACCCTCCCGCCCCCAGGAAAGCAGGGAAGGACCAACAGCCAGTGGTTCCAGAAAGCCCAACCTGACCACACTGCTCACAGGGACTCAAAGTGGTGATGGAAGCCCTGCAAGGTCATGGCTGTTCTGATCTCCACCTTCAGTCAGGATCCATGTAAAATACCTTCACCTTAGCCACTGGGTGACCCATCTCGGTATCTAAGAAGAATACTGTCTTACCCCTTGAGAAGAGGAATGTGTGTGCACCTGAGCATACCTGGCAGGAGGACTGGGCAGGGAACAGGGAGATAAAGATTACCCCTGTCTCATAAGAGCCCTCGTCAGCTAGCATCCTCCTCAGACCTTTCACATTTCTCAACACCACCCTATGAACAGACGATGCAGATCTCTCCCCAGTTCTATGAATGAGAAAGCTGTGGCCCAGAGAGATTATGGGACTTGCCGTGGCCACACAGGAAGTGGAAGAGCTGGGACTAGAACTCAGGCCTTATGACTCCTGATTCAGTGCTCTCTCCAACTTACTGCTTATCCAGTGGTCCCCTCTGGGAAACTGTAAACTATCAAGATGAGGTTGGGTGCTTAAAGCCAACACTGCCAGGCATCCCGGCATCTCTGCCAGGGTACAAGCATCAGATTCACTGGCTTTCCCACCACCACCTAGGAGGGCAGAGCCTTTGACCCTCATGCCCTGAGATTCTCAGCAGCGCTGCTGTCAGTGGGGGACATGTGGTATCACACTTTGGGGAGAGGCACAGCCCTGGTTCTCCTGCTGGACCTTCCTGAGGCTCAAGAAGAGAAAGTCGTATGTATGCAAAGGAGACAGACTTTGCAAAGGGAGTCTGGGAGCCCAGCACTTGGCAAGTTCAAGGACTTCAGGGGCAGGAGAGGGCAGGAGTGAGGAGTGGGCCTTCTCTCTCTCTCTCTCTCTCTCTCTCTCTCTTCCCCTTTCTCTCTCCCTCTCTCAAACACAAAGGCATCTCTCTCCTTTGATGATGAAAGATGATTCCAATATTATTACAAAGAACAAAGTCCAGCAAGGAAAGGCAGATCATTCAATCTCTCACCACCCCCAACCCAGAGTGCCGCCCTTGGAGAGTCTAACAGGAGCCTGTCCCCAAGTTCTGCCCTCTAACAGCAGGCACTACCTAAGGGTCGCCCACAGCGGGGAGGGGGCCTGCCCTTGGAAGAGCCACTTCTCAGGGCCAGAGTCCCACCCTCACCCAATCTGCTCTTTCAACCCCTGGCCCCGCTTCTCCTCTGTGTGGCTCTCGTTGCCAACCAGGCACACTCCGGCAGCACCCCAGTCATGGTCCTCCCCGCCTCCCATATACCCACCAGGCCCAGGTGAGCTGTCCTTCCTGGGATCCTTGGCTGATTTCAAATGTCCAATTGTGGTCCTCCAGAGCCACCAATGCGGATGTGTTTGTGGCAGCAGCTTCCCTGGGGCTTAGCTGGGCTTCCTGCATGGATTCTCAGGGTCACAAAATCCAACTTTGTAAGATAAGGATTCAGTGGACTGTGAAAAAGGAATGTGATTTCCAGCATACAGACAGGACTAATATCAGTAAATCCTACACAGGATAAAAGAGGGTGCATCGGCCAAGGGACATGAGGGATGGAGAAACATGTGCTGTGAAGAGAAAGTGGGTGGAGGTGTGCCTCCAGATGCTGAAACTCAGACTTCA
The DNA here is from genome assembly GCF_049350105.2 of Macaca mulatta. Classification (NCBI taxonomy): domain Eukaryota; kingdom Metazoa; phylum Chordata; class Mammalia; order Primates; family Cercopithecidae; genus Macaca; species Macaca mulatta. The sequence goes on from NC_133418.1 coordinate 95,747,783, forward strand.
GAGGCCTGAATTCCACCTGATTTACTTGTTGGAATCACCCTGATACTCCCAGGGGTTCCCTGATGACCTACTGTGTGCAGGCACCAGGCTTGGGGTGCAGAATCAGACAAGGTCTCTGTCCTCACTTCCTGCCAGCTCTGGAGCTCAGTGGCTCCACAGACCTTAGATCAGGATCAAAGGCCCTTTGAGATGGGATAAAAGGCTCTGGCCTCCGACAACGTCTGTGCAAACATGAAATGACAGAACGGACGTGCAGACGCGGTAGACAGAGTGGATGCCCAGGTCAGCCGTGCCTGTCATGGAAACGAAATGCGTGGGTACAGATGAAAACAGCACTTGGTCCCAGGACTCCACCTCTTCGGGAATGAAGATCCCTTTTTAATGTCAAAAAAAATTCTACAGACCCAATATTTATTCAGTAAATATTTATGCAGGGCTTCCTATATGCCAGGCATAGGTAAGAGCCGTACTTTAGTATCCATGAATTCAGTCAATAATGACAAAAGCCATTAAGAATTCAGTAATCTCTTTATAAAGGTGTGGGTCATCAATCACAACAGTGTCTGTCTGTGACTATTTGGGACATGGCAATGCCTGTGGGTAGTGGCTGTATGGAAGACATTCAGAATACAGTTGGCTTATTGGATTCCAGAGGTCCACAGTCCACAGGCAAGAGACCAGCGATGGCAATGCTGGCTCCAAACACATAAGGGACATCTGGTGCCAAGGAGAAGTGAGGACTTCTCGCTGCTTTTTTGTTGTTGTTGTTTGTTTTTGAGATGGAGTCTGGCTCTGTTGCCCAGGCTCTGTGGCCCAGTCTCGCTTCACTGCAACCTCTGCCTCCCCGGCTCAAGTGATTCTCCTGCCTCAGCCTCCCGAGTAGCTGGGATTACAGGCATGTGCCACCATGCCCGGCTAATTTGTGTATCTTTAGTAAAGACAGGGTTTCACCATGTTGGCCAGGCTGGTCTCAAATGCCTGACCTCAGGTGATCTGCCCGCCTTGGCCTCCCAAAGTGCTGGGATTACAGACATGAACCATTGCACCTGGCCATTCCTCACCGCTTTTCAAAGTGGGCTTCTGCTGTACTTTGTTTATGTTCCCCATCTGCATTCTTTGCCTCTTTTTCATCATTCCCTCTCATCTATATATGCATCAATTTTAAAACATCTGCCGGGCACAGTGTCTCACACCTGTAATCCCAGCACTTTAGGAGTCTGAGGCGGGCAGATCGCCTGAGGTCAGGAGTTCGAGACCAGCCTGGCCAACGTGGTGAAACCCCATCTCTACTTTAAAAACACAAAAATTAGCCAGGCCTGGTGGCGGGCACCTGTAATCCCAGCACTCGGGAGGCTAAGGCAGGAGAATCGCTTGAACCTGAGAGGCGGAGGTTGCAGTGAGCTGCATCATTGCACTCCAGCCTGGGCAACAGAGCGAGACTCCATCTCAAAAAAGAAAAAAGAAAAAAAAAAAGAAAAATCCTATTCTGTTTTTCACTTGGCAAAAGGATTCCTACCCTTTGTCCTGTGATGGTTCATCTCTGAATACTTAGGGAGAAGCTATTAATGCTTTAGAAAGGAAGCAATCTCAATGTTATTCTATTTTATTTTTAGAATATATTATCCTTTGGGAATAGCCCCTCAGAAGCTGTGATACCAAACAAATCACTCCTGTTTTCTCAACAGTAAAAGTAGGATATTGACCTAAAGGGCATCCCTGAAGGAAACACCAGTGCCCTAGGGGCCTCCCACTCACACGTGCTCTCAGAAGAACCCATGCGCAGACAGCCCTCAGAGCCGCGGCTCTCCCTCCCTGGACTCTCATGCACACGGGCGGGCAGCAGAGACTCTGATCATTCCCATCAAGCAGCACCCACGCCTACTTGATCTTCCAACTCCATCCCGCAAACCCACCATGGGGAGCACCCATAGCAAGGCCCACAGCCATGGCCGTGAGAACAGCTGGGTCCGAGGAAGTGCTGCACTCCAGTGGCAGATGCGGATAAAATCCTGATTCCAACTCTTTGCCCCAGGAGGGATGCAGATGGGTGCACTGGCTGGCGATGCTCTGCAAGTCTAGATTCAGCATCAGGTTTGCCAATGTCCACAGGTCCTCCCACCCCACCCCACCCATGCCTATAGCCCCTCCCAGACACACACAACCCATGCCACACACACAAAAAACACACATACACACCACATGCATATACACAACTCACATCACAGGCACCACACATATTGACAACACACAAAAAACACACCACACACGTACATTACATACACAAAACATATACACACATCTAAACACAACACACAAAACACACCACACACATACAACACACACACTACACTACCCGGTTCAAGTGATTCTCCTGCCTCAGCACACACCACACACACGCCCCCCACACACAAACACACCACATAGACATATACCACATACACTACACATACACACCTCACATATACACAACACACTCCGCACACATGCCCGCCACACACACCACACATATACCACATACATATACTCACACACACCAGACACATTACACATGCCATACACACACACCACACACCCAGACACACCATATACCACATACATATACTCACGCACACACCACACAATCACACATGCCACGCACACACCACACACACACACAACACACATCGTATATACCACACATATACACACCACACACACTACACACACAGACACACCACACATATATACCACATAGACACACATACACCCACACACACATACACACCACGCACACCTCACACACCCTACACATACCACACAATACACAAAACACAAACATATACACACCCCCCCACACACACACCCCCACACACACCCCACACACATATATATACACAACACATGCACAAAACACACACACCACACGCATATATACACAACACGCACCACACGCATACACACCACACACACACACACCACAGACATGTACACACCACACACCCCCCATAACCCATGCTTGCTGACCGTCTGCCCTGCGCACACTGATTAGTGGAGCAGTTAATCTGCTCTGAGCAGCCAAGGACAGGGAGCCACATCAGCCTGGCCCATGAGTTAATGCCCGGAGAGATTTAGTCCCCACAGCGCTCCAGGCTCCTGGGGCTTCCGAGACATCTATGGCCCTTGCATCCTCAGTGATGGGCACTAAGACACAAAGATACTGGCAGGAAGAGAATCTTCCTGAAGGCTCTAGCACAGCTAGGACCGGGGCCTGCTCTGGTAGGGACAGAGGGCACGTTCCTGAAGAGCGAAAAGGTATTTATTTCTCGTTAGGGGCAGAGGGGGTACCTCTGCTCCTGAGGAGGCCTCTGGAGAGCTAGACACAAGGAGCTGTTTTCCGAGTCCCCCTGGCCTCCCATGTGGCAACCCCTCAATACCTCAGGTCCCCTGATGAGGCACTGCCCGAGGCTGCTGGCATCGTGCTCCTGACAACCCAGGGAGGCCGACAGTTCCATGCCACTGTCACAATGAAACTGTGGCTCTGAGAGGCTGAGCAGCCAGCCCCAGACCACATGGCCTGGAAGGGGCCAGCAGGCTGCAGCCCGGGTCAGCTCGATGGTCCACTGAAGTGTGGTGGTTGCCATTTGTGGGTGCTGTACTCCGCATTCGCTGTGCGTTGGGCACCATATTCACATACACTCCGTCCCCGCTCAGGCACTCTCTCTTCCATTTTAACTCCTTAGATCCTCTCCCAAGGAGGAGGGAGGATGCCTCTCCTGACCCAGATCCTTAAAGCCCATCTCCGGGCAGCTTTGGCTCCACTCTTATTAGCTGTGTGACCTGGAGTGAGTCACTTAGCCTCTCTGAGCCCTCAACCTTCTCATCTTTAATACGGAGATCACCTTCTCTTCCAGACCTACCACATGGCAGATCATGTGTGTGCTCTGGGGAATGTAAGGCACCGGTAGGGGTACTATCCACTCTCAGTTTTCTCCCCTAGAACTGAAGCGTGGCCTAGAGAAGCAAGGCTGTTCTGCCTCCACCAGACCCAGGCCATTGCTCCACAGAGTCCTGGGGAGGCCCTGATCTATGGCAGAGAAAATCCCCAGCAGGCTAAGCCTGTACCCAGACCCCACCTGGTTCCACCGCTGCCACCTGGCTAGGTGACTTCCCTGTGAGCACCTCAGGACTAAAGAGCCCAGTCCTCAGCCCACCCTTTGAAAGAAGAGCAAAATAGGAGAGCTACAAGCATGCATTTCCTGCAGGGAGTTTGCCCAGGTGCTCAAGAGTCACGAGCTTAAACACCTTTCTTGGGGCAGCCCTAAAGGGGTGGATTTGACACCCTACCTGCATGAGCTTTCCTGAGTAGGTATGAGAATCATGTTCCTCCAGGTAAATCCTGGCCTGGGGCTGTCATCAACCAATCAGCCGCCCAACACTCACTGAACCCCCAGAGTGTGTCCAGCATTGTGCTGGGTGCTGAGGGAGGGTGAGATCCTTGTCTCTGGAACTTCAACAAAGTGACTTGGGGAAATGGTGAAATCAACATGGAACAACACAGTGACTCAGACACTGCCTGAGGCTGAGCTGCCGCACACGTCAGGGATTTAGGAATTAAAAGAGAGGCCAAGATGGGATGTCGCCTTCTGAAAAGGCTTCATTGTGCTCAGCAAGGCTGTCCAGGAAGCCAAGATGGGATGTCCCCAGAGGGGTAGGGAGGTGACATCTCCTTTTGCATGAAAGAGACCTCATGCAGAAAAGCTTGCGATAGCTCATAATTGCCCAGCATTTCCCAAAAGCTTTTCTTTTTCAATCAATTTTAGCACTGGATCTGCTTGAAGAAAATTAGTTTTAAGAAATATTTTAAGACATTTAAATCGAGGATTTTAAAAACTGCTCTATTCCCCCGTGGTTTCCTCCCAAACTTGTTTATAAATTGGGGATATTCAAATGCTTATGAAGATTGGGGTGAGAGAATGTGCACAATAAATTAAAACGAAAGAACACCTGCTCCAGCCTGGCTTCCCGGAGTCTGGGTGCTCCGAGCCTTCGCTGCACGCTAGCATCACATTACCTGGGAAGATTTCAAATACACAAATGCTGTGCCCACTTAGAGAGGTCCGGGTTGAGGCCCAGGCATCCAAATTCTTTCAGATGCCTCCAGGTGATTTCCAGTGTGCAACCAGGGCCAAGGCCCCTGGTGTAGCTGCATGTTCACGGTCTGCCTCCTTGTGAGCACTGGAAGCCAGCGTTTCCGATTTCCCTCCTCTCACTGACAGGCTCCTGGTCAGTGGCCCGCTTCTCTCTCCCCACAGAGCCAGCCCTCCTCCCTGGCCATGCTGGACCTTCTGCATGTGGCTCGGGACATTGCCTGTGGCTGTCAGTATTTGGAGGAAAACCACTTCATCCACCGGTGAGTCAAAGTGACCGTGCTCTTCCTGTCATCCTGTCGCTGTCTGTGTGCTTTCCTGCAGATCTCAAGGGCTCGCATCACTAGGTCTCCCTCCAGGGATGTTTGGATGTAGGATGATTCGGCTTTGGTTTGTTGTTTTTTGTGAGAGACGGGATCTCACTTTGTTGCCCAGGTTGGTCTTGAATTTCTGGGCTCAAGTAATCCTCCCACCTCGGCCTCCTGAAGTGCTAGGATTTCAGGCATGAGCGATGGCTCCTGGCCCCTTTGGCTTTGTCTTTGAGATGGTAACTTATTCTATCAGGGTTTCACTTGCCCCTTACATAAAACAGGTGTCATAAAATATCCTTGCCAGGGCTGGAGACCTATAAGTTAATAAGTTAATTCTTAACCTCCTGTGAGGCCCCCTGCCTGTATCTTGAATGTTCAAGTCCTATATCACTTTAAGGCTTCCCCCCCCGTAGAAAACTGGGCTCCATATGGGGAAGTTAAGGAATTGCATTTTTGACAATGGGTGGCTTACAGGCAAGGATGCTGTTGTATTCATCTTTGTATACCTGGCATATAATGGGGACACAATGTTTGTTGGATATATTATTTTTTTCTAAAATACTCTGAAATGAAGCATAATGATGATTTTCATTACTTCTATACTTCATTTCTTCTATTATAATCATTCTTGTGTTTAAAAGCTGTATGGACTGGGACATCATGCTATGAACATCATATATCATGTATGTCTTTCCTTGTGAAAGCTGATGACTTTCTCAGCTGACAGCTTGAAATCAGAAAACTAAAACAGATCATCAGGCTCTTTGCAGAGCTCTTACTTAATGATTTGCCTCTAATGTAGTAAATAATAACTTGGTGAACTCACAATAATTTATTAACACATGTCTTCAAAGAGTTTAAGGCATGTTCATAATCATTAAAATATGTAAGTACAAAATAGGAAATGAGAGATGCTGTAAGAGCTTAGAAATAGAAAATTATCATGCCTGTAATTTTATCATGCACTTTGGGAGGCTGAGGAGGGAGGATCATATGAGGTTGGGAGTTCGAGACCAGCCTGACCAACATGGAGAAACCCCATCTCTATTAAAAATACAAAATTAGCCGGGCGTGGTGAGGGGGTGCCTGTAATCCCAGCTACCTGGAAGGCTGAGGCAGGAGAATCACTTGAACCCAGGAGGCGGAGGTTGCGGTGAGCCGAGATCACGCCATTGCACTCCAGCCTGAGCAACAAGAGCGAAACTCCGTCTCAAAATAAAAAAAAGGAAAGGAATAGAAAAGTATGCAAATATATAACAAGCTATGCTTTCAACCTAATAAAAACGGGGAAACGAGAAGTCAGGAAGTACACCTGCCTAAGTTCCAAAGTCACTCCTAACAGGAGGCAATCAGCTCTCAGAAGAGCTTATCCTCTTACTGTCACTTCATCCTTTTGGCCTTCAGTTCTCCCTCTAGCTTCTAACCCTTTCCAACTTGCAGGTCATGCTGCTTCATAGAAATAATGAAAGCAAAAAAGGAGCTGGGAGCAGCTCCACCATCTGCTGCTTCTAAGACTGTATCAGTTCTGTTCTTTTTTTAAGGTCATTTTTCAGCCCTTTCCCCCGCTCCCCAGTCCTGTTCTTGTCCTTTGCGTTGTACCCAGAACTTTCCATAAATCTCAACTCTGGGCTTTGCCATTCCATTACTCAGTCGAGACAAAGCTGTGCACTTTTTGAAGTCGTCCTTTATTAGAGTCATCTTTCCATCTTTTGTCCATGTGCTTTAAGTGTGGACTCCTCTGAGAGCAACCTGTGTCACCTTGGTGACCAGATGTCTTCCTTCACTTAGCATTGGGATCCTTTCTCCTTTTTTTTGGATCTCTGCCCACGTTGGTCACCATAGCGTACAGATTCTCTGGCTGAGGGATCATTTCCATTTGTCCTCTGACCTTTTGACATCTGCTTTCCTATAGCCACAAGACATTTCGATGATACCCAATGCTCTGTTGTTATGATGTTAACAGGATTACATTCCCTCAAGACTCCTGTCACTTCCATATCTAGAAATAGTTACTGAAGGTTGGAATTAGATCCCAAAGCAATCGTTTATTGCTCTTTTCTCCTTTTTAAGAAATTAAATTATCAAACACCAGATCAATAAGGTATCAGATGATCTGTTTTAAGCAAAAGAAAACTTCTGGCAGAAATTGTCCATCTCAATCAAAGCTTTTCTTCTGGGGTAATTTGGTCATTTGTATGGAAAAAAACGTCTTTTACATGTTCTAACTAGCTAAGAGGTCTATGGTACATACCCACAACAAAGTTGCCTCAAATTCTCTCTCCCTCCACCCTTTATCTGCTCTTAAGATTCATGGACTTCCACACATGTATACTTCTACGCTTTTGGAATTCAGAGTGGAACTTCCTTACCAGATCCACATGCTTCCATTTTTTAAAAAAATTAGATCTTTTTCCTTTGGACATGGTTCATTGCCATTTCATGAATGATGTGTCATTCTCCCAACTCTTGGTATGTTCTGTATATTGCATTTACCTTCTTGCCATTAAATTCACGATCACTTTTTAAAGCAACCATTCCATACGCATCAGTGTAAAGACTTTTCTGGAGCCATAAATATTATTCCTGGTCTACTTTGCTATATTTCTCTTGAGAATTAATGGCTATACAGCCAACTATTTTTCTTCCTTTTTGATGTCATATGTGTTATGCGTGTATGGTTTTATGGGGGCATTTTATACACCACCTCAAAATTCAACTTAAACCTTCTGGATCAGGTCAGCAGCATTAACAACATGAATCTCCTACCTGAACCCATTATTCTTGTACCCTCAGCCATGATCCCCAATCAAGATCCTATTTTTTAAATACTATCCTAGCAGCCAGTTGATTCTCTAAGTCCTTTCTCAGCCTAGGATCAGAACCATCATGAAACCAGTTGAACATGAAAACAGCAGCTGTGCTCCCTAAGTACATCTTGTTTTTTTCTGCACAGGAACCTTAATATTATTAGAGACCCATCCTAGACTTCTTCTGGCTGTATCCCTCATTCCTACATGCATGACCAGAATGGTAAGCAGTCAGACAGTAGAAGCTGATGAGTCTTGGACAGTGGTTGACCATGCCTCAGGCGCAGGCCACAGGAAAGCAGGTCATCTAGAGTCAACAGCAGAGATGACAACTTTTTATCACCTGAAAGAAGCGATTCTTCAGTCATGTAGCTTAGCAAAGGCTTTAGATAAAATCATGGACAAAAGAACCATAATGGCTTATTTAAAATAATAATAATAACTTTGGGAGGCCGAGGCAAGTGGATCGCCTAAGGTTGGGAGTTCAAGATCAGCCTGGCCAACTTGATGAAACCCTGTCTCTACTAAAAATACAAAAAACTAGCCAGGTGTGGTGCTGCATGCCTGTAATTCCAGCTACTTGGGAGGCTGAAGTAGAATTGCTTGAACCCGGGAGGCAGAGGTTGCAGTGAGCCAAAATCGCGCCACTGCACTCCAGCCTGGGCGACAGGGCAAGACTCCGTCTCAAAACAAAACAAGAAACTAGAAATATTTGTAAATATCTTAATCTACTTGAATTTGATTTCAGGGAAGTCATGCTGTTCTAAAACACTTTTCCAAACAACTGGCAGAAACCAACCAGTGGTTTGTTCCAAATCTGCCTAAGGCCAAATAACATTCCTTATGACCCTATGTTATCTACTTTTAGCTTACTTTTTAAAAAGTAAAATGAGGACAGTAATAGCACCTTGTGTCTTATAGGGTTGTTGTGAGAATTATATATGAAGCACTTACAACAACACTTAGCACATAGTAAAAGGCCAATAAATCCTAGTTCTTAGTGTATTGCATTTCATTATGATTGCCCCATTAAACATTTTTAATCATTTCCCCTAATCCTTTTCCATTTCTCTGTAGTTGTGAGGCCTAGAATTGTTAAGGCTGTTTCTCTCACACTGAAGAATACTATACTAAAGGAAATATAGGGAGGAGAAGGAACTATTTAAACTTCAGCTTGGAGATAAAATCCTAGTGACGGACATAGTATACTTATCTTCCTAGGGATAAAATTAGGACATGCATTTTCTTTCTTCCCAGAGACATTGCTGCCAGAAACTGCCTCTTGACCTGTCCAGGCCCTGGAAGAGTGGCCAAGATTGGAGACTTCGGGATGGCCCGAGACATCTACAGGTGAGTAAAGACTGCCTCATCCCTCGAGGCCTGTCTCTTCCACCTCAGCCCCTCAAGCGAATGGGGTGTGGCTGCTTGTCCCTTACATTATCTCCTGGTACCCTGTCAACTTTCCACCTAAAATTTCACTAAGTTCCTTTTCAGGACATGGGAAACTTGAATTAGTGACCATGCCTGAAGGCCTAAATCCAGGATCACACTTCCTGCAATAATTGACACCAAGTTCTTTTTTTTTTTTTTTTTTTTTTTTTTTTTTTGAGACAGAGTTTTGCTCTTGTTGCCCAGGCTGGAGTGCAATGGTGCGATCTCGGCTCACTGCAACCTCCGCCTCCCGAGTTCAAGCGATTCTCCTGCCTCAGCCTCCCGAGTAGCTGGGATTACTGCGCCACCATGCCCGGCTAATATTTTGTATTTTTAGTAGAGACGAGGTTTCTCCATGTTGGTCAGGCTGGTCTCAAACTCCCAACCTCAGTTGATCTGCCCACCACAGCTTCCCAAAGTGCTGGGATTACAGGTGTGAACCACCATGCCCAGCCGACACCAAGTTCTTAATTAGGTTGTCCATTGGTTCCAACTCTAATCCGGCCATGCTCTGAGACATGGGATAACTTGGATACCTGATGTGGAAAGACCTTCAAAGCGAACTTTATTGAACTTCCTCAACTCCTCTTCTCAGTCCTCAGGAATTCTAAGTGGCTATGGCTTCTATCACCCCAAGCACCTGCATCCCAGATCAGGCAGGATGCAGGGCCTGGCTCATTGCTCAGCTTTCGCCACCCCAGGAGATGTGGAGTACAGTGCAGAACCCATCAGTACCTAACACAGCCTTATTTTTTTTTCCCTGCCGCATTTTCAAGGCTACATTTAAAAACATTTTCTTCAATTTTAAAAGCTAATACTACTTTAATTGTACTTTTGCTCACTCTTCTCTTCCCAGCCCCTAGTTCCTTTTTTTCCCCTGATTATTTACAACACTGACTTGCTATGTGAGCTGAGCAAGTCCCTCCTTGCATGGGATGACCCCTTCCCTAACTCACAGGGGTAGAGAGAGGAGCAGTGGTTATATGGAGCTTTAACTCTTTGGAGAGTAAGTCAGACTGATCCAGACACCACCCCTGAAGGCCTCAGTCAAACGTGGTAATGGAGAGTAGGTGAGACTGATCCAGACACCACCCCTCAAGGCCTCAGTCAAACATGGTAACAGTCCCCAGAGGGGTGAGCATGCTGAGGCTATCACGTTACCACGGGGCAGCAGCACGTGGAAGATGTAGTAAAGACGTTTCTGGAGCGTCTACCACTGCTATCTGTCGTACTCCTCTCCTTTGCTCCACATCATCTTCTAACGCTACCCACAAGCTCAGTGTTCCTTCCTCTCCTTCCTCAGAATACCCTGAGACTGCCTCTCATTTCAAATACAAATGCTGCAGCATGCCTCCTCAAGCCCTCTGTTACCTGACTTTTCCTTCCCAGGCTCAGCTCTGACAGCTCCCAGCTCCAGGCTTCAACCACCCAAAGTTATCTACAGTCCTTCGTTCCCCACCTACTCTATACTTTGTGCAATGGCACGGGTCAGGAATGGTCTTCTGGGAGAGCGTCTTTCCTACTCAGCTCCATGAGTGCCCTTCTGTGAAGCTTTCCCTGTCCCTGACCCCTGCCTCAAGTAGAATGAATCCATTCTTCATTTGTGTCACTGAGCCTTGCACATACATTACTGTATGTGGTGTTCTATAATGCAAGGCATATATATCCATTTCTTCCACCAAACAATATCCTTGGGAGAGAGAGACTGGCCTATTTATGTCCTCAGCACATGGCAGAGTACTTGATACACACTAAATATTCAGTACATATTTATTGAGGTAATTAATTAATGTCAACAGCTGGCAGGAAGCTGCCTCCTGTAACACATTCAGAGAGGAGAATACCAGGCTAGACATGCAATTGGCCTAACAGGCAGATGAGTTAATTTATTGGTTTTTATCAGTGAGTTGCACTAATGACATTACTGATGAAAACTAGTAAATTAACTCGTCTACCTTGCAAACCAACTCTACGCCTAGCCCTGTGTTCTTTTGTCTGGGTGTGTCATGGCAGGCAGGGTCCACACAGCTGTCTAGATTACTGGTTGATTGCCTACACTGAACTAAATGCTGTGAGTGTCAGAGGATCCAAAATGATTAAGACACAAGCCCTGCTCTCAGTTCTCCCATTTTGGATCTTGCATTACTGCAGATCATCAGAAACACACTATACTTATAAGGTTGCAGTAATGTTATTCATTGTGAGCTATAACAAACAAAACCCAACAGGAAAGCTAAACATCTGCTAGCAGGTATCTTAGTCATTGCATAGATCATTCCTCTCATGCCTCTCATGGGTTATTTTGTCTTCTATTAAATGACACCAACGTTCTTAACTAAAAGATCTGTGTGCCCCTGCTCTCCTCCTGAACCACCAAGGACCGTTGGTTAATTTTAGACCTTTAATGGGTAGACTATATTGTTCCCACTTTCTCAACTTTCCCGACAGAGCGGATGCTTAGTGCCATCTCCAGATCCTAGTTTGGTTTTCCTCTCCTTCCCCACAGGGCGAGCTACTACAGAAAGGGAGGCTGTGCGATGCTGCCAGTTAAGTGGATGCCCCCAGAGGCCTTCATGGAAGGAATATTCACCTCTAAAACAGACACATGGTAAGTCTGCTATCATCCTCCAGGTATCCCTGCAGCCGTAAGGTGGTGCTCCTGGGCCAAATGATTCCATACTCTAAGCCGGGAGCCCCTGTGTTAGCAGGGAGGGAAAAGAGAAGAATCAATACACCCAACAACAGTGGTTCTCAAATGTGAGCATATATCAGAATTCATAAAGACTTGTTAAAATTCAGATTATTGGACCCTACCCTGGGAATTTATGATTCAGAAGGTCTGGGATCTAGCTGAGAATGTGCATTTCTAACAAGTCCCAGAGTGATGCTGCCATTGCTGGCTGAAGGACCACACATTAACAGTCACATGTAATTTTAAATGGCAGATTGAACGCATGCCCTTCACGAAGTACACACACACACACACACACACACACACACACACACACGCCGCAATAAAGGGAGTCTTTTATTTGCATTAAACCCTACAAGGACACAACAATGACAAAATTTTGGAAACTGGGAAGTCATGAACACGTGGTACCTTACTAAGAAGACTAGAAAGTGGATCTCTAAACCAACAGTCCAGATCCAGAAGCAGGGCTGGTTCCCTCGGCCTAAGAGCCCCAGAAAGGCCCAGAAATTGACAGTAGGGGTGTAGGCCAGGCACAGTTGCTCACGCCTGTAATCCCAATACTTTGGTAGGCTGAAGCTGGAGGACTGCTTGAGCCCAGGAGTTCAAGACCAGCCTGGGTAGCATAGCAAAGGCCCCATCTCTACCAAAAATTTAAAAATTAGCCAGGTGTCATGGTACACACATGTGGTCCTAGCTACTCTGGAAGCTTGGATGGGAGGATCACTTGAGCCCAGGAAGTCAAGGCTGCAGTGAGCTATGATCATGCCACTGCACTCCAACCTGGGCAAGCAAGAGAGGGAGAAAGAGAGAGAGAGAGAGAGAAAGCGGGGGAGGGAAGAGGGGGTAGGAGGGAGGGGGAGAGAGAAGAGAGGGAGGGAGGAATAAAAGAAGGGGAGGTATAGCAAACAGGAAAATTCATGAAAGGTCTGTTTAAGGAATAACTAAATCCTGTGGCTGAGCTCCTCTCCCCTGAAGCTTGCTGGCTGTCCCTCATCTACCATCAGCACAAGACTGGGGCTCTCTCCGAGACTGAACTGAATTCTCTCTGGTCCTGGCCCCCACTGGCCCCTCAGCACCAAGAACACTGGCAACTGGGCAGGAGATCAGATCATTTCTCTTTGGAGGACCGATGAAGAGAAAATTACAGATACAGCACTGCCAAGTGGGGCACAGGTGCAGTGGGCTGAATAATGGCCGCCTGAAGGTATGACGTCCTAATCCCAGAGGCCCAGAATGTTGCCTTATAAGAAAAATGGGTCTTTGCAGATGTGATGGAGTTGAGGATCCTAGAGTGGGGCAGCTGTCCTGGATTATCTAGGTGGGCCCTAAATGCCATCGCAAGTATCCATATAAGGGAGAAGGACCAGGAGATGTCATACACACAAAAGAAGAGGCAGTGTGAGCACAGAGGCCAAGACTGGAGATGCGGTCCCAACTCAAGGAGGTCCCGCAGCCACCAGAAGCCAGAAGAAGCAGGGAACAGAGTCTCCCCTAGAGCCTCCGGAGGGGACACAGCCCTGCTGACACCTTGATTTCAGTCCTGTGATACCAGTTTCAGAGGTCCGGCCTTCAGAACTCTCAGAGAATGAACTTACGTTGTTTTAAGCCACCAAGCATGTAGTTTTTTGTTTGTTTGTTTTGTTTTTTTTACAGCAGTCACAGAAAATTGCACCCAGTGAAACAAGCAAGCAAGCTGCCCACCAGCCAATGTCTTACACAGAACTTTCCAATGGCTTCTTAATGTCCCGGTCTTAAAATATGAACAGACAACCAAGAATCAACAAACACTTGAGAAAATATTCTAATCTGAAGAAAACAAACATATAAAAAGGAACTTGAAAGAAGAAACATGTAGAAAGTTTAGGAAAACTTTTTTTAAAAACTATAATATCCTCCAAAAGATCAGAAAAACTATTGCAACCATAAATGGACGACAAAAGGTTATTTTAAACAATACTTTTAGGAGGATGAGGAAATCCAAGTGTGATAAGAGGCAGCCTCGAGGAGATGGGCAGGGCTGCCCTGAAGCCCGTGTGGGCTGCGTGTTCTCACTTTCTTCCAAAGAGTATAGGGCTGGGGCAGATGGGAAAAAGAAACTTCACAGTGGAGAGACCTGACAAATACAACCTCAGCCAGGTGCTCAAAGTCCACCTCAACTGTGATAAGTCTAGGGGCCAAGCACAATGGCTTCTGCCTGTAATCTCAGCTCTTTGGGAAGCCAAGGCAGGTGGATCACTTGAGGTCAGGAGTTCGAGACCAGCCTGGCCAACATGGTGAAACCCATCTCTACTAAAAATACAAAAATTAGCTGGGCATGGTGGTGGGCCCCTGTAATCCCAGCTACTCAGGAGGCTGAGGCAGGAGAAATGCTTGAACCTGGGAGGTGGAGGTTGTAGTGAACTGAGATTGTGCAACTGCACTGCAGCCTGGGCGACAAAAGCAAAACTCCATCTCAAATAATAATAATAATAACAACAACAACAACAACAACAAAAACAGCAACAGGACTGGGTCGTGTTGCCGGTATGCACCCCTGATGTGATGAAAATGGTACTTTACCTCTGTGGTCTTCTTCCTCCCCATGTCCTATAACTACAGTCTAATCATGAGAAGAACAGACAAATCTCAATTGAGGAATATTCCACAAAATCCCTGACCAGATCCTCAAACCTGTCAAGGTCATAAAAAACAAGGAAAGTCGGAGATGTTGTTATAGTCAAGAGAAGCCTAAAGAAACAGGACAATTCAATGTAATGCGATATCCTAGTGGGAATCTGGAATAGAAAAAGGACATTCAGTGAAAACTAAGGAAAGCTGAATAAAGTATGGGCTTCAGTCAATAATGCCTTAATTGTGGTTCATTAATTGTAACAACTGTATCATACTAATGTGATGCTAAAAGTAGCAGGAATCGAGTATGAGGTACAGGAGAACTCTGTATTCACAGTTTCTTCCAAGTTTGAACTGTTCTAAAAAACAAATCTTATTTAAAAATTTGATGACAGAAATGTAAAAGTAATGAAAAGGATGGAGTGTGAAGCTAAATAAACCTTCCAGAAAATAAACCTAAAAAGAAATGGGAAATATAGGAAAATATAAGAATTTTTATTTAAAAAATTAAGGGGTATAAACCAAAAGGTCCAATTAGCTGACAAAATAGGAGTCCCAGAGAGAAGGAACAGAGGAAATGAAGAGAATAAAGACAGCAGAGAAATCATTCAAGATTTCCTAGCACAGGACATAAATTTCCAGAATGAAAGAATTCACCAAGTGCCAATCACCGTGGATAAAAAGGGCACATCCTTGGCTGGGCGCAGTGGCTCATGCCTGAAATTCAGCACTTTGGGAGGCCAAGGTGGTTGGATCATGAGGTCAGGAGTTCGAGACTAGCCTGGCCAAGATGGTGAAACCCATCTCTACTAAAAATACAAAAATTAGCTGGGCGTGGTGGTGGGTGCCTATAATCCCAGCTACTTGGGAGGCTGAGGCAGGAGAATTGCTTGAACCTGGGAGGCGGAGGTTGCAGTAAGCCGAGATCACTCTAGCCTGGGCAACAGAGCAAGACTCTGTCTCTCAAAAAAAAAAAAAAAAAAAAAAAAAAAAAAAAAAAAAGGCACATCATCAGGCCAATGGTGATAAAGATCCTGCAAACTTCCATGAAGAAAAATTTAAAAATTAATAGTAAAAAATACTAGTGATAAAACATAAGGAATCCAAATGGCATCAAATCACTTAACAGCACCACAGGAAACGTAAGAAGACGATGCATGAATGAACAACCTCCACATTTTGAAAGCCCGGCGCTGAGATCATGTCATAACCCGATATGTCCACGAATGGCCAGAGCTGCCTTTCTGACCAGCGTCACATAATGAGAGCAAGAGCCTTTGTTGTTTTTACACCAGTGAGATTTGGTTTTAACGTAACCCAGTGGATCTCTAAGTGTGGTCCATCAGCACCACCTGGGAACTGCGAATCCTCAGCCCCCACCTCAGGCCTAATACAACAGAAACTCTAGGGGTGGGACTCCGCAATCTGTGTGTTAACAGATGATTCTGATATGATATGCAGTGAAGTTAGAGCACCAGCAACCCAGGGGATCCAGAGACAGAGAATAACTTAAGCAATTAAGTAATTGTCCTGAACACATGCACATCCCGTGACCCAACACTCCTATTTTTAAGTATTAGAGAGAAGATGACACAAATAGACTTGGGCGCTGGATGTTCACTTGCAACATTGTTTACCATCGAGAAAAAGCAAAACAAAAATAAAAACAAAACCCAACCCAACTACCCCTCAACTAGGAGATGGAAAAATTCACTGTGGTTTACTTATATCATGGAAAACTATTCAGCAGTATAAAAGAACACACTAAACCTACATGTATCAACATAGATAAATCTCAAAAACAGTGTTCAGTGGGGAAAAAGCAAATTACAAAAAGGAGTAGGATATCATTTATGTATAACTTTACAATGTAAAAAATGTCTATAATACAGAGTATTGTTTGTGCTTTCAGGCATTGTTTAAAACTGTGAAACATACAAGGGTAGGATACAGTCTAACTGCAGCGGAGCGCGGAGAGGGAGGTGGGGTCTTCCTGTCTCTTAAGTCTTCATAAAGAAAGGGAGAGCTGACACAAATAAGGCAAAAGATTAACATCTAGATACATAGATACTCTGGTTCTTTTTAAAGTTTTGACTGTTTCACAATTGGAATGCTTAAACAAATTACATAGCTGCAGGGATTGGGAAGTGCTCTAAGACAATCAGGCAGAAGAAGGAGGAGCTGGGGGATTTTTGGCAAAGGTGGGCGGGGGGAAGCTCCTCACAGGAGGTAACTTCAATACCTGAAAGACAGAAAGGGCAGGCCTTGGAAAGAACTGGGAAAAGACTTTCCAGAAAAAAGCCAGTGTGAACAGCCAGAGGCAGGAATGAGCCTAGCTTGTTTGCTGAGAAATTAAATCAAGTCCTGATGGTCGGAGCTAAGGGAGCCCAGGGCCAGTAGGGGTGGAAGGGATAGGTCACAACACAGACAGCCTTGGAGCTCAGATGAGGGGATGTGGATTTTATTCTAAACACCATGGGATGCCAGTTGAAGGGTTGTAAGCAGGAGTGTGATATGATCTTTGCTTTTTTTAAAAAAAAAAATCCCTCTGCCATTGAATTTACGCTAGAGGCAGGTAAGTGAAGAAGGAAACTAGTTAAGAAAATCCTGCACATTGCTAGCTGAGAGAAAGAGGAGAGTGGTGTGGCTTGGTGGTGGCAGTGGAGGTAGTGCAAAGTAGTCAGATTGAAGACTTTTTTTTTTTCTTGAGACAGAGTCTCGTTCTGCTGCCCAAGCTGGAGTACAGTGGCACCATCTCAGCTCACTGCAACCTCCGCCTCCTGGGTTGAAACAATCCTCTCACCTCAGCCTCCCAAGTAGCTGGGATTACAGGCTTGTGCTACCACACCCAGCTAATTTTTGTATTTTTAGTAGAGACGGAGTTTCACTATGTTGGCCAGGCTGGTCTCTAACTCCTGACCTCAAGTGATCCGCCCACCTCGGCCTCCCAAAGTGCTGAGATTACAGGCGTGAGCCACAGCGCCCAGCCTCAAGATCTATCTTGAATGTAGAGTTAACAGGACTGCTGACTGTTGGATGGGAAATGGAGGGGTGTGGGATAACGGAGTCAAGGATGACTCCTGGGTTTTGGGCTTGAACAAATGCATAACCAGAGGTGCTGCTGAGTTGGGAAAGAATGGAGGAGGAGATGGTGTGGGTTCAGAAGGAGTTCCGTTTGGGCATGTTGAATTTGAGTTGCCTATTAACATAGGCCAGTGAAGCTAATGAGTGGGCATCTGATAGATGAAACTGAAGCTCAAAGAGCTGTGTGAGATCTTGGAATCTGCTGGATGGACATTTAAAGATATTAATTTTTGGCTCCCATTTTTCCTAAGAGCATACCCTGTATCACACCTGGAGACCATCTTCCACAATGGCCTTTTTTCTTTAATCATAACCTCCTTTCAGGTTATGATTAAGGAGAAAAAATGTGGCTTTTAAAGGCTGACACAGAGCAGCTTGTTATTTTAAAATCTTTTATCAGATTGTTATCTTCATTGATTCAAATGTTTAACAGTTTAATCAGCAATAATGTATGCTATTTCTATCATTTCAGGCAGAGCAAGTTTAATACAAAAAGAAAGTGAAGTTTTAAGTATATATATATATATGTATATATTTCTCTTTATTTGATTTTAAATGCTCTGGTGCAAAGCTTTGGACTTTGTCGCTCCTATTTAGGGCAGGCTTATAGGTGATGAAAGAACCATCTGGCATACAAAATATAGATTTGCCCTATCTGTAGGGTTTCTAGATAAAATACAAAATGGCCAGTGAAACTGAATTTCAGATGCACATCAAATAGTTTTTTAGTAGAAATATTGGAGCATACATATACTAAAAAAACTATTTGTTGCTTATCTGGAACTCAAATTTAACTAGGTATCTGGTATTGTTATTTGCAAATAGGACAATCCTACTTGTTCAAAATTATCAAAGTTCTATGACCAATACTACTTATTGCTCCCTTGAACTCTAAGAAAATAAATATCCATGTGCAGTTCTATTAGTGCTCTCAAAGGATGCTATAACCTGTATCTATCTAGAAAAGTGGAAAACATATAGCTGTAATTCTTTAGGCCTTATTGCCAGTTTCTGGCTCATTTGATTTTGCCTAGTTTTGCCTTGAAGGGAAGTAAGATCGCCAAACAGAAAGGAAGAATATGCGTGCCAGGCAATTTGTAGGTAGCAAAATCAAGAGATCTAATAATGTATTCCAGTCTGTCTCAGATTAGTTGTATAATAACCTCTGCTTCAACCTTCTCACCTGAAAAATAGGGAAAATATCTTTGCCCAATCCTTCTCACAACAGTCTTTGAAATTTCACACAGATGACGACAATAAAAGCACCCCATGTTTTTAGAAGATGGAGGAACTATTTTCCTCTACAATTTTTGTGGTGATATTTGCTAACCTCAGAAAACTACAGTCAGACACTAAAAGATAGTCTTTGTCAAAAAGCTAATCATTAGAGTAGTGGTTTAAAGTTTTAATCAAAATATCAAAGGTGATTCTTTTAGAACATGAAGAATTCATCTCATAAAGCTTTTAAAACAACAAATGAGAAATCAAATATTTTTTAAAGAGAAATAGACAAAAATGCCTTATCAGATATTAAGACAAATACACAAAAATTAAAACAGAATGGTATCAATGCAAGAAGCAGACAAATAGATGAAGTGAAAATATAGCCAGAAACAGACCTGTTTTTAATCGCGAGTCAATGGGTAAGGAGGAAATTATCTTATGCATAGTGTTGGAAGAGTAGTTATTTGAAAAGCAAATCAATTTAGGTCCTTACCTCACACTAGACACCAAATTAAATTCCAACTAGATTTAAGAAGAGAGGGAAAACAAACACAACTAGAAGAAGATAGCAAATATTTATCTAATCTTTGGCGAAGGGAAGATTGTATAACTATAAAGTAAAGGAAATCATGACATTAAAAAAATAGGTTTGACTATCTCAAAATAAAAATCTTTGGTATGCTAAAAAGTAGCATTAGAAAGTAACTAAGGCCAGGTGTGGTGTTTCACACCTGTAATCCCAGCACTTTGGAGGCTGAGGTGGGAGGATCACCTGCGGTCAGGAGTTCGAGACCAGCCTGGCCAACATGGTGAAACCCTGTCTCTACTAAAAATACAAAAATTAGCCACACATTGTGGTGGGCACCTGTAATCCCACCTACTTGGGAGGCTGAGGCAGGCAATCAACTTGAACCTGGAAGGTAGAGGTTGCAGTGAGCCGAGATGGTGCCACTGCACTCCAGCCTGAGTAACAGCAAGACTACATCTCCAAAAAAAAAAAAAAAAAGAAAAAAGAAAAAAGAAAGAAATTAATAAAAGTATTTGAACTTTTTATAAAAGGTTAACATCTCTGACATACAAAGAATGCCTAAAAATCAAAAAGAAAATTGATAGATACCATAAAAATGAGCAATTCATAGGAAAAAAGTGAAATGAATTAATAAACACTTGGGAAAACATCCAACCATGTTAATTATCAAGTCAATAAACATAATTTAAAATATTCTACCATTTTTTGCCTTAAAATCAGCAAAAGTTGTTGTTATTAAGAATACTCAATGCTGGTGAGTGTGTCTACCACGCTTTTACATGGTGCTGGTAGATGAATAGAATAACACATTTGGAAACCAAATAGTATGTATCAAGAATTTGTCAACATTCATATTCTTTTGATCTATTTATTTTACTAGAACTATCCTACATTTTAATTCAGTAACCACCCTGAATTACTAGATTATCCTATCTGGATTCAAGACCTATCTTGAAAGTAGAGTTAATAGGACTGCTGACTGTTGGATGGGAAGTGGAGGAGTGTGGGAGAATGGAATCAAGGACGACTCTTAGGTTTTGGGCTTGAACGTATAACCAGAGATGCTGCTGAGCTGGAAAAGAATGAAGGAGGAGATGGTGTGTGTACAGAAAGAGTTCCATTTGGGCATGTTAAATTTGAGTTGCCTATTAAAATAGGCCAGTGAAGTTGATGAGTGGGCATCTGATAGATGGAACTGAAGCTCAGAGAACTGCAGGAGACTATGGAATCAGCTGGCTGTACATCCTAATCTAGTAATTCAGAGCCTTTATCTTAAAATCTTCCCTTTAAAAAATGCACAAAGATGTTCATCATAGTATTTTAAATATTTTGAAAACTGAAAACAATGTGGAAATAAGGCAAACCAACTACTCAATGGAATGTTTTCTAGCCATTAGCCATTCCGAATGTTATTTATAATATGTGCTGGCATGGAAAATATTTATGCTATAATGAAATGTGCGGAAAAATCAAGGTCCAAAATTGCATATTGAATATAACTGTGACTAAGTGAAAAAAAAATCTCAGCACAGAAACGACTTACACATTAACAGTGGTTGTCTTTTAAGGGAGCATCACGTGCAGTATTTTCTTATTTTTAAAAGTTTTCTACGTTTTAAGAGTTCTCTATTATGGCCAAGGGTATAATGAAACAAAAAAAAGGGTTGAAATTGTATGTCTGTGTGCCTGTGTGAGTGTGTGAGTGAATGTGGGTGGATGTGTCTATATCCATCTCCATGTCCTCTGTCCCATGCCCAGGTCCTTTGGAGTGCTGCTGTGGGAAATCTTTTCTCTCGGATATATGCCATATCCCAGCAAAAGCAACCAGGAAGTTCTGGAGTTCGTCACCAGTGGAGGCCGGATGGACCCACCCAAGAACTGCCCTGGGCCTGTGTATGACTCTCTTAGGAACTTTTCTACTAGTAGTTACTAAGCAGTTTTTCTTTTCAAAAAATATCCAGAGTCACATATGCTTCTTTAAGATGAAGGGGTAGATAGCTGCCCTCCGTTTAATATGCCCCAAGATGGGAATGTGACTGCGACTTCAATGAGATGGGTGGGTCTCCCAGGCCCTCAAAAGCAATGATGCCATCCCAGAAAAAGTGTCCATTGTCTGGCTACAGGCTGTGGACTCACCAAGCCTACATTCCCCAAGCTCCTGCTGGGAATGTGTGTCCCAGGCCCAGGCCCTGCTGCCGTACACCGTATGTCCGTGTCTACTTTAAAGATTTCCATTCCCTGCAATGTCTGCTGCCCTGCCTGGCACCCCTCACTTCCTTCCCACAAGCAACGCAGATGGGAAATGTAATTGGAATATTCTGTCCCCGAAGTGGCTTTAATTCAGGAATGGAATGAGAGCAGCCGTAGTTAACGTAAACATCAGGATATCTGTGTTAGATACCTTTACACCTGCACACTCTTCCTTGACCAATCAGCAGGGGGCAGCATAGGCCAAGTACACGGGCCTAGACGAGTTCCCACCCTCAACGTATTCATTCCAACCCTGGGGCTGGAACAAAATATATTTTTCATCGTTGTGCTTCTCCTGATTTTAATTAATGTGCTGCTTCTTTTAGATACCGGATAATGACTCAGTGCTGGCAACATCAGCCTGAAGACAGGCCCAACTTTGCCATCATTTTGGAGAGGATTGAATACTGCACCCAGGTAGCAACATTTTCTTCCCTTGATCAACATTTACTCTATATGGAAAAGTCTTAAAGATGGCAAATACCGAAATATGAAATAGGTCAAGCCAGTCAGAGTATAAGATTTATGATCACAATAGTGAAAATTAATTTTGTCTAAAATGGAATAACTAGTGTCTCCATTTGCCCATTTTGTAAAATATAATACCAGTAAATTCACCAGCACCCAGCACAGTGCCAGACGCGCAGTAAGACTGGGGAATCAATACAGTCCACAAGAATTTACCAAGTCCCTACTGGGGACCTAATGTTTTATTAGCCAGAATTGAAGCTTCACAGATGTATGGAACACATCTGCTCGCAAATAGTTTAGAGCCTGGCTGCAGAAATAGCAACATGTGAAATAATTAAATGCATATAATTGATACATTGTATGTCCAACTATGTATGTCAGGAGGATTAAGGGAATGAAATTTCAAAGTAATCTGAAGAAAGTTTAACATCAATAATACTTGTGTATCATTCATACTGTACAAATCACTTTTTGTGTATTTTGTTTTATCCTTATTGAGGAATGTAAAATATCCCCACCTTATAGATGAGGAGTTAAGGCCTGAAGAGTTTGTCTAAGTCAGACATTTTTCTAGCAATCCTGTGGGTTCCTCTATAGATCCCTCTCCCATTCCCTCAGTAATGATTTGAAATTTTTGCTTCTCTCCCTCATTTTCAGCAGACAGCTATGCTTCCTCCCCCAAGAGGGTGGAGATTATCGTATGAGAATGACCTCGTTTCCTCCCTGTCTCTGCTACAAACTTCTCTGCCTCTGCCGCCATTCCTCACCACTCTCCTTCCCAGCTCTCCTCCCCTTTAAGGCCAGCCTTGCCGCCAGTATCACCAGTTGCCCGCTCAGGGCTTTGTTCTGTCCGATGATCTCCTCTTCCCTGTATTCACTTTCTTTCCCTCTCTCTTGGCTCTCATTCTGCCAGGATATCTAATTCTGAGAATATTTTAGAAGAGTCAATAAGCCACTATTTTAATTTTTGGGGCAGTCTCGCTCTCTTGCCCAGGCTGGAGTGCAGTGGTGCCATCTTGGCTCACTGCAGCCTCCACCTCCTGGGTTCAAGCGATTCTTCTGCCTCAGCCCCCTGAGTAACCAGGATTACAGGCGTGTGTCACCAGACTCAGCTAATTTTTTTGTATTTTTAGTAGAGATGGGGTTTCACCATGTTGGCTAGGCTGGTCTCCAACTCCTGACCTCATGATCCACCTACCTTGCCCTCCCAAAGTGCTGGGATTACAGGTATGAGCCACTGTGTCTGGCCTAAATTGTTATTTTTGTTTTGAGTGAATACAAAATGAGTATTTTTGAGTCAGCATTTTATGTTCTTTTATTTTTTTTTTTTTGAGACGGAGTCTCACCCTGTCACCCAGGCTGGAGTGCAGTGGTACAATCTCTGTTCACTGCAGCCTCCACCTCCTGGGTTCAAGTGATTCTCCTGCCTCAGCCTCCTGAGTAACCAGGATTGCAGGTGTGTGTCACCACACTTGGCTTTTTTTTTTTTTTTTTTTTTTTTGTATTTTTAGTAGAGACGGGGTTTCTCCATGTTGGTCAGACTGGTCTCAAACTCCTGACCTCATAATCCACCCACCTCAGCCTCCCAAAGTGCTGGGATTGCAAGTGTGACCCATCGCGCCCGGCCTACCCACTATTTCTTTAAATCCCCTCCTCTTCACTGTGACTACAGACAGACACATTTTTCAAACTGTAGTCATTTTCCAGCCTCACTACTCCATCCTCTTACTCCTTTCAGCTCAGGTGGGTGACCTGGCATTTTTATCTATACAGACTTCCTACGTCAATTTATTGGGGGTTCTTTCAGAGACTTCGTTTAATGACATTAGGTTATTTTGTTGTAATATGAATGGAATACACCCACTTAAACATATATACCTTCTTAGGAGTATTTTTCTCAATAGTCTATAATATCCCTCTTAAAAGCAGGCAGTTTTTTTTTTTTTTTAGGTTGTATATATATTTTTTTAAATTATACTTTAAGTTCTAGGGTACATGTGTACAACGTGCAGGTTTCTTACATATGTATACATGTGCCATGTTGGTGTCCTGCACCCATTAACTTGTTATTTACATTAGGTATATCTCCTAATGCTATCCCTACCCACTACCCCCTCCCCACAATAGGACCCGGTGTGTGATGTTCCCCTTCCTGTGTCCAAGTGATCTCATTGTTCAATTCCCACCTATCAGTGAGAACATGTGGTATTTGGTTTTCTGTTCTTGTGATAGTTTGCTGAGAATGATGGTTTCCAGCTGCATCCATGTCCCTACAAAGGACACGAACTCATCCTTTTTTATGGCTGCATAGTATTCCATGGTGTATATTTGCCACATTTTCTTAATCCAGTCTGTCACTGATGGACATCTGGGTTGATTCCAAGTCTTTGCTATTGTGAATAGTGCCGCAATAAACATACGTGTGCATGTGCCTTTATAGCAGCATGACTTATAATCCTTTGGGTATATACCCAGTAATGGGATGGCTGGGTCAAATGGTATTTCTAGTTCTAGATCCTTGAGGAATCACCACACTGTTTTCCACAGTGGTTGAACTAGTTTACGGTCCCACCAACAGTGTAAAAGTGTTCCTATTTCTTCACATCCTCTCCAGCACCTGTTGTTTCCTGATTTTTTAATGATCGCTATTCTAACTGGTGTAAGATGGTATCTCATTGTGGTTTTGATTTGCATTTCTCTGATGGCAAGTGATGATGAGCATTTTTTCATGTGTCTGTTGGCTGTATGAATGTGTTCTTTTGAGAAGTGTCTGTTCATATCCTTTGCCCACTTTTTGATAGGGCTATTTTCTTCTTGTAAATTTGATTGAGTTCTTTGTAGGTTCTGGATACTAGCCCTTTGTCAGATGAGTAGATTGCAAAAATTTTCTCCCATTCTATAGGTTGTCTGTTCACTCTGATGGTGGTTTCTTTTGCTGTGCAGAAACTCTTTAGTTTAATTAGATCTCATTTGTCAATTTTGGCTTTTGTTGCCATTGCTTTTGGTGTTTTAGACATGAAGTCCTTGCCCATGCCTATGTCCTGTATGGTATTACCTAGGTTTTCTTCTAGGGTTTTTATGGTTTTAGGTCTAACATTTAAGTCTCTAATCCATCTTGAATTAAATCTCGTATAAGGAGTAAGGAAAGGATCCAGTTTCAGCTTTCTACTTATGGCTAGCCAATTTTCCCAGCACCATTTATTAAATAGGGAATCCTTTCCCCATTTCTTGTTTTTGTCAGGTTTGTCAAAGATCAGATGGCTGTAGATGTGTGGTATTATTTCTGAGGGCTCTTTTCTGTTCCATGGTCTATATCTCTGTTTTGGTACCAGTACCATGCCGTTTTGGTTACTGTAGCCTTGTAGTATAGTTTGAAGTCAGGTAGCGTGATGCCTCCAGTTTTGTTCTTTTGGCTTAGGATTGTCTTGGCAATGCGGGGTCTTTGTTGGTTCCATATGAACTTTAAAGCAGTTTTTTCCAATTCTGTGAAGACAGTCATTGGCAGCTTAATGGGGATGGCATTGAATCTATAAATTACCTTGGGCAGTATGGCCATTTTCACAATATTGATTCTTCCCATCCATGAGCATGGTATGTTCTTCCATTTCTTTGTGTCCTCTTTTATTTCACTGAGCAGTGGTTTGTAGTTCTCCTTGAAGAGGTCCTTTACATCTCTTGTAAGTTGGATTCCTAGGTATTTTATTCTCTTTGAAGCTATTGTGAATGGGAGTTCATTCATGATTTGACTCTCTGTTTGTCTGTTACTGGTGTATAAGAATGCTTGTGATTTTTGCACATTGATTTTGTATCCTGAGACTTTGCTGAAGTTGTTTATCAGCTTAAGGAGATTTTGGGCTGAGACAATGGGGTTTTCTAAATATACAGTCATGTCATCTGCAAACAGGGACAATTTGACTTCTTTTCCTAACTGAATACCCTTTATTTCTTTCTCTTGCCTGATTGCCCTAGCCAGCACTTCCAACACTATGTTGAATAGGAGTGGTGAGAGAGGGCATACCTGTCTTGTGCCAGATTTCAAAGGGAATGCTTCCAGTTTTTGCCCATTCAGTATGATACTGGCTGTGGGTTTGTCATAAATAGCTCTTATTATTTTGAGATACGTTCCATCAATACCGAATTTATTGAGAGCTTTTAGCATGAAGGGCTGTTGAATTTTGTCAAAGGCCTTTTCTGCATCTATTGAGATAATCATGTGGTTTTCATCTTTGGTTCTGTTTATATGCTGGATTACATTTATTGATTTGCGAATGTTGAACCAGCCTTGCATCCCAGGGATGAAGCCCACTTGATCATGGTGGATAAGCTTTTTGATGTGCTGCTGGATTCGGTTTGCCAGTATTTTATTGAGGATTTTTGCATCGATGTTCATCAGGGATATTGGTCTAAAATTCTCTTTTTTTTTTGTTGTATCTCTGTCAGGCTTTGGTATCAGGATGATGTTGGCCTCGTAAAATGAGTTAGGGAGGATTCCCTCTTTTTCTATTGATTGGAATCGTTTCAGAAGGAATGGTACCAACTCCTCCTTGTACCTCTGGTAGAATTCGGCTGTGAATCCATCTGGTCCTGGACTTTTTTTGGTTGGTAGGCTATTAATTATTGCCTCAATTTCAGAGCCTGCTATTGGTCTATTCAGGGATTCAACTTCTTCCTGGTTTAGTCTTGGGAGAGTGTAAGTGTCCAGGAAATTATCCATTTCTTTTAGGTTTTCTAGTTTATTTGCATAGAGATGTTTATAGT
The DNA here is from genome assembly GCF_049350105.2 of Macaca mulatta. NCBI lineage: Eukaryota > Metazoa > Chordata > Mammalia > Primates > Cercopithecidae > Macaca > Macaca mulatta. Next base: position 95,775,079 of record NC_133418.1, read on the forward strand.
ATTCTCTGATGGTAGTTTGTATTTCTGTGGGATCGGTGGTGATATCCCCTTTATCATTTTTATTATGTCTATTTGATTCTTCTCTCTTTTCTTCTTTATTAATCTTGCTAGTGGTCTATCAATTTTGTTGATCTTTTCAAAAAATCAGCTCCTGGATTCATTGATTTTTTGGAGGGTTTTTTGTGTCTCTATCTCCTTCAGTTCTGCTCTGATCTTAGTTATTTCTTGCCTTCTGCTAGCTTTTGAATGTGTTTGCTCTTGCTTCTCTAGTTCTTTTAATTGTGATGCTAGGGTGTCAATTTTAGATCTTTCCTGCTTTCTCTTGTGGGCATTTAGTGCTATAAATTTCCCTCTACACACTGCTTTAAATGTGTCCCAGAGATTCTGGTATGTTGTATCTTTGTTCTCATTGGTTTCAAAGAACACCTTTATTTCTACCTTCATTTCATTATGTACCCAGTAGTCATTCAGGAGCAGGTTGTTCATTTTCCATGTACTTGTGCGGTTTTGATTGAGTTTCTTAGTCCTGAGTTCTAGTTTGATTGCACTGTGGTCTGAGAGACAGTTTGTTATAATTTCTGTTATTTTACATTTGCTGAGGAATGCTTTACTTCCAACTATGTGGTCAATTTTGGAATAAGTGCGATGTGGTTCTAAGAAGAATGTATATTCTGTTGATTTGGGGTGGAGAGTTCTGTAGATGTCTATTAGGTCTGCTTGGTGCAGAGTTGAGTTCAGTTCCTGGATATCCTTGTTGACTTTCTGTCTCATTGATCTGTCTAATGTTGACAGTGGGGTGTTAAAGTCTCCCATTATTATTGTATGGGAGTCTAAGTCTCTTTGTAAGTCTCAAAGGACTTGCTTTATGAATCTGGTTGCTCCTGTATTGGGTGCATACATATTTAGGATAGTTAGCTCTTCCTGAAGAATTGATCCCTTTACCATTATGTAATGGCCTTCTTTGTCTCTTTTGATCTTTGATGGTTTAAAGTCTGTTTTATCAGAGACTGGGATTGCAACCCCTGCTTTTTTTTTGTTTTCCATTTGCTTGGTAGATCTTCCTCCATCCCTTTATTTTGAGCCTATGTGTGTCTCTGCATGTGAGATGGGTCTTGACTCTTTATCCAATTTGCCAGTCTGTGTCTTTTAATTGGACCACTTAGTCCATTTACATTTAAGGTTAATATTGTTATGTGTGAACTTGATCCTGTCATTATGATATTAGCTGGTTATTTTGCTCACTAGTTGATGCAGTTTCTTCCTAGCATCGATGGACTGTACATTTTGACATGTTTTTGCAGTGGCTGGTACCTGTTGTTCTTTTCCATGTTTAGTGCTTCCTTCTGGATCTCTTGTAGGGCAGGCCTGGTGGTGACAAAATCTCTAAGCATTTGCTTGTCTGTAAAGGATTTTATTTCTCCTTCACTTATGAAACTTAGTTTGGCTGGATATGAAATTCTGGGTTGAAAATTCTTTTCTTTGAGAATGCTGAATATTGGCCCCCACTCTCTTCTGGCTTGTAGAGTTTCTGCCGAGAGAGCTGCTGTTAGTTTGATGGGCTTCCCTTTGTGTGTAACCCGACCTTTCTCTCTGGCTGCCTTTAACATTTTTTCCTTCATTTCAACTTTGGTGAATCTGACAATTATGTCTTGGAGTTGCTCATCTTGAGGAGTATCTTTGTGGCATTCTCTGTATTTCCTGAATTTGAATGTTGGCCTGCCTTACTAGGTTGGGGAAGTTCTCCTGGATGATATCCTGCAGAGTGTTTTCCAACTTGGTTCCATTTTTCCCGTCACTTTGAGGCACACCAATCAGACGTAGATTTGGTCTTTTCACATAATCCCATATTTCTTGGAGGCTTTGTTCATTTCTTTTTACTCTTTTTTCTCTATACTTCTCACTTCATTTCATTCATTTGATCTTCAATCGCTGATACTCTTTCTTCCAGTTGAGTCAGTTACTGAAGCTTGTGCATTTGTCACATAGTTCTCGTGTTATGGTTTTCATTTCTATCAGTTCTTTTAAGGACTTCTCTACATTGGTTATTCTAGTTAGCCATTTGTCAAATCTTTTTTCAAGGTTTTTAGTTTCTTTGCGCTGGTTATGTAGTTCCTCCTTTACCTCTGAGAAGTCTGATGGACTGAAGCCTTCTACTCTCAACTCGTCAGAGTCATTCTCCATCCAGTTTTGTTCCATTGCTGGCAATGAGCTGCGTTCCTTTGGAGGGGGAGATGTGCTCTGATTTTTTGAATTTCCAGCTTTTCTGCACTGCTTTTTCCCCATCTTTGTGGTTTTGTCTGCCTTTGGTCGGTCTTTGATGATGGTGACGTACTGATGGGGTTTTGGTGTGGGTGTCCTTTCTGTTTGTTAGTTTTCCTTCTAACAGTCAGGACCCTCAGCTGTAGGTCTGTTGGAGTTTGCCTGGGTATCAGCAGCATAGGCTGCAGAAGATAGAATATTGCTGCACAGCGAGTGTTGCTGTCTGATTCTTGCTCTGGAAGCTTCATCTCAGGGGTGTACCCCGCCATGTGAGGTGTGAGGTGTCAGTCGGCACCTAGTGGGGGATGTCTCCCAGTTAGGCTACTCAGGGGTCAGGGACCCACTTGAGCAGGCAGTCTGTCCATTCTCAGATCTCAACCTCCATGCTGGGAGATCCACTGCTCTCTTCAAAGCTGTCAGATGGGGGCATTTACCTCTGCCGAGGTTTCTGCTTTTTGTTTAGCTATGACCTGTCCCCAGAGGAGTCGTCTACAGAGGCAGGCAGGCCTCCTTGAGCTGTGGTGGGCTTCACCCAATTCGAGCTTCCCGGTGGTTTTGTTTACCTACTTAAGCCTCAGCAATGACAGGCGCCCCTCCCCCAGCCTTGCTGCTGCCTTGCAGTTAGATCTCAGACTGCTGTGCTAGCAATGAGGGAGGCTCTGTGGGCTCTGGACCCTCTGGGCCAGGTGTGGGATATAATCTCCTAGTGTGCCGTTTGCTAAGACCCTTGGTAAAGCACAGTATTAGGGTGGGAGTTACCCAATTTTCCAGGTGTTGTGTGTCTCAATTTCCTTTGGCTAGGAGAAGGAATTCCCTTCCCCCCTTGCGCTTCCCAGGTGATGCAATGCCTCGCCCTGCTTCAGCTCTCGCTGGTCAGGCTGCACCCACGACCCAGTGAGATGAACCCGGTACCTCAGTTGAAAATGCAGAAATCACCCATCTTCTGTGTCACTCACGCTGGGAGCTGGAGGCTGGACCTGTTCCTATTTGGCCATCTTAGGCACGCCCCCCCCCCCAAAAGCAGGCAGTTTTACACAAGCATATTTAAAATGATTCACTATAGAAATTACTAAAAAACAGAGAGGGAACTAAAGAATGTTTTAATGAGTCAAAGGTAGTTATTTTTTAAGTTTTGAACTCTTTTAATATGAATGCTCATGTGTTTTTCTATTACTTAGGTAACAAGGGTCTTTTCTCAATTTGCATAACATATTAATGAATTTCTCCAAATTTAATTTTTCTTCCACAAATTTTCCCTAATCTATTACTGTGAAAATGATCTAGCACAAACTTGTTTTTGTGAATGGTTTTCCTCACAGCACTTCAGCATTTCCGGGGTTGTGCAAAGGGTCCCTCACATCCAGACTAAAGAACCCCTGTAAGCCAGGTGCAGAGGCTCATGCCTGCAATCCCAGCACTCTGGGAGGCCAAGGCGGGTGCCTCACCTGAGGTCAGGAGTTCGACACCAGCCTGGCCAACATGGTGAAACCTTGTCTCTACTGAAAATACAAAAATTAGCCAGGGGGTGGGGTACATGCCTGTAATCCCAGCTACTCAGGAGGCTGAGGCAGGAGAATGGCTTGAACCCACGAGGCAGAGGTTACAGTGAACCAGGATTGAGCCATGGCACTCCAGCCTGGGTGACTAAGCAAGACTATCTCTAAAACAACAACAACAACAAAACATGCATTGTGGTACCTGCACATGTGACAATGTGGCACAGGAAAATTTATAATCAAGTGTAAAGTAACAAAATGGAAATGGAAAGCAGCTAGGAAGAGATCAAAAAATAAACCCTGTAGGCCAACATGGCATGTGTCTCCTCTCCTCCTTCCCCCAGCCACCACCCCCACATCATTATTGAAGTCAAACACATAGGATTTTTTTTTTTCAGTTGGAACAATTTTAGTGGAACTAGACTGGAATAATACAAATAATAATTTTAATTTTTTTTAAAAAATCCACTAATCTTTAAAAATTGGCCAAAGGTCTCCTCCTCTGCAAAGCTTTTCCTGCTCCACTCTGTCCCAAGCACCCATACACACTTCCATTATAGCACTTACCGTCTAAGGTCTTTGAGGATAAGGATGACTTCCCATTCATTTCATATGCCCCAGTGCCTATAAGTTACTATATTCTCAATAAATACTGGTTTCTTCATCTGTAGAATATGTTTAAATAACATCATCTCTAAGGTATCTTCTAGATCCAACATTTTTTGTGTCTGAGTCAAAGTTTTAATCATTTCTCCTACGGCAGGACCCAGATGTAATCAACACTGCTTTGCCGATAGAATACGGTCCACTTGTAGAAGAGGAAGAGAAAGTACCCGTGAGGCCCAAGGACCCTGAGGGGGTTCCTCCTCTCCTGGTCTCTCAACAGGCGAAACGGGGGGAGGAGCGCAGCCCAGCTGCCCCACCACCTGTGCCTACCACCTCCTCTGGCAAGGCTGCAAAGAAACCCACAGCTGCAGAGGTCTCTGTTCGAGTCCCTAGAGGGCCGGCCATGGAAGGGGGACACGTGAATATGGCATTCTCTCAGTCCAACCCCCCTTCGGAGTTGCACAAGGTCCAGGGATCCAGAAACAAGCCCACCAGCTTGTGGAACCCAACGTACGGCTCCTGGTTTACAGAGAAACCCACCAAAAAGAATAATCCTCTAGCAAAGAAGGAGCCACATGAGAGGGGTAACCTGGGGCTGGAGGGAAGCTGTACTGTCCCACCTAACGTTGCAACTGGGAGACTTCCGGGGGCCTCACTGCTCCTAGAGCCCTCTTCGCTGACTGCCAACATGAAGGAGGTACCTCTGTTCAGGCTACGTCACTTCCCTTGTGGGAATGTCAATTACGGCTACCAGCAACAGGGCTTGCCCTTAGAAGCCGCTACTGCCCCCGGAGCTGGTCATTACGAGGACACCATTCTGAAAAGCAAGAATAGCATGAACCAGCCTGGGCCCTGAGCTCGGTTGCACACTCACTTCTCTTCCTTAGGATCCCTAAGACCGTGGAGGAGAGAGAGGCAATGGCTCCTTCACAAACCAGAGACCAAATGTCACTTTTTGTTTTGTGCCAACCTATTTTGAAGTGCCACCAAAAAAGCTGTATTTTCAAAACGCTTTAGAAAGGTTTTGAGCATGGGTTCATCCTATTCTTTCGAAAGAAGAAAATGTCATAAAAATGAGTGATAAATGCAAGGCCCAGATGTGGTTGCATAAGGTTTTTATGCATGTTTGTTGTATACTTCCTTATGCTTCTTTTAAATTGTGTGTGCTCTGCTTCAATGTAGTCAGAATTAGCTGCTTCTATGTTTCATAGTCGGGGTCATAGATGTTTCCTTACCTTGTTGATGTGGACATGAGCCATTTGAGGGGAGAGGGAACAGAAATAAAGGAGTTATTTGTAATGACTCAGCATGGGGAAAGACATTCTTTACTTGAAAAATCATAGACAACTAAAATGTCACTTTAGGTGACGGTTAGATGCTTTTAATTGTGCTGATTCATCACCAATTGTAACAAATGTTGTGAGTAGTTCCAGTAGTATAGCAGAAATGTGTATATACTCATCTAAATGAAATGCATACATTCCAAGTGCTTTGAGTAGGATAAAGCACCAATACAGATCCAGAGATTCAAACATCCTATTAATATACCTCATGCCTTAAGAAAATCCTCTTACTAAAAGTGAAAAACTGAGTGTGAGGTTTCCTACTGGATTTAAAACTCAAGATTTAAACTACTTATTCAAAAAATTTCCACTAATTAAACTTTCATCATTTAAAAGCAAAAATTTTAAGCAGCAGTGATACATAGAAGCATAGAAACATCCATTTGTGGGCATAAGTGTCAATACATTTTAGGCCAAAACCTTCTGTTTGTTTCAGTCATGGACTGACTACCAAACTCAAGTTTATACCTGTAGAGATGGACAGGGCCCCAGGAGGAACAGGCCGCTGGTGGTCCTAAGGAGAGGCACTGATCCAGTCTCTTTCCTTCCATGGCTAACCTGCGTTTTCTCTCCATCATGTGATCCAAGTACACTGGGAACACAAATGTGCTGAAATACACATAGCATAATTTGTATAGCTGTCAAAGACAAATTAAAACAAAGAATTTTTTCCCTAGGAGGCAATGAGGAAAGGAATTGTGGAACCCCTGAAGAGTTGAGGTTGACATTGACATGTTAGAGTGGGAGTTCTGAACCTGGTTTTCACAGATGAATTTTACTTCCATGAAAACGCATTGGGAATCTGTTCAATTTTACACACATACTTATGTGTGTAATGCTTAGAATGCTTTATCAGTAAGTCCTCATTTCATCCTCTTTCTGCTTCTCCTCTATCCTCATGCCCGTTTTCTTTCCTAATGGTAGCTATGCCAAAGCATTCAAGAGGGAAGCATTCTCTTACTACTTGCTAGTAACTAAACATTACCAAACAAAAGGACTGTGTGTGTGTATATTATGAAAGGTATATATATACATGCCTGTTTCCGACCCTCTGTTTCACCTGCATCAAAAGCATCACTTTCAGCGTGGGAAAGCCATTATGTTAAAAGCCAACACCAGACAACTGTTCCTTTCTCTGAAGGTAGCTGCCTTACCCTGGAGTTAGGAGTGTGCATCTGTAAAAGCCCTGATGCCCTAGGGGCTACCTTCCTTATCTGCTTAACTGCCGAAAATATTTTCATCCGAGATACATGAAGATGAAACATCAATGAACTCATCTCTAAATAAAAGTATCACTAAAATTTGGTTCATGCCAGGCACAAAAGTAGCCTAATCATATAAACATTATTTAACTCACAGACCACCTGAAGGGGCTCAAGAATATCACTTTGAGAAACACTCTCCTAAAGGATACTGACAGAGGAGTTGTCAATAACTGAGGAAAACACTTCCATTTTAGATTTGTTACACCAGTAACCAATCAAGCTGGGAGTAAGCTATCTGGTTAAATAGCCATCTCTTTATTGTTATTCATGGGGAAAATATTACTTCTTTCCACTTTTAAGAACTATAAATCCATTACATTTTCAGGTTGTGCCTTTCTACCACTGAGATTGATTTGTTGATCTCTCTAATCGTCCTTATTGGTATCAACTTTCATGTAAATAATAGTCAAGTCTTAAAAGCTTGTATACATGGATAAGTAAATAAACAACTCCACACTGAGATGTGATGACCTCAAGATGTTTCATTTAACTTGGTGTAACCCATGGGTATCAGCATGATATTAATCTGGACTATTGTCCACTTGAATATTGCTCCAGCCATATGGCTACAATTCATACAGACACCATGGGCTTTAGTAAAGTTGTTAACCATGATAGAAAGTTCCACCCAGAATATGAACAGGCACAATTAAAGTTTGCAGAAACTATGCTAATTAAACCATAATCTAGCATAATTATTTATATCCTATGTTTATAAAGAAGCCCATCAAAAGTTCACAACTGTTCCATTGGGAAACTGGCAATTTGCGAGCAATGACCAGTTTGTTAATATGTTGTACCTCAAGATTATAGCAATTCAGACTAGCAGGAATAAACTTTTTAAAAAAGAGTATGCTCTACTAAGTAGTTAAAAGGCTGGATTCTCTTTCCACCAGTTAGGGTCTGAGTTCTGACTCCCCTTGGGTTATCTGGCCCGTTGGTACCTCCATGTCTCCATATATAAAAGGAGGACAATCACTTCCCTTCCTCACAGCTCCTCAGGGAGATCATACACTGTGTGAAAGCACAAGCACCTCCTCTTACACCTTGGCAGCCCCCAAGTGAGGTGGGGCTGGGTGTGGGGGCAGGTATGTCTATGCCTCCCTGCCCTCATGCTCAGCTGTGGTTCTTGTCCCCGCTCACATCCAGCCCTCTCGGCTCTCCCGTTTGTGCCGTGTTTTCTTCGTCTGTCATTTGGTTTTGTTGTTTTAATTGACATATAATAATCATGTGTATTTATCGTGATGCTTCAATACATGCATGTATTATAAAAATCAAATCAAGGCATTTAGCATATCCATCACCTCCCACAGTTATCATTTCTTAGTGATAAGAACATTCAAATTCCTCTCTTCTAGCTATTTTGAAATATACACTATTGTTAACCATAGTCATCCCACTGTGCAATTGAACACCAGCACTTATTCCTCCTCCTAACCCTAATGACAGTAGCAGGAACCCTGCCAGAACCCAACTCCTTTCAGCACAAAAGAAGAACGTAAAGTCTCTACCACAATTTCAGTAATTCTTTAAAAAAAATTTTTGGCATCTCCACATAGTACTTAGTAAACCGTATAGCTATAAGGTATTATGTAACTAAAGTTAACTTTATTCTGTAAAACATGGGCCTTTATATCCAAATTCCCAGAGCACACCACTAAGAATTTCTAATGATCAAGCCATTTTAATAGGTTTTCAGTAGTAATAGCAGGATTAAAATCTGTTACGAGCTTTACAGACCTAAAAGGAGACGCATCCAAATTCATGTTACTCTAACAGACTACCCATGACAAGATTCATAAGATCGTATGAAGTGTGTTGTCAATCTGTCTTTAATGGTTTTTAAAATGAGTCCCTAAAGAACACACAATTTGACTTTGCTAATTTCATTGCAGCAGATGGCTCCTGTGTTGTTGTGTGAACATAAAAAGCAAAACCAGCATTCCCGTAATCCTAAACATGCTGCTGTAAAATAAAAGATCATTACTGAGAACAAATAGAGAGGCTTCTATTAAGATTCTACTTTCATTTTGTGTCCTGAGTAGGGGTGTTTAATTTTTGACGCACTACTCAAGTAGTGCAAAACATTTTTCAGCTGTAGCCTGACAACTCTAAAATATTTGAAAACCTTGGTAAGAACAAACTACTACATGAGGGGTGGGGGGGGGGGACAGGAAGTTGCATGCACTGTGACCACAAAACTGCAGGAACCACCTTCCTCTCTTCAGCATTCAGTAAGTGTAAAACAAGTGTGTTACCCTTCATGTGGAAAAATGGCACTACAAGTCTAACCTCAGAAAAAGCACAAGTACCAAAATTAGTCTTTAGTGCCTTCACATGTTCATTTCTTATATCCCTCTTCTTGACATCCTCGGGCTCTCTCCCCATCCCATCAATTTCCTAAGACTTATTGCCTCCTTGTGAGAACTAACCCGCAGTTATTTTTCCTCCACACTCAATGTTCATTTCAGCTGGTGTTAGGTGAAAGACAGTCTTATTAAATGAACTCACATCGAAACCTTAGCAGCTAGGATAGTATTTCTCCCTAGAATATTTACATATTAGAAGAGGTTATTTGCTAACATAGATGAACATCAGATTGATAAAACTTCAGATGATTATATCATCTTGGATGGTTTAGCATTCATCAGTTACTTGAGAAAACAGCAAGCAGACCGGGCAGGAATGAAGAGAGTTACCACTACTAGACCGCAATTACCTACCTCCCTGACTCAAGCAAGTTACTGAAACTCATTTTCTTATATAAAAAACAAGGTCAGGAGTTCAAGACAAGCCTGGCCAAAATAGTGAAACCCTGTCTGTACTAAAAATACAAAAAATTAGCTGGGCATGGTGGCAGGTGCCTGTAATCCCAGCTACTCGGGAGGGTGAGGCAGGAGAATTGCTTGAACCCAGGAGGCGGAGGTTGCAGTGAGCGGAGATCATGTCACTGCACTCCAGCCTGGATGACAGTGCAAGATTCATATCTCAAAAAAAAAAAAAAAAATATATATATATATATATATGGTCTCAAAGACCCCTTCTAACTGTGAAGTCTGTGATTCTGTAAGACTTCACCTGTGTAAGGTAAATTCCAGCACCCAGCCATAATCAGTGGAGCATGACTGGTGTGTGCATGTGTCCTTGACCTTGACTCTTATCCCAATGAGACAAATTATATGTAATCTTTATATAGAAGTAGACCAGAGAGTTTAGTATCAGTCCTGTTTATTCAAAGATCTTTCTATTCAAAGATCTCTTTAACAAATCATCAAATCCTTACCATAGCAAAACGAGATTAATCAGGGATGATTTCCAGAAAGAAGCAAAGCCGGCAGAACTATGAGTCATGTCCATTTAATAACTTTCATGCTTTCAGTGCCACACCACTTATTTCTCTGTCATTACATTTGCTATAATGGCAACCTTATTAGCAAAGTAAAACCATAAAACTTACCTTTTATCACACCAATATTTGGTGGTATATCTGATGCACTTTCTTTTTGTCAGTTGACAATTTGCACCTCTCAGTGCCTATATTAGTCTGTTCTCACACTGCTGATAAAGACATACCCAAGACTGGGTAATTTATAAAGAAAAAGAGGTTTGATGGACTCACAGTTCCACATGGCTGGGGAGGCCTCACAATCATGGTGGAAGGCAAAGGAGGACCAAAGGCATGTCTTACATGGTAGCAGGCAAGAGAGCGTGTGCAGGGGAACTGCCCTTTATAAAACTATCAGATCTCATGAGACTCATTCACTATCATGAGAACAGCATGGGAAAAGCCCACCTCCATGATTTAGTTACCTCCTACCAGGTCCCTCCCATGACATACGGGGATGATAGAAGCTACAATTCAAGATGAGATTTGGGTGGGGACACAGCCAACCCATATAGTGCCCATTCCCAAAGTGAGGTGGCAAAGCCTACAGCAAGTCAGGTGTTTGAGAGCAGGAGGTGCCTGTGGATTCTGATGCTCCTCAATAAGTGCATCCAAGTGCCATTATGATGAGCAATTCATTAAGAACAGGAGTCCTCTCTCACAATCACCATAGAATTGGACAGAACCCCTCTTTTCAGGCTCATACAGATATCCACTGCCATTGGATGGCAATTTTTGGAAACCTGTTGTGAACCACATAGTTTTATAATGGATCCCTAGAAACAGGGAATCCAAAAAGACAGCCAATTCCAACATCCCACCAAGATAAGATTATGAAGACTGTGGGCAAATTTCCTACATTTTACTGCATCTAATAGTTGAGAAAAGAAACAATTTAAATCTTCTCGCATTATTCTCAAAGTAATATTTATATAGTATTTCACAGTTCTCAGAAGAAATAATTTTCAAGATAGAAATTCTTTTTCCTCAAGTATGCACCAGGAAACAGCTGGTGATGTTTTATAAAGGATAAGAAACTAAAGCAGAAAATTACATTGGATTTTCCTTTGTTACACACCGGGGGGTGTAAAGTGAGGCCTCAAGAATCTCATGCTATTTCTTAATTCCCTAAGCTCTATTCCCTTCAAGTAAGAGAAAATATCATCTGAAAAAAGTACAATATTTTCACTGATATGTGTAATGTACTGGAATTCTTATTAGAAATCCATTTGTATTGGCAGGTTCAATAAAGGCAACTCTAATTTTTTGCTTTATTCTTCTGCTCTGTAATGCTCTATATTGTCTGTAATACAAAATCCACTTCCCCTTGCCATCAATATTAGACTTTTTATGACTATTAAAATTCATTTAAAAATTCATTTTAGGGTTTTTTTTCCCCCAAAGATACTGGATAGTAACAACCACCCCTTCACAACAAGAACTGTCAGGGGCAGCCAATGTCATTAACACTGTTGACTGAGTTTCAAGCTGAATCTCAGAAGTCATACTAGAGAAAAGAACAAAAAGCATGGCATGAAGCTGTGCATATAATCTTAATATGATTCATCTCCATGTCGGTCTGATTTGTTATGTGAAAAATGATAATTAGTTCAGTCTTCAATAAGGTAAGTCTGTCTACTTGGAATAAAGTCATGAAGGGCTGGAACTGAAAGAACTTAACCTCCCTCAGATGGACACAGGCCAAGAACACAGCACTCGGATGGTTAAACCTTCTATGCTTTAGAAATGCCTAAAATTCAAATTCAGTACAGTATCCTGTACTCAGTTAGCTTGCTGAGTTCAGTTGATCCCAATTGGATTTTATGTAGCCAGCTGAAACAACTCTGACTAAATATCTAATCCTGAGACCAAATTCCTCCTGACGCAGGAGTCTATTGGGGCTACGGTGGCAACACACTCACATATCTAGGTTCATGAGGGATTTTAGAGCCAAACTTAAACCAGATTTATGAGCATTTAAAAAATGACACCAGTGATCCTTGGGAACAGATTATGTTTTCAGCTAACAGCCTCAATTTAAACACCTGAAATATCTTTAATAATTCAGAACGCCCTGCCCCTTCTCAACCACCATGACCACTACACTTGCCCTATTTGAAAGGTATAGTAAATGATGAAATTTGCTGCTGATTTATTGTCATGAACATTCTAATCTTTGGAAGACATTCTAAAAAGATAAAAGGAAAAAGCTTCTCCTACACCTTGATGCTGCTCTCAACAGAGAGCTATAAAACAAAGTTTCATTTGACCACACATAATGAAAGGATATTAATGTCAGTAATATGTGCCCCTCTACTCGAATTCCACCATGTAGACTTCCTCTCATAAAAAGGAGCATTAGCAAAAAAGTATGATAGAACATCTTTTTGCCTAAGCAAAAGCATCATATTCCGCTTATAATACAATCTTAACATGTCCTGCAAGTTTAACTTGTTCATCCTATACATAAACTTCATCAGGAATGCTTATTTTATATTCAAACAGCATGTGACACTGTTTGTAAATAAGGCCTATGTACCAAGGGATACTAAACAAATACTAAAAATATACATGATAACGTGAGTTTTGTATTAACCACTGTATTTGTATTATAAATAAGTGTAGAGAAGGGCATGAAAAAAATAAAAAATTAATTCTTCTATTGGCTTGCAATGTGGTAATGGATATTATATGTCTCTGAGTCATTCAGTCATTTGTTATTTTGATAACAAATATCCATCTGGTAAGTAATTAAAAAAACTAGAACTATTTCTCAATTAAGAATGATTTTAACACAATAGGCTTCTAGCTATTGGTTGATGTGGTTTAAATAATATTATCACACGTTCTAAATAGGTAGCCTCAAAATAAAACTCTGAAATAAAAACATCTAACACAGGCAGGCATGGTGGATCAGGCCTGTAATCCCAGCACTTTGGCAGGCTAAGGCAGGTGGATCACCTGAGGTCTGGAGTTTGAGTCCAGCCTGGCCAACATGGGGAAACCCTGTCTCTACCAAAAATACAAAAAAAAATTAGCTGGGCATGGTGGTGGGTGCCTGTGTAATCCCAGCTACTCGGGAGGCTGAGGCAGGAGAATCGCTTGAACCCAGGAGGCAGAGGTCGCGGTGAGCCAAGATCGCACCATGGCATTCCAGCCTGGGTGACAGATCAAGACTCCGACTCAAAAAAAAAAAAATATATATATATATATATATTATATTTTTAATATATAAAATATTATATTTATATATTATATATATAAAGTATTTTATATATATATATATATAAATAAAATACTGGAGATCAACGTTATCCCCACTTGGGTATGATCCAGTTCATTCTCTCCACATTAGACCACACGTATTTCCATGTTCTGTACATTACCATCATATTAAAATAGGAATTGAAAGTCAGCACCAGGCAGAAGGGAAAGGGAGCTGACCCAGTTGGTCCTGCTGTGTCTTTCCTCCCCATTCCCTACTGCTGCACCACTCAGCATCTATTGTCTCTTACACGACACTCTTCAGGGGTAAGTTCGGGGCTCCTGGATTCAAACTTGTCCTCCTTCCTTCCATGTCTAAGAAAATTTACCTGTTCTGTGGCCTAGTCTCGCAAGGCCCCTTGTCTGAAGCTAGCTAGCTAGATAGCATATTTCCAACAATCAGTGGCCTTTACTGCCTTTGTTCACGCAACAAAACCGAGCGTCTACTAGGTATCAAGTATTATTCTAGGCGTTGGGGATAAAGTGGTGAACAAAACAGTCAAAAATCCACTCCTCAATCTAGTGAAGGAAGGAAGAAATAATAAGCAAGAAGCTGTAATCAGTAGTAAGCATGACCAAATGCTAAAGAGAAAATTAAAACATGAGAGGGGAACAAGGAGCTCTTGGGAGGAGGTGCCAGAGACTCACACCAAGATTACAACACCACGGTTCAGTCAGCAAACAGCTGTATCTCACCATTCTTACATACTTAAAAATATTCCCTCAAAGTCACCCTAAATATAAAACAAAATATAAAAACAAAGTTTAGTAAAAGGCAGTTATTTCTATTTTCTAAATTCAAAGTGTTCCATCCTACACTAAATAAACAAGTGAAATCCTAACTGTAGAAATGTATTCTTTTCTTAAATGACTCACTATTCATCAAAACAATAATAGGAGGGTGGCTATGAACATACATTGTTGAGTAGAAAGCATGATACTTTTTAATATTCTTTATAGGGATAGGACAAACCCAAGCCATTACCATGAGGAAAAAGTTCAAAGCATATGTACCCTGAGTTACTGAGAAAAAGGAGAGTTGCAAATAGGGTAAATGACAAGATAACATTCCAAAACCACACAGCTTCCCTTTTTATTGATGCTCAAGAATTGAACTTTAAATGACATTTCATAAGCAAAACACAAATGAAAACACCTAATTTGCATGTATAATATATGTAAACATACATGTTATATGGACTTAATAATCCTCATCTAAATATAAAGAGAACTGGTTCTTTGACCTCAAAAATAAATTCAACGTTGGCATTACTGTTTTTAACTTATAGTGTTTTATATTTAACAGGAAAAATTATGAATAACCAAGTTTGGTGTGGTCATGGATTTCATGTTAAGGTATAAATAGAGTTTTTAAGAAATAATCTGTATAATAAAATAAGTTTACTTTTGAATCGCAGTACAGTCATTTCCTTCAATCAATAAAAATATTCCTTGATTACAAAGCAGCCTTATTTTGCAAATGTATTTCAGGAAAATAGCTCTAGCAATATTTGAAACACCACACTATTTTAAAAAGGCAGCGAAGTGACAGAATTTAGATTTAAAATAGTATATTGCAAAATAGTTCAACATATTATTTCTAAGCACAAGGCAAGCTCCATTCTGAAGGATACTTTTTAATCTTATAAAGCAAACTGTTCCAATATTTCTGTGGTAAAGTCTAAATATTCACAATAAAAGATGAATCTTTACACAGACAGGACATTAACTTCAATATGTAACCACAATGCAAACATTTTACATTATGACATCACTCTAATATGAAGCTTAGTTTAACATGTGCTCAAGAAGAAAAATAAAAACAGTACAGTTCTGTAGCTTTGTAACAGGCTGAACTCTGCAACAATTCGAGAAATAAAAACAGCAAACCCAACACCAGTTCTATGAGTAATAAAACAAAAAAAATCCAGATATTATAAACATTTAAGTAAATAACTAATACATCCCTCCTAATATATCTTTATTTGCTCTCTTCCGTTAAATACGTTTTTTAAAATGTTTCTCATATCTCAGGAGGAAAGGACGGTAAATTCTTCACAAAGATAAAAGTGCATCATGTTTTAAAAGTGCTTCGTGTTTATGTGTTACAAACATATCCAATAAGGAAGTTAAGTAAGTTTGTGCAAAAAAATCTAATTACCACTTGAATTCATAAACCTTAATCATGGGTTTTTGTAGTTCATCCAGATGAAGCAGTCAAGCAGCAGAAGAAAAATCTGAGATTAGACATTTTGTATAGAGGAAAGAGCACTGGGCCACAAGTGAGGAGACCCACATTCTACTCTTAGCTCAGTTAACCAACCAGTTAGTGACCCCAGGTAAGACGGGCTTCCACTTCCGTATTTGGCAATGGACAAGAAGCAGAGCTGCAGAGGCTCTGAGGCCCCTTCCAACCCCAAAATTATCATGTATCTTTAGACGAGGCATTTCTGAAAGGGCAAATAATTTTACCAAAATATAAAAATACATACTAGTCATCTAGTTACTATTCACTTATTGGACTTATTAGTAATAAAGCACAGAAAGAAAGAAAAATTCCAAAAATGCTTGACCAAAAAAAAGGTCATGTGAACATTATTCGTAACCAAAGCTAGAGAAACCCTTCGCAATTATGGCGCTAAGAAAAATCCAATAGGTTTGTGCAAAACAAAAACAGAATAAGCAAAGAAATGCAACAGCTGGTCACCTGATGGCACTTTTTCTTCCTGAGTCCCAGAATTTTCTTGGGACCTAAAGCTTTAATCGGTACTTATTTTGAAAATTGCTTTAAAAGAACCATGATTCCCCAGAGTTCATATTCATGGCTTTGTAAAGAACTCTCTCTGAATTGTTATAATGGTTTTTAAGAAGATAACTATATTTTCAAAATTTAAATATGGCTAAATAAAGTAAACCATTTACCATGGACTCTTTATTTACACCAAATATATATATATATATTTATATATATATATTCGAATATATATATTCGAGCTTATTTAATATATTAGAAGCTTAACTCAACAATTCTCATCCACAAGCTTGGACCCATTAATTCCCCGATAGGTCACTCTACTCGGTCGAACTAAGACTCCATGGTTCGGCTTACAGGTGAAATAGCGCTTGTCGCCCACTGACCCATCATTTTTTCCCTTAGCGCTTCGGAGCTCAAGTCCAAGCCAGATACCTGAAGCAAAGTCAGCGGGGCCCACGTACCTAACAGTACCCATCTCGTTAGAGCTCGTGAGCAGGACCTGAGACCCCTCGTGCAGCTTCACGCTCCCTTCAATGCCGCCTGCAGGGGGAGTGCTGCTCCAACTGCGACGCAAAGCAGCTTTCGATCTGTGCGGAAGGGAAAAGTGGGGAAAATTCTTTAGTGCTGAAGATTACTGTGATTTTCACATAAAGAATGACGACAGCCATCATTTCCTGATATCATTTCCACTGCCAGATGCAGAATTCATTCATTCAGTTCCCAAAAGAGAATACTTTATGGTCACAACTTGATTTTCAAATTTTAAATAGCAGTTTTAGAATATGCAGTTGACCCATGAACTACACAGGTTTGAAGTATGTGGGTCCGCGCATACACGGAGTTTCTTCTGCCTCCGCCACCCGGGACAGCAAGACCAACCCCTTCTCTTCCTCCTCCTCCTCAGGCTGCACAAAGTGAGGAGAATGAAGATGAAGATCTTTATGATGATCTGCTTCTACTTAAGGTATAGTAAATATATTTTCCTTATGACTTTAACATTTTTTTACTTTATTGTAAGAATACAGTACATACTACATGTAACTTACAAAATATGTATTAATCAGCTCTTTATGTTATAGGTAAGGCTTCCAGTCAACAGTAGGCTATCAGTAGTTAAGTTCTGGGAGAGTCAAAAGATATACACTGATTTTCAACTGTGCAGGCAAGCAGGGGATGGCACTCCTAATGCCCGCACTCATTACTCAAAGTTCAACTGTACTTTTGTTTAACATTTTAAAAGTTTTTGTCTTTGCGCTATTTTAAGACTACCCTATTCTGGATTTAAGATTTCATTTGCCATATATATGTGTGTGTGTGTGTGTACACATATATATGTGTATGTACACACACATACACATATATATGCTTTCAGTAAAATAGCAATTAGAAAAAATACACTTATACCTAATTAATTTCTACCAGTATTATCAAATAAAGCAAAAAGAAAGAATCTAGTATTTTGGCTGTTTTAATTGCTATCAATATTATCAAATAAAGCAAAAAGAAAAGAATCTAGTATTTTGACAGTGTAGTAAATTTATTTTTTGTTCACTCGAAAAAAATATTTTTTCATATGAAAACAAATTTCAAAAACTGTAAATCTACAACTTTGGAAATATCTATACATATATGCACATATGTTCTATGTATAAACTCCAGTTACAGTTAAAAGTTTAGCACCCTCCCAGCCACTAACACTAATGAGGGTCTGAGGTGCCTGGAGCAGCTGCCTCTCCTTCTCCCTACAACATAACATTCCTTACAATGTGCTAGAACGTCTCCTAGCACTCACCACCACCACAACCTGATAATGAGGCATGGGACTCCCCAGTGCACTCACCCAAGGCCTCAAGGCCATATTGCCCCAGAGCTGCCTGCACTGTCCACTGGAAGTAACTGACCCTGATATTCACCCACAACAGAAACATGACCAGAGTCTTGTTGCCCCCTGGGCTGAGACCTTCCAAAACGGCAAGAAACCACCAAAACTACCTGGAGCCTTCCATCCTCTATCCCATGCCACCCCCCTCCAAAAGAAACCCTTCTCCCTACCCCACAGGAGATTCAACACAGAACCTGTTACTAAAACTACACAGGAGCTTGTTGTGAACAGAATCTGGGTCTTATTTCATATTTCATTTCATTTTCTATATTTTTAATACACTGTCACATACAATGTTTCATTTGCTCCTATTAACCACCCTGCAACAAAGGAAGATGACTAATTTTAATGGATAGGAAAACTGAGGCTCAGAGATTTATTCTAAGCCACATCTGCAAGTACGTGATAGAATTCTAATTAGAAAACAGTCTTAAATTATTCACATGTCAAATGCACAAATAATAAATTTACTGAAGAAACATGTAATACCTGTAAGAAAAAGCATAAATCTTTACTGAAGAACACACATGGAGGAGCTCTGTTACTAAACAGAAATGTATATAGGTTAATCCTCCCCAAATGGATATTTTTTGTAACCTGACAAAATTACTGTAATTTTCACAGGAATAATGACAATAGCTATCACTTCCTGAACACTTAGTAGGTACCTAACACTTCACATACGTTATTTCTTTTGATCTCACCCAAACCAGTGAAGAGGGGATTATTACACCTCCTTATAACGGAAGAAGAATCTGAGGCTCAAAAAAATTAAGCTATGTGCCTAAGGTCAGAGAGATGAAAAGAGCAAAGACGAGGCTCAGATCCATGGCTGCATAAGCACAAAGGCCAGGCTCTCTTCACAAACAGAATGGGTACTGGTAATTAAGAAAAGGTTGAAAAATAATGAGGCAAGGTTTACGCTGCCATTAGGTTAAATTATAAAGTTAAAACAGTTAAAATAATGTGGCTCTGGCATAAGAATGTAGTTTTAAATGACACAGAAAACATATTTTAGAAAAATGAAACACACACATAATTATTTTACATGTGATTAAAAAGTAAAACTTCAAAGCAGTGAAAAAGGAGTGAACATGGAATTAGAAGTGCTGTAAAAATTAGCTGAGACAAAGGCTATGATTCTCACCACTCCTCCACATTAAAATTAACTGCAAATAAAGACCTTTAATGCATGAACTGAAAACAGAGCCAGGCACAGCAGCTCACGCCTATAATCCCAGCACTGTGGGAGGCTGAGGCAGTCAGATCACTTAAGGCCAGGAGTTTCAGACCAGCCTGGTCAACATGGTGAAACCCTGGCTGTACAAAAAATATAAAACTTAGAGGGGCACAGTGGCAGGCGCCTGTAATCCCAGCTACTCAAGAGGCTGAGGCACGAGAATCACTTCAACTCAGGAGGCAGAGGTTTCAGTGAACTGAGATAGTGCCACTGCTCTCCAGCCTGGGTGACAGAGTAAGACTCATCAAATAAATACATAAATATTGAAAAACACCCTCACATACATATATGTAGAGAAAGAGACAGGAAGTATTGGGGAAGGTGCAAGGAAGGGGAGAGTTCAATACATGTTTTACAAGTCTGGCATCTATTACAAATTAAATTCTGATTTTTTTCATTTATTATTGTGAATAAGTTTTTGTAGCCTGACAAAATTACTGTAATTTTCACATGAATAATGACAACAGCTATCACTTCCTGAACACTCAGTAGGTACCTAACACTTCACATACGTTATCTCTTTTGATCTCACCCAAACCAGTGAAGAGGGGATTATTACCTCCTTATAACGGAAGAAGAATCTGAGGCTCAAAAAAATTAATGGAAAAAAAACATAAAAATGTTTTCATATCACGGCACAGTCTTTAAAAACATTGCTAAAGTAACGCGGAAGGAAGCTATTAAAGAATATGGGAATATGAGCATGACATACAGGGGGAAAGCTTTGAAATGGGTATATGGAATATGATTCATTTCCCATTGCTTAAAAATTCAGACACATGGTCGGGCACGGTGGTGCACACTGTAATCCTAGAATTTTGGGAGGCCGAGGCAGGTGGATCACCTGAGGTCAGGAATTCGAGACCAGCCTGGCTAACATGGTGAAACCCCGTTTCTACTAAAAATACAAAAAATTAGCTGGGCATGGTGGTACGGGCCTGTAATCCCAGCTACTCGGGAGGCTGAGGCAGGAGAATCACTTGAACCCAGGAGGCGGAGGTTGCAGTGACCAAGATCACACCATTGCACTCCAGCTGGGGCGACAAGAGTGAAACTCCCTCTCAAAAAAAAAAAAAAAAAAAAAAAAAAAAAATCAGACACATGCATTAGGAAAACAATTGGAAAAGTATATACCAAATGCTAACAGTGATAATCTCATCTAGATATCAACATTACAGATGACCTTTTTACATTTGGTTTTTCTTAATTTTTCAAATATTATACAACTTTCGTAATCAAAAAAGCTTTTAAACAAACAAGCAAATAATGGATTCAGCATCTAAACCAAAAATTAATGGCTTGGGTAAACACTTCACATTCTAATAAGAATGATTTATCTGATTCAAGGTATGTCAAAGCTCAAAAGCCAGAGAATTGAGACACTGAGAATTGCGGTATGTTTGAGAGCTCCGTTTACTCATTCAAAAACATGTATTGGCCACCTATGAAATGGCAGGCATGGGGCTACGCTCTAGGTATCTGTACAGAACAGTCAGTAAAATGTTACAAATATGGTAATAAAGACTGTATACAGCACGGAAGAGGAAGGCGTTTCTCCTCCCTTAAAGCCTCAGGAAAGACACGTTAGTGGGGAAATGGCATTTCTGCCAGCTTGAAAGATAAGCACACAGAAAAGGAAATGCAGAGATTGTCGTCTGAGAAAAATATATATATTACTTTCTTTTGTTTTTTGAAACAGAATCTTGCTGTCACCCAGGCTGGAGTGCAGTGGAGCAATCTAGGCTCACTGCAACCTCCACCCCCCAGGTTCAAGTGATCTGCCTCAGCATCCCAAGTAGCTGGGACTACAGGTGCCTGCCACCATGCCCAGCTAATTTTTGTACTTTTCTTTTCTTTTCTTTTTTTTTTTTTTTTTGAGACGGAGTCTTGCTCTGTTGCCAGGATAGAGGGCAGTGGTGTGATCTTGGCTCACTGAAACCCCTGCCTCCCGGGTTCAAGCGATTCCCCTGCCTCAGCCTCCTGAGCAGCTGGGACTACAGGTGCAAGCCACCACACCCAGCTAATTTTTTGTAGTTTCACAGACACAGGCTTTCACCATGTTGGCCAAGATTATCTCGATCTCCTGACCTCAAGTGATCCTCCCGCCTCGGCCTCCCAAAGTGTTGAGATTATAGGCATGAGCCACTGTGCCTGGCCAAAATATGTGTTACTTTTTATATTCCTGAAAAGCATACAGTTTAGAGAACTGCAATCACCTGTGAGGATATTACCATGAAACAAAAGTCAGGGAAACACAGAGCCAATCATGTAGGTCTCTGTATGCTGGGCCAATGAAACTGGACTTCATTCTGTGTTTGAGAATTCAAAAGCTTTAAGGGACAGGTAGAAAACAAACCCAAGCACATGATGTGAGAGGTCAGACCTGTGGCAGACAGGATCATACGAGTTCCGCCTAAAGACAATCAAATTTGGGCGACCAAACCATGCCAGTGAGCCAGATTCCACAGACAGGACCCAGTGAGGATCTTTGAGCAAGCCCTGCTGATAACATGGAGAAGAGCTGAAGCGAGGTAGTAACGATGGGACAGGAGACAGATCCCAGGCAGGATGGAGACATCCGCAGAGTGAAGGAGAATGGATGCCTCATGCCTATCAGGTCCCTGTGACCTGATTTTACCTGTGTGGTAAAATCTCAAGCTAATTCTTGGCACTGGACATACAGTGTTCTGAAGACAGAGCTGCTTCCCTCCCCCTTTCTGCCATGTCTTCCTCGGGATGAAACGTATTCCTCACTACCATTTCTGTACGTGATCTAGAAAAATCTTGTTTTCTGACAGAAAGGGCATGGGGGGACTGTTCCTTCCCCTCTCCCAGCTTGCTTTCACTCGTAGGGGCCACATGTGTCCTCCAAGACCTTCAAGTTTCTACCCAAGAACGTCCATCATCTCTGACTCGATTCTCCACATTTCTTCTCAAAGTATCATTTATTTCCATACAAATAAGCTAGGAAATGGAGCAGAGTTGGATGAATCTCAAGAAACGCACTTTCTCAACACATGTGCCTCAGAACACACCACATCTCCAAGTTAACAACAGCACAACACGCAATCAACTCTGGCCCCTTAGCAGAAGGCCATCGAGCACTGCCCTGTTTCCCTCACCCCTAAGAGCAGGGACAAATGTCCTAGTGCCTGCCAGCACCTGAAACCCTTTCTTTTGTTCCTGAGAACAATGATCACCAAACATTTTGGTTGCACACATTATGAGTAAAAACAGATAAATAAATAACGTAAAAAGTTTACTCTCGGTCAGGTGTGGTGGCTCACGCCTATAATCCCAGCACTTTGGGAGGCCAAGGTGGGTGGATCACCAGGTCAAGAGATCGAGACCATCCTGGCTAACACGGTGAAAACTCGTCTCCACTTAAAAAAAAAAAAAAAAATTAGCAGGGCATGGTGGCAGGGCACCTGTAGTCGGGAGGCTGAGGCAGGAGAATGGTGTGAACCTGGGAGGTGGAGTTTGCAGTGAGCCGAGATCACACCACCACACTCCAGCCTGGGCAACAGAGTGAGACTCCATCTCACAAAAGAAAAAAAAAAAGTTTATTCTCTATGCTCAATAAAAGTATATTTTTAAGGTACTAGTGTTAACCTGTATAAATATTACTAAAGCTTTTTTAGTTTTAGAGAAAACAGGGAAGTACTGATATTTCCACCTCACGTCTGCAGAGCGCCTTGTGTATAACCATACCTGCTGTATAATTCCCAGGGCTCAGATTGTTTTCTCCTTCCCTTGCTTCTCTGTATCATGTTCTTCCACTCACCAGCATCTCGACACTGATTTGGATACCTCTCTCCCTTCAGAATCCTTTATTTCCTGGTTGTTTCTTCTTAGCAGCTTCTTCCATTCTGCCTAGGAACTCTTGAATATCTTCAATAAACTGGGAGCATAAACTGACTGCCCTTAAACTCTTTCAGCTACTCAAGCAAGAAGACCAATTTCAAAATTCTCAAAATTGGTGATGGTTTTGAGGAAGGGAGAAAAACAGCCCCACCCAACCCTCTCAACAGTACCTAACAGTCCTTAGGACCAGCCAGGCTTCTCCTGTGAAATTTCAGACCTCTGCGAAGCTTGCCAATACCTTCATGCCAGAAGGTAAACAAATGACCTGCCTGTCCCCGGTGGGACATCAAGTTCTAGCCTTTGGGCTCTAATTTCTGGTGGCTGCTAGGGTCCCACTACTTAAGCAAGCATGTGTACTTCCCTAAGCAGCTAAGTCTTTTCCCCCAGGGTATTATTCATAGATTAACCGGCAGCATTTTAAAAAAAGAACCTCTAAACCCAATCAGTCTGGAAGAGCCTCGTATTGCTCTAAAGTGAAAAAGCTTCAGAAAACCACTGGGGAGTAGTAAAGTGGGTCTGGGGAGATGAACAAAAATGAAAAAGAGCAAAGGGCATTCTCTCTACAACAAAACAAAACAACAAAAGGCTTTTGTGAGCAATATACTCTTAAGAGGAATTGGGAGCATTTTTCAAAATAACTGGTAAGATTACACCTTACATTTCTTTCATGTATCACTGGCAATATTAAATCAAATCTCTGATTACTTAAGGAGAGTTTAAAAGCAATCCGCCCTACTTAATGAAAAGACAATATGTAAATTCCTCTAACTTTTATTAACAGTTCTAACCTCTATGAAGATAAAATATATGCAGTGCACTAGTTTTAGTCACTGATGACATTTTTAATTGCGCTTGCAAAGGAGGGAGGAAGAACTCTTCTCAATACACTCATCACACCTTTTCTCCTACGTGTTAAAACTCTACCAAGCGATGCAAAAGATACAGCACTCCACTTTTCTTTCTTCACAGAATCCCATCATGTTCATCTTGAAAGGCGTTTTTCTAAATCTTCTTAATACTTACTTGGCAAAAGCATTTCTTCTGTTAATCTCCTTTTGGGAAGAAGCAGAAGTCGTGCTGAAACTTCTCCTAAAACCTAAATATGAAAGTTGGGGTTAGAAGAGGAAAAATATAAGCTTTCAGTTCTTATTTAAAATGATATTTTATCACTTCTTCTATAGATGTTCTATTATATTAAATGTTTCTTTCAAAACAGAAAGCAGGCCGGCACGGTGGCTCACACCTGTAATCCCAGCACTTTGGGAAGCCAAGTGGGAAGACTGCTTGAACTTAGGAGTTCAAGACCAGCCTGGGCAATAGAGTGAGATCCTATCTCATTAAAAAAGAAAAGAAAACAGAGAAGGTAAGTATACAGAATATAATGGTAGTTTAGATTTCTTAACAAATTTTCATCTTTACCTTCATGATCAAACTATACGCATAGATGAATAAGTGAAGAGCATGACATTACATTTGGATAATTTCATTATAAGATTTCTTAAAAATCAAATAAAATTGAATTACACATTTATAAAGCTGATTATTTTTACTATCAAATGTGACAATCTTGATAATCATACAAAAAAGAAAAAGATAAAATGGTTTAAAGATACAATCATTCATAAAACATTGAACAATTAACTTCAGAGCTTTTGATTGTTGGCATCTCCAAATAATACAACAGAAACAAAAACACTTCACAACAGGTAAATTTTTAAAAAGATGTTTTTAAAAAGAAACAAGACTTCCAGCCTGGCCAGTTATGGCAGACCAGATGTGCTAAATGAATCTTTTGATTGACACAATTTTAGTTTAAAACTATAATTGTTAAAAAATACTATCGAGCTGACACAAAAGGCACAATTTCAAAGAGGCTAAAAACAAAAAAGAGAAACCATCAGAGTCCCCCAAGCACCAAAGGACCTGGGCTTTCACCTTACTGGCTGCACAGGAGACAGGGAAGGAAATAAAGCCTAGGGCCTCCAAATGGAGTCTCACAAAAAATTCTTGGTTAAAGTGAGGATCCCAAACAGCTCACTCTCAGTGCAAGGTGAAATGAGAAACAAAACACCGTTCAGATTAAGACAAAGGAAAGTCACTTATGTCAACCTTAATCCTCAGTAAGAGACAAAATTTTCTCCCCTCAAAATTTGTTACCATGAATGAAATTCATGTTATCTGCAAAAATATGTTGCAGAGACTATAAATTAAAGTGTCCCAGGTTGGCAGTGCCTCTAGGCAACTGGCACAGGTAGATATAATCTTGTCTGGAGGCATCTACACAGGCCTCAAAGAATTTTTATATATAAAATTCTGAGTAAAACAAGCATCTCACAAGAATAAATTACAAAACTCACAAGGAAAGAAGGCAAACCATAAGTTAGTCTCAACAGAAACAGATGGCAGAATCCGACTCACAAAGGCTTTAGATACTGAATTATTTAACACAAAATAAAAGATAATACTTTAAATATTTAAAGACATAAAAGAAAAAATTGAAAATATGGGGAAAGAATTGCAATGGTAAGTTGCAAGCAGATTTGAAAAAAGAAAAAAAAAGATAATCTTTACAATTTTAAAACTTTATGGCTGGATTAAGCAGCAGAATAAACATAGCTGAAGAGAGAATCAGGAAACAGAATGATGGGTCTGAAGATATCCAAAATATAGTCTAGAGTGACAAGTTGTGAGAAATATGAGAGAGCATGCGAAAGAAAATGAGAAGGTCCAACATACTACTAAACAGAGTTTCAGAAGGAGCTAAGAAAGATAATAAAGAAGAAACTATTTTAAAATTATAAGAATTGTAAATAATTGATCAACTCCCAGATACAGAAAAATCCATAATGCCAAACAAAAAGGATAAACAAAAAGGAATCTCTACCTAGACATATCATAGTGAAACGACTAATATGAATTAGTTAGACTCACAGATGACGTCTCATCAACAATGACAGAAGCCAAAAAACAGCACAATACTGTCAATATGCAAGGGGAAAATATCTTTCAACCTAAAATTCTACACCGAGTAAAATTATCATTGGAAAAGACAAAAAACAAAGAGTTTGTTACCCAACAGACCCTTTCTAAAAGAAATTTTAAAGAACATACATGAAATTTTAAAAATGATCCCAAGTAGAAATTTTGAAGGTTAATGAGTAAAGATACTGGGAAATATGAGAGTAATTAGTAAAGATACTGGGAAATATGAGAGTAATGTTACAATATAAAACTACTACAATAATGTCAAATTTATAGGAGAAATAAAATATAAACTGGACAACTCAGTTTCTAATTATTTTCTATTATTTGAGAAAGGATAAAAATCATTAACTTCAGACTTTACCAAGTATTAATGCTAAATTATCTACAGTAATTACTAAGAAGCATCTTCATAGACTATAACTTCTACATAAGTAGAGGGAGTAAACAGAATTAAAAAAAAAAAAAAAAAAAAAAAACAGAGGGTGGGATATATAGCCAGAATAAAGTCGAGAAATAAAAATCACTTATTAAGTACAAAAAAGTGAATAGAAAACAAATAACAAAAATAACATCAGTGTATATCAGTAATTACAATAAATGCAAATGAGTAAGACTCTCAGGTTAAAAGAAAGATTGTCAGACTTTTTTATAAAAGTAAAACCTGTAGGGACATGGATGCAGCTGGAAACCATCATTCTCAGCAACCTATTGCAAGAACAGAAAACCAAACACCGCATGTTCTCACTCATAGGTGGGAACTGAACAATGAGATCACTTGGAGACAGGAAGGGGAATATCACACACCGGGGCCTATTGTGGGGAGCAGGGAGGGGAGAGGAATAGCATTAGGAGATATACCTAATGTAAATGACAAGTTAATGGGTGCAACACACCAACATGGCACATGTATACATATGTAACAAACCTGCACGTTGTGCACATGTACCCTAGAACTTAAAGTATAATAGTAATAATAATAATAAAAGAAAAACCTAACTATATTCCATTTAGAAATATTCTAAAAACACAAGAACATAGAAAGGTTACAAGTCAATGGACAGAAAAAGATATATTAGGCAAATACTTAACCAAAAGAACGCTGGTATAAGATAAAAAAATATATTATTACGAAAGCAATACCATTTACATTAATGCCAAACAATTAAATACATAGGTATAAATCTAACAAAATATGTACAAAGTCTATATAAGGAAAACTATAAAACTCTGATGGAAGAAGTCAAAGAAGATATAAATAGGGAGACAGTCCATGTTCATAGGTAAAAAGACTAAATATTAACATGTCAGTTCTTCCCAACTTGATCGATATAGTCAATGCAATCCCAGTTAAAATCCCAGCAAGTTATTTTATGGATATTAACAAACTGATTATGAAGTGTATATACACAGGTGAAAGGCCCAGAATAGCCAACACAACACTGAAGAAGCAGATCAAAACCAGAGGACTGACACTACTCAACCTGAAGAATTACTATTAAGCTACAGTAATCAAGACAGTGTGGTACTGGCAAAAGATTAGACAAATAGATCAATGAAACAGAACAGAGAGCCCAGAAACAGCCCCATATAAATTAAGTCAACTGATCTTTGAAAAACGAGCAAAGGCAATTCAATGGAAAAAAAGACAGTCTTTTCAACACATAATACTCCAACAACTGGACATTCTCATGCGAAAAAAAAAAAATCTAGATACAGACCTCACATCTTACCCCAAAATTAACTCAAAATGGATCATAGATCTAAGTATAAGACACAAAACTATATAACTCCTAGAAGATAACACAGGACAAAAATCAGAGTGATCTTGGGTTTGATGATGACTTTTAGATAAAACACCAAAGCACAATTCATGAAATGAAAAACTGATAACTTGGACTTCATTAAAACTAA